>NW_026623286.1:970270-1171271 GCF_030028575.1 Malurus melanocephalus
GAGATGAATAAAAGTCCAATTCTTTTATTTCTCCATTATTAACACTAAGTTTGACTTGTTGGCATCAGTATGACTACACCTGCATTTAATCCATGAACACAGAAGCCTATGATTCTTAAAGGAGATAAAGTGTTTTCCTTGTTCTATAATTTCTTGTCTTTTTTTTTTTTTTTCAGAATAATTAAGCAGTCAAGACCTTTCAAAGTGAAAAGTGCAACACTTCCAAGCCAGAATAGCTAATAGCCCACAAAGTGCATAGAACAAAGAGTTTAGATACTACAGCACTAGGACTAGGTTTTACAGGGAGAAAAGTGTTACTCCCTTTTTTCCTCATTTCTAAACCTTTTGGCCACACAATTCTACCTCTTCCACTTGGTCAACTTAACACTTGTTGGAACCATTGGTCAGCCAAACTGGCTGAAACCCCTGAAAATTAGATTGAAAGCAGCCAAGCAAGAGGAGCAAAAATAAGGTGGTTTTTTTYCCGCTCAGTTGATTGGCAAAGCCGCAAGGCTACATAAGGGAGAGGAAAAGCTCCCAGCAGATGAAACCCAGGTCTAGAAGGGTTAGAAGAGGTCTTGGAGGAAACTCCTTTGGGTAGTAAAGAGCTGTGAGAGGCAGTGTGGTGTCCTGATATCAGATACTGATACCAGGTGTGCTCCTRAGGATCTGGCAATTGTGTATTTTGTGGCAGTCTATAAATACTCAGGAACTCCWATGTGTTTGGGACAGTATCCTACAAAGTGCTTGGTCATTGGGTGAGAYGATTATAGTATCTGATGTAAGGTTTCAATCACAAGTATGCACAACTTATCACACAGATACAGTTTCTACATCTATTTCACAGATCTTAAGGTCACAAATGACACTGTATTTTGTTGACATTATCTTCACTGAGACACAGACACAAAATAAATCCTTCCCAACTGATAGATCCTTCTCCCATACATTCTGCAACTGGAAAGAAAAATGAGGAACCATTCACTCAAGTCCTTGCTTAGGCAGATTGTTTGCATTCCAGGAATCTTACTTACACTGTTTTGATCACAAAATAGAGAACAAAATAATTCCTGCAACTTGCCTGAAATACTATTTCTTCAGTAATGAAGATCTGAGACACACTGATTGTTGACCAGATATAAGCTAAACTCCTGAAAAGTAGCRCATGGGCCTCTTTCTGCTGCTCCTATCATGACACAAGTGAACAAAGATCTAAGAAACACACTGCTCTAGCAGGACTACTGCAATCATCTAAAATCCTTTCAGAAATTTGTCTCACTGTCTGCAAAGTCTGAGTTTTCTCTTCCTGAGTTTTCTCCTATACTTCTGAGTTTCCATTATACACAAGCAAAAAAAACCCCAAACCTTTTATAATACTGTCAAATTACCATCTGCACTGTAACAAACCTTAAACAGTTTGAACGTCTGGCTGTAATAAAGATATTCTGGAAATCTGAATATTTAGACAATGAGCACGTATAACAAAAAAGTATTTTTGGAGTAATACATCTATCCAATATTTACCATAATAAGCATTTTGGGAGGACAATGAGCCCAAGTATTTCAGAAAAACTAAATTTCAACAAATGAAGAAAATATAGTACAAAGATGTGGCCAAAAATACTRTATTTTTAACCAGCAACATTTTTTGAGGGGCAGTAACTACACAACATTAGTTTTAAAAAAACCAAGTGTTTCTGTCCCTCAAGCAACACACAATACATGCGTTTAAATGACACTTTAAGAACAGCAAATGGTATTTATTTTTAAATACTCTTTAGTTTAAAAATGCATGTGACACTCCTTCCTTAAAAGATTTTTAAAACTAATCAAAAGGATTTCCTGCTACATGGTAAATACGGAACCCAGCAAGAGACTTCAGCTTTAACTGTATTTTGAGGAAAAAAACCCACAAATCAACATTAAATGTCATGTGGCTGACTGTATTTTTTGASACTATTTTCAGAGTCTATTCCTTACTTATCTGCAGCACAACTACTGTGAGAAAGCTCAAGATAAACTTACAGTAAAATCCTTTAATCATCTAAATCATGACCCAAATGTATGGACTAGACAGAAAAACTTCTTGTTTGACTGTTAAAACTCAAAATGCTATAGATAACCAAAAGGCAAAACAGAGGCAATACCAATAGCTCCCCTTATCAAACTAAACATTTTGTTTAGGAAAACTTCTACTAAACTAAGAAGCAGAACTAGGACAGATRGCTTTAGTTGATTAATGTCCATTAAATTTTAGAATTTACGGTTTATGTCAAAAGAGGGACCATATTTGCAAAAGTGTATTAAATTACCATGGTAATTTAATACCAGGACATTTAAATTTTCTAACTTAGTTATGTCAGTATCTCTAAAACATATTTACTTCACTGATCTCTTAACTAGAGGTAGGTCATGTGTAGGCCTTGTTAATATGCTTGTGAACACCTCTTTAGTTCACTACTATAATATTCTGCAGAAAAACTATGCACAGAGCTCCAAGAATAGCAGCACATGTAATAAATTAAACATCTAAATTTTATTTTTTTTAAATGTGGGTTAACATGTCTTGGTTTCTTCCTAATATTTCATTCTTTTGTGAAGAATGTTTAACAAGGAAAGGGTCATGAGGTTGAGTAATCTGAAAGTCTTCTGCACCTTACAACTCAAGGCTGGGAGTCTAGCAATATCTATATGCAGCCCTTTTCCCCCATATAGTTTTTGCAAATCATGCAGTCAATTCTGACTGTTATCCAGCATTAAAAGTCTCTTCTCCATTTTCAAACTTCAAAAAGTGATTCACAATCATGTGGCAGTATGATTAAAAAGTACAGTCCATACATCTTCACAATCAAAAGAGACTGAATTATAAAAAGTACACTGCCCTCACAGCTGCATCATCCTACATCTGTAAGGACAGCGCCAGTTAATTTGTGAAAAAGGCAAGTTCAAGGTTTCTGTAAAACATGTATTACAGCTTTCTTGTGCTAGTGAACAATTAGAATACACAGGTTCCCAAGACATTTTCCTTCCCTCCTCCCCCATTTATAACATTCAAAGAAAACACATCATTTTGGCAAAGTTAAAAGGGTTTCTCTCTTGATGTTTTGCCTTCAGCTTCACGTTAGAGGCACAAACTTCTTGACTTAAGCACTATAAGGCATAGTAGAAACCACCAATTAAAACAACAGCAACAACACCACCACCACCACAATGGAATATACTACAAGTGGGAACGGCTGTGTTATTTAAAAAGAAAATGTTTTTGTAAACTGTCATACAGTTGTGTTCAACACATGCTGTGTTAGGTGATTCATGTAAAGCTTGCCTTGGCATGCCGAATATTTTTTTTCCAGAACATGCTCAAATGATCTAAACATTGCCACAGGTTCAACTCACCTAAAAAATACCAGAAAATAGCCCAGTGGCACACACTCTTAAAAACTTTTGCAATCACAATGTAACTACAAAGCATGAGTAAACTTTTGTTTTGTTTTTATACAAAACTTGGAACCACATTTCCTTCTCCCCCACCCAATATCCTGTAAGAGAAAAAACCCAAACAAATTCAAAAACCCCAAACTTTTGTTAGACACCACTCTCTGGTGTGGCTTTTTGTTTGGTTGTGGTTTTTTTTTCTTTTTTCTTTTTTTCTTTCCTCTTTTGGCTACAGTTCCATTTATAGCATTGAATCCAGTGTGGGCAATGTATTCCCAGGCTAAAAACAGGGATATTATCAACAGTAGAACTGTGAAAAACGGAAGTTCTGTTGCATTTATAGCACAATCAGGTCCAATTTTGATAAGCTGTATGTAAGAAAGAGTCACTGCTCTGATCCCCTATTCAGAATGTCAGTGTCACTTATATAATCTAGATCTATCTGCTTTAGCTTCATTAAATAAAACTTTAAAACTCCTTAAAATCATTTAGTGACTTTATGGTTGTTGTTTTTATACCTAAGGTTTCCAAAGTTTTTGAAAGACTAATGGATTGATCTGATGATTTGGTTTTTATCATGGTATTTTTAGGGCAACAGCATTTATGCATTAGTACTTATGTACAATAGTTTGCAATATCTCTGAATTTACCTTTTTTCAATAAAGACTGTTAGGAAAGTAAAAGTAACCTAATGCAGTAAAATAAAACTTAATTTATATTTAAAGCTYATGTTCCAATTTGACATGTAATGGCATAAGTTCTAATACGATAGTTTCCTACAGCTGTATAAAGCCCTGACAAGATTTAAGCATTGTTTTGAATATGAATCATCTCTGTCTTGGTGTCTCCAATTTACTTCTACTCAGGAATGTGCAAATGATTTTATACAGCACGATGCTAGTACCGCTCTGTACTATGGTATTTTGTTTYGTAAATAAAAACAACAACAAATCCCTAGTCAGAAATAAACTGACAAAATTTACATTCTTCTCTCTTAAAAAAGTAAATAAAATAACATTATTTAAAATGTGAATTAGCTATAAGACATACAATACAATTACATAGATACATATCAATACAGCACATTCAATTTGCCAAAAATTAATGATTACAAAGCCAATATGGATGCTGCCATATATATATATATATATATGTATGTACAATGATTATAGCATTCATAATTGCACTATACCTACAACCAGTTTTAAATTACAAGGTGTTTTAAGAGGGAGCAAAAAAAAGCAACCRTTCTTATTATTGTTGTTTTGGAGCTGGAAGGGTTAAGGATGAAAAACATCTCATTAGTATTTATTGTTAACTTTGGTAATCAGCTAATAAGCCATTCTTTTTTCCACCTCCCATCCACTGCTATGTGGCAACCATTTTTGTGTTAAGTGCACTCTAGCGCCAGTTGGCATTGCAGATAATCAATCCAATTACATGTCTGAACTCTGGAGTTTTCTTGCTAGCAATCATGCACCTAGTCAAAAAACACCTTTCAACCTAAGCTGCAGAATAAAGGCTCATCAATGTGTGCTGCATTTTTGTTGTTAAAAAATTGCACATTTAAATTTAAACAATGATTTTCACACTGCTTCATTTACATTTAAAAATCTCTTCTAAAGAACATTGAGAGAGGCCATTTTGCATGAAAGCCTATCAAATGTCTGTGAATCAATTAACAATCAACCTTATCAAGAAAGATTCCCRAAAATGATCTCTCATCTTTAATTTCTTATAATACAACTAAAGGTGCCTTGAAATTATTACAGAAAACAATCTCATGACATAACTGACAAAAGGAGAGATCTAAACTGTCTTTAAATTACTAGACTACATGAGGGTGCATGGTACACCTCATAGCATATTGACTTACATGTTGGTTTTGGCATTAGAAAATGGTACACTTTCTAAAAAAGGGAACACATGAGCTGAAACTGTGTGTGTTAATCATTTGGCAGTTGACTCAGTCAGGTCCGTTCCCAACCCATCCATTTGGCATTTCAATCAGAATCTTACGTTTCAAGCGCATTGGTCTTATAAAAAGCCAGGTTTGGCAACATGAATTTTGTACAATAAAAATAATTTTTCTACTGTGGAAAAAGAACACTTAAAAAAGCTCTAACTTAAGAAAAAACAYCCCGCACAACTGAGAATAACACGGTTTCAGGCTGTAGCCACTGGGGAAAATGTAGTGTCTATGACTTTTCTATTTGGCATTTGTGAATAAAAGAAGAGAGAAAAAAATGGCACATGGCAATTAAAAAGAGATTCTAACATATTCCATGTACATCCCAGATTGTGTCTTAATTATTTCATTACTGTCTTCTATGCACCTTTCTTAACTGTAAAACTGTGTTTCAATTTAWTACCCTTAAGAGAACTGTATTTGTTTTGCAATCCCAATATTCTAGTCTCAGAAGTGAAGACAGAATGAAGACACCCATGTAAAGAATTTAAAAATCACAGTATCAATACTTTTTGATCCTTCAAAGAAAGTACATACTGTAAAATTAGAATGAATGATGACTTAAATTGTGATGATAGTGTTTTCCTGACCAAATCACTCAACAGAAAATATTTCTCCCAGGAATGCAACTGGGGAAAAAAAGGCCATTGTACCTTTTAAAAGATAAAGGGGGTTTAGGAAAGGAGAGGGAGAGAAAGGTTTAGGGGAAACCAGCTTGATTTTGCTTCAATAGCAAAAAACTGCTATCCTTTGTAAATGTACGACTGAGAATTTGAAACACATTGAGTCACAAGGTTTGCCTAAAAAATGAGGAAATGTGCTGTGAATGTACTTCAGCATCTTTTGTTTTTCCTCCAKATAGTTTAAATAAAATCATAATATTAACTACAAACTCTGTGGACACTCACAGAGTCCAGGCCGGCAATAAATTAGTATTATGCAAATTGTTTTCACAGATTATAATACAGTCCCTCTTGTATATCTTCAATCACGGAAAGTTGGTTTTGCAGGATCCCCAGGCACAGTTAGACCAGGTTGTACTCCTTCAGGTTCAACTGTAGGATTGTGTCCTTGACAGCAGCAAAGACGAAGCGGATGTTCTCTGTGTCTGTAGCACATGTGAAGTGAGAGTAGATAATTTTGTCACTGTCTGGATTCAGGTCTACGAACATCTTCAGGATGAACTCTCGTGCTGCTTGTGCATCTCGCTGTGGTCCTGTAAAAAGGGAAATACAGTTTTTTAAAAGTCGATTTCATATTTCAACCTCTTTAAAAGGAAATTAGAAAGGTCCAGTCTGGGGTCCTCACAAGAAGATAGGGAACCTTTTACAAATCAAGAGAATACACTRATGGCATTCTTTGTGGCACGAACTGTCAAAAATAAAGATGGARGGAAATTTCACAGGTTCACCAAGTCAGTGCTGCTCTTTCCCTGCTATCTTCTTTCTTCACTAAGAKAAATCATCTGCTTTAAAACAGGTGATTAATAAATGCACAGAATGAAAACAAAAAAAATTAACTATATAATTAAATCTTTTAAATAGTGTAGAAATGGTGAATGTTCAGTCTAAACCAATTATATTTAAATTAACTTCAGTTATTTTAGCACTGCGAAATTTMCTAGTTTTATATTGATTTTTTAATAGGAAGCATAGTAAAATTATATCCTGAACTGGGTCTGACACTGTCATCAATAGAACTTAATTTTCTTTAAGCGGTAATAAAATAACACAGCTCCTCTCCAGCTGAAACTGTTGACTGCAAAAGGCTYATGCTCTAACCAATCACACCAATCTAAATTATGTATGTTAATGATCCTATCAGAGCTAAATTAAGGTTGTCTCAGAAAGACAGAGTSAATACAACCAAACTACATTTTCAGCTTAAAAGATCACAGAAGATAAAGTAATTACTTCCAGCCTGGAACAGTGAGGATTCATTCATGTGCACAACTGAAAGAGCARTGCAGAAGCAAGAACATAAACCACCTGCTGGTGAATTCTGTTCATTATTCTAGTGCTGTCACCAAAAGCCATTGTTCCTTTGCTCTCCTGTTTCTAAAATGTGGATTTCTACAGAACACACATTGTCGGTGCTGTTGCCTCCTTCCATTCTCTTCATCAGTCCTGTTATTACACAGCAATATAAATACCAACAGCCAGCTGTTATGTGTAGCTTTGTCCTTCAGTAATTATAAAATCAATACTTTGGTGGCCAGCACATGTCCTCACATTTCAACAATTGATAACAGACCTTATTTTTGACAGTTCAAGCTTACAATTTGTAACATTTCCAATTTGCATAATTCCTTAAAATAAAAGAAGGGAATGTATGGAAGAGAAAGCACACGCTTTCTGGTGTGCGACAAATCCATGTGGAGGGGGAACAATCTTCTGCMATATACAGGTGTGTATGTATGTGAACAGATGTACATATATGCATATACATACACAGAAACATTTTTTTCTGAGATTTAAGCATGTAAACAGATCATAAGCTCTCTAAGGCTCAACAGTTTCTAAAACACAACTGGCTTGGTCAACCAGACTACAGATAAAGAGCAACAATAGCAAGTCTCACAACAGCACAAATAAATGTGAGTATTTGTGAMGACAGTGATTTCTTCAAAATAAACCACTCAGGATTTTAAACAGTTTCCTAGAATTTTTTTGAAAGGTTTCACACCTTTTCCCCAAAATCTACTGGCCTAGTCTAAGATACACCTGATTYTGAACACCTCTACTCTTACTTATTTATAACTTATTAAAAGTTAYTTAAACTTTTATTCAGTTGAGGTTCAAGTATGGAAAAGTACCTTCAGGATCTCAAGAACTTAAAGAAAAATTTAAAATGAGTTAATGCTAAATTTAGACTGCAAAGTAGTTTTAGTCTAAGTAAGACATTTAGAATATTAATTAGTAGCTTTCTTGCCCACTGCTCTCCCTAATCAGCAGTTTTCAATGTCTGTATCTATATGACATACACTGAARATCTATGTAAGTGCTACATCAATATTTTTCTCTTCTTTTTCTCCCAGCTGATAGCCTCCTTTAGTGTTTGTCCTCTCTCCCTGTCCCAGCCTAAGAGTCAGTTCCCTAATACCAGCATGCAAGCGTGTCTTCATGCAATACACTGACCTAGGAGCAAGGCTTGGTTTCCCTTCCAAAGATTTTTAAAATGCACTGTGCATTCCAAAGATTTTTAAAATGCACTGTGCAGCATAACTGCCTAGTTTAATTTAATTTGTCCTATTTGCCACCCTGGCCAGTAGTTCTCACCCCTAGTCTACTTTCTATCTTGTGCAGGAAAATGGAYGAGAGAAACAATTCAGATGAAAAATATCTGATTCTAATACCTTCCTCAGATCTCCCCACATCCCCAGTGTGCTGGGACAGAACACGGGACCACATTGTGACCTCCGCAAGCCACAGACCCCACCCTGTTACCAGAAGTAATCAAATCAAACTGTAACTTTGTCTCTGGAGTTAGGTCGTGCAAGATCTGCAGAATTAAAAAAAAAAGATTCTTCATGACTTGCAGGTCTTGATTCCCACACCCCCAGTTGACCATAATAGTTTTTTTCCCCTCACCTAAAGGGAGGAGAAACAAAGTTTCTACAAACTAAGTTGTGTAATTTTTTTCCTGGACTTTTAAAAGCATTTTACACAGGCTTTGTCAACATTTGAGAGGAGGCAACAGCAGACTTCTGTAGAGTCTTCTCACCTCTGGGATGTCATCTAGGGAACTTGYTACGTGAAGTAAATTTGAAAGAATAAGCGTATTTCTATTCAACTGCCCGTTCTCTTCTGTACAGAACTATGAAACTAAATTTACGCTGACTCATAAATAATATAATCTGATCCTGCAGGTTTTTTACTGTTCTCTTCCTCTTTAACAGAAAACAAAATGTACATTTTTCTTATTATTACTTTCCATATTTGAACATGAGAGTTTTAATCTTTTTCTCAGCTTCCAATCAGCTATTCCATCCTGGTGGGAAAAATCGATTTTCTTTTTAAAAAACAGGAACATTTAGGTCTAAAGAACTAATATTATATGAGTTCGATTTCTCTCTGTTACCAAGGCCTCCTCCACTCAGTTACCTCAAAATACTTAGCTTCTCCCCTCATGAGAACTTTCTGAGAGTACAGCTTCAGTAGAAACACTTAAACAGACCACAATTTTTTTTTTATGGACAAGTACATTAACTTGACATGAYCAATATAAAATGAAACCACATTCTGAAAAGGTATAAAAAAAGGGTGTAAAGKCCGCTAGTCGTTTCTCTGTTATGGAGAGCTTATGACACTTCCCCATAGGTATTCAATTTTATATAAAAGCAAACTCCAAAATACCAAAATACAAAAGACTACATATACAACCCATTAATTTTTAACTCTTGTATTTAAATTTAAACCTTCACCCTAACTTATGAAAAATGACAGAACGGGGTCCGGTATGACAAYACTTACCTGAAAGTCAACCATTTCCCAATAAAGGTTTTTCCATCCTACTGAGAACTAATTACAGTATAAAATGTAAACCTAGCAGTCTAAAATTCCCACAAAATTTCAACCACATTTTACAGTTTTTCAGTATTTTTTAAAAGGAATATATCGAAGGATCTATCTGTCTAGCATTTGAACAAGGTTAGCACAATTTGCCATTACCACAGTGTAAACAGAGCATGAGCTGTGATGCCATTATACTTACCGTCATACTCTGGAAAATAATCAACTAGATGGGAGTACATGATTTTCTCCTCTAATAGATCTTTTTTATTTAAGAACAGAATAACTGAAGAGTTCTGGAACCATGGATATGTGATAATTGTCCTAAAGAGTGCTTTGCTTTCTTCCATTCGATTCTAGAATAAAAAAGAGAACAGAATTTTGGTGATCATGAGTTTYGTTTTTTAAAATAAATTCATGCATTTTCATTTCATTTGGTAAAAGGATCTATTTCCTGTTTTGCACTTTCCTACCAGTATATAAGGTCCAAYTAATAAAATTAATTGATTGTACCTCATATACTATTATATATAGATTGGTCAAAAAAATTAAATTAGAAGTAATAAGCAAGCAGTTAATTAAATATGCAGGCATTTTCCTTTCACAAATGCAGCTAGTTAAGTGTAAGTATTCTTTAAAACACTAGTCATGAACATAAAACAGGTACATCTGCAAAATCTGAATAGGCACAGTCAAAATCAGCCAACGCACTGGTGGTTATTGAAATGCAAGTGATCCATGGTACGGGCAAATACAACACCACAAGTCTTAGCCAATTCAAGTTTTAACAATTTTATTTTACATGCCTTTCCCAAATTTTTGAATACAGAGTTAAGCAATTCCTAAAGATCAGCTTTAAAATAATTGCAAGTAAATTCCTTGCAAAGGAAATCCGRGAAACATTTTGTCAACACCAAAGGTTTATGACATAGACTTTCAAAAAATTCCAATTCGTTAACTTTGTTTCTAACATCATTGCCAGATGAAGAATTGTTTGMACGTCGTGGACTAATATAATGCTCATTGTTCAGAACCCACTTGCCTATGGAACCACCCAATGCTTATTCTGTAGGAAGAAGAACTAGAAAGCAACCAGCCAGGCCACTTACACCAAATTTTACCAGTTCACTAGGCAGTCAGATATGACTTTGGGGACACCAACCACCAGGTATCACCAAGAAGACCCCAGGACAAAAGGATCTATGTGCAGCAGGGAAGGACCACATGTCAATGATTTTGGGAAAATTACTATCATRTGTATGTTTACTCGGGGACAAACAGTGAATAAGTACGTAAAATACAGTATATAAATAGAAATATACTGAACAGGTACAGTATTTAGAGGAAATAAATGCCTGCTTCTTAATGCAACATTAGTAATAAGGAGCTTMATTTTTACCAATTTTTGGTAACAATATCATTAGACTAGCCTTTAACTCCTTAGCTGTTCCTGAGACCACTTTGCATTTTAGCAAAAATACCAGTAAAGCCTACAGTTCTATCTGTAACACTCTTTTTCCATTGTAGAACAATGCTGCGATTTAGTTAGTTCTGAAGAACTGTTAGGCTGACATGATGTGGTTAATGCAGAGTCAGAAAAAATGTGGTTTGAAACACAGGAACTAATTTACTCTTTTTATTATTATTATTTCAGGCTGCAGTCCCCTGAAAAAACCTGTTTCACCAGCAACTGGGGGTCAAGAGAATGACAAGAAGGTGAATTCTACTGTTGCTGAGCCATACAATAATCTGTTAGGTAACTGAGACAGTTTTGCCGTAAGTGTATCTTTACTTCCATTAATTTGCATTTTAGAGACGCCAACATAAACAAGAAYAGAACTTGGAAAAACCCGAAATAAGCATAAAAGAACAAAAGAAAAGAAAAAAAACTAATCATAAACCAATTAATTTGTAGGAAAAGTTGACCATTTGGTCTGCTAAACTTTATTGTATGTTGCTATGGTGTGTGAAAATAGTTGRATTTATATATTAAGAAACTAACGCAGAGTAATAAAACATTTGCTTTCATGCAGTCAGATCTCCTAATTCATATTATGATTTCAATGGTGCCATCATCTCTCTTCATTCTGAAAGCAGAGAAACTCTAATGTCAACATAGCTGAGCATAAACCCTAAGTCCTTAGACTAATGGTAAATAAGAAAKTATTTTCTTCTCAACGTTCTATACAGACTTCACTAAACAAGAACTTATGGAAAGGCAATTGGAACTACCTAGTACAGTTATTTCTGTTATACTGTCCACCTCAAAAAGTTCAGCTCCATGGCACACCTGCAACTCCAGGAATACTTATTGACAAGTATTAGTGTCTTCTTCAYGAGACTGAAGAAGCTCAGGTCTCTCACCCTGTCTTCACAGGACACTGGCTCTGGGCCATTCCTGCTTTTCCAAAAAGACTGCGTGAACCATGAAATTGCATTTATAAACCCTTTGCAAATTATTTCAAAGGGAAATTCAAGCAAWTTTTTTTTAAGGACAACGAACAGACATTTTGATATTTTGTCATTCAGATGTGTAGTCTGCAGATGCTTTGCAGGAATTGAAAGATGATCCAGAGATGTTCAAGTGGATCTTATCTGCCTGAGAAGATAAATAAATATGGGTCGTTTGCCATAACAGATTAAAATTCTAAGATTTTATTTTATATGATTGATTARGAAAAAATGTGATTAATTCTTTGACTAATCAATCTCTGCTTAATGTGCTGTCTTTCATCTCTTTTGTTTATCCAATTTGTAAGAGCAATTCAACTTTAATGGATGTCACAGATAAAAACCATTTGTGTGCCAGAGTTAATTCCTCCAACAATACTGTTTATTATGCTCTAAAATTTCTCTTAAACTGGTTTACTGTTACTAATGATAGCTCACTCCTTTGCATCTCACTATTCTCCTTCATTAAATATATGTGCAACATTAGTCCCATAATAGTTTAATTAGTTTAATTAATCACAAGATGATATGGTTGAACTACTGTTCTGAAAAACACTTTTCATTAACAGGATGCACTATTTCTTACGTAACAAACAGTTTCCTGTTACAGTATTTTTACTGTAAGCAGGGAGAGGATTACAAGGAATATAGAGTCCAGCACTGGGGATCTGACATTCTGTCAGATGCAACATGAAGGCAGTTTTGCCAAAACAAGCAAGACAGTGTGGCTCTTCAAAAAAACCCCAGCAACAGWGGGGAGCAGGCAGTATCTAATAGCTTGTTCCAGTACCTAATCTCCTTTTATGAGCAGCTCTATCTCACCAAATTGTTTCCAGAAAARCCTTATTTCATCTTCAATGAAAAATGCTGCAGATAGAAACTTGAATAAGTAACGTACAGAAATGTGCAGCTGGACAGCCATTGTCAGCAGTGAAGCCAACCTTCAACACCAACTCCTATTCAACAGCAGCAACAGCTCATCACAGCCTCCCTGCCTTTGTGTGTGGAAAATGAGCAGTGGGATTACTGTTTTCACCATCCCTGAAGTTCTGCTGGCCTGGGCAACTTCCCTGCTCTGCTTTTGTCTGCCGTCAGTMCCAAATTGCATAAAAACTTATTGGGATCACCAGCTGTTCCTCCACTTTTCTTGTAAGGATATACAGATGCCACCATAAAATTCTCCATCTTCCACACAGTCTGCCAGAGCTGCCAGTCCAATGTAAAAATATTTTTATGAAACAGAGTAAGAAATACAGCAGACGTATTTCACATACTCCAATAGCGAATAGAAATTTGTTAGCTATGAACGGGTTATATAATCTTGGACAGACTTATTCTAATATTTAAATAAACATCAAGAAAAAACCACTTTACTTACTAATGAATCACCTGTCCTTTTTATAACTGGAAATATGTTTTAATGGAAGAAAAATAAAGTGAAATTTCTTGCTAGCATGTACCTCTTATAGAAATGATTTTACACTGAAAAGATTTTGTATAGTAATTAAACATTAACACAAATAGAAGTAGATGTACAAACCATGTTTTCCCACATTTTTATTCAAATGCAAACTCTTACCCTTTAATTTTTAATGGATTARAAAGGAGGACACTTCCTTCTAATTTTATTTTTATATATACACTTTCAGTTTCCTTATTAAAATAATGCATTTCTGGTTTGTATGTATGTATTGAAATTCTCTTTGCTATCTGTTGCTCTGGAAAGAATGCAATTAGTCCTGCAATTACAGAAGTAACAAAATTGGGATCATTTATAAGGACTCATTTGTCAAATCATGAAGCATACCTGCAAGAGTGCTAAAACAGCACTTACGAGCTGTATCAGTGGGTACCCAGTGAAGGGAAAGCAGCATTTCCTAGCTAGCAAACAGTGCTTTGACAGAAAACAGTAAATACAATCTTAAGCTGAAACAATAGAAAAGCACCAGTGGAGTTTCACTCATTAATGGCTTTAGGATTATCTAGAGTGGCATCTAGTGGGCGTACYGTAACTCACATACTGAATGAAAAATACAGAAATTACTCTTCTCTTAAAAAAATTATTAGCAATTTAAGTAGTGTCTGTTAACAAAATTAGGATTTCACAGATTCTGAGGGACTACACTTTCTTGGAATACTGTGAGAGAGAAGGTGATGAGGTAAACAAGACACATTTTACAGTGAGCAACTTGTTCTGTGAATATAACTTATGTATGCTGGCAAAAATGCTTATCTGAGTCAGAGGGCATTCAGAGATGATAACTGTAGAAAACAAGACACTGACGCAGGAGAGCTTCAGAAAAAAACAGAGGTTAGTATTTCAGAAGGTTAGTGTCACTGTAATGGACTCCATTATTTTGGCTGACTTTGTGAATAAAGCTTTCATTGCGAATGTTTTTTATGTACAACTCTGTATTAACTAGGAATGCCTCCACTTTCTAAGTAAGACTTCTAGCAGTTATTTTCACAGAAGCAAAGTCAAGTTGTAAAGAAAGACCTAGAGTGTATTTCTCGGCTAAAAATTTCACAAAGCTGCTACATAAAAGCTGGGAAACAGAAGAGGAAGTCAGGAAGTGGGAGGCAAGTGCAGAGTCCTCCACTATGTAAAAAAAAGTAAATACCATATCAAAATTGGAAGTGCTTCACATTTTTGTCACCAGTATGAAGTGTAATCCTGCAGCTTGAGTGCTCTGAACTAGTCACCTAAGAAAAAACTGCAATGGTTGTACAAATATTTTGATGAGTAACTCAAATGCGATGAGAGGCTACTTCAAACATGGAGCTCAGGAACAATTCCTTTATTTTGTTCACTATCTTCAACCTTTCTGTAACCTAGCTTGAAAAAAACAGTTTCTGGTAGAGGACTGGGAAGACATCAGTGTAGATGAGAACTGTRTTTTTATATCACCCAGGAGAAGAACTCTCACCTCTCCAATGAACTGAATTTGCAACGCTGCACTTGTAAATACACAGATACATGGCAATTTTAGGTACCCAGTAGAGACAGATGAAGCAGGTGACAGCTGAAATCCATCAAATCAACATGTTCAACAACCATCAAAACAGAAAAAAACCTATTCAAAACAAAAATGGTCTACTAAGTACAGATATAGTCCAACTATTACTGTCAAGTATTTTTTTAAACACAGAAATGGCTCTTAAATTATTTCTCATGATATAATCTGAATGCCAGAATTGGCTTTTTTAAAATACCTACATGTATTTGAGACAAAAGGGTGAAAATACTTTAACATCAAATTGTCCCTGAATAAAGCCCTTTTCTGGACAGTTCTGACACTGGCTATTCAGAGAAAAAAACATGGCAATCACTTCTTTGCCAGTAGCAACATTTACCAGCAGCATTTGTGGCAGCCTCTGTAAGCTGGTTCTTTATCGTTTAACCCCCCCATTTCCATTCTGAATTACTCACTTCAATAAAAGAGAGAGAGACTCCCACTCTTCCTAATGAAAATCTTTCTCCACACTGGTAGTTTACTTTCAAAAAATTCTTTATCCATAAGCCAAAAATAAATATGCATTTGTGTGGACAGGTATGAACAGAAACAATACATCCAGAAACAAGGTTTGGTACAGGTAATTAATGTGCTATCTTCTCAAATTTCCAAATAAGTAATCAGTTCTGGAGATTTGATTTCCCATGAGGAAAAATAATTAAATAAGTAAGACTATTTGAGGATTTTAGTTCTAACTTACTTCTCTACCATATGCTCAATTGTTTTGGGTTGGCTGTTGATGGAAAAAACAGCCAAGTGAAGCATTACATTTATTTATGATGTAGAAATAGAGAAATGCTCTGATCCCAGAATTGTTTTCTTTCAGCCTTCATGCTAAGCCATGTATGACTAATCTGTGAATAAGGAACACAGAGTGCTGGAAGAGAAGTAGAAGCATGCCCAGATGTGAACAGCAAGAGAGTTCTGATCAAAAAATGAAGCATGTTGTTCAAATAATTGCCACCATGAAGAGTAAACATACACTGAACTGTGTGGCTTCATGCCATTTCCTATTTTTGTCCTATGTAAAAAGAAAATGTGACTGAACCACTGCACCAATTTGTCACCTGTCAATGTATTACACAAATGAACACTAAACAAGTTCCATCTAACTCATCTGTTTTGCAGATGTACTTTTGTTCAGATTCAAAATGGAAGCATGTGTGCCTGCATCTCCATACCTGTATAAACACAAATGAGTTAACAGCAAAAATACCTATCCTAGGTTYAGTGTAATTATTTTAATGTAATTTTAATAAATTCAATTTTAACTGTAATATTTTTTAACAAACCAAGCAACATTGATCCTTGCTATGTGTGACAATTTACAAGTAACAAAATTTTTCATCAAGCAAAAGAACAGTGCCTTTATTCAGTTACTAGAAGCACAAAAACACTTCAAAAACAACTCTAAAAAGTTCATTCAGTTTCAATCTGCAGTTGTGGATGAAGTACTGAAGCCCTAATTTTCTTAATTTTTAAAATTTTWTCAGTTTTCATCTGATAAAATTACAAGACAGTTCTTCAGTATAAATTAAGAACTGTGAAGGTGAGTACATTAATGCAGATATCCACTATCAAATAAAGTGGGGTTCTTCTGGGCATTAAAGAAGCTATGGCAAAACCTTTTGGCATGACTACAAAGATGCTCTCCAASGAAGCAAAGAGAAAAAAATCTACTTTCACATGTGACAGCAAGTGTTTTCCAGAATCAAAGAAGAATTTATGTTGGCAGTTGATCTTTATGTGGACGTCATCAAGTGCAATTCCCTGCTCACAACAGGAAAAACTTTGTCATCATATCATTTTACTCACGGCTGTGTTCAGTCAAGCTTTGAACTGTCTCTTCAGGATGGAGATRCCACCTCTCTGAAAGAATAATTATGCCTCACTAACTCCTCTGTAGGAATCATCTTTCAGCCCTCATGATAAATGAACACCAAGATAAAAACAGTTATACCAAGGGCCACTGTATTTACAGACTATTAAGTCACTTTAATGATCCCTTGTTGGTAATGTTTTAGCCAAAACATTTTTAAGAGCAACTTTCTTCCTGTATTATGTAGCTCCATGTTKCTTCTGTAAGAGACTCAGTCAGATGTCCCCACTTCCTTTCTACTCTGTTCCGCTTGTCTGAGACCCCTTGAATTCCTGAAAGATTTGTGCAATGGCRATTCGAAATGATGCTTGAGCTACTTCCAGACCTACTGATTGTGCTCACATACTAAATTACCAAATTATGCTTTCCTACTGCTAGTGCCATGCAAACATCTGRCACTGGCAAATGAACCTGCTATTCTACATTTGAGAAACTGGAAGACTTGATGGGGGATCGCGGCTGCTCTTTTTAAGTAACAGCCACTGCTTTAGAAGTCTGTAAAGACAGGATAAAAACCTGTAAGACAATGGGATGCTGAACAGACTRCAAGAGCATAAAGTTAAAGCAGCAGAATTTTTAACAGCACAAGCAGCAGTCTTCACACATCTAGCTGCTCAACTACTGTACATCACACCGCAGTAACTGAATGGTTTARGTAAGTTTCTGAGGACCTCCTTCAGTTCTGAATGAGAGTTGTACCTYAAGCAAAACTCTATGTTGGAATATTTCAGAAGTGACCGATCAAGACTGGAATAAGAGATTCAATATGGTTATCACACCAGGTTAGATGATGCAGGTTCTTAAAGCAGATAAACCATTTGGCTCCATATCAAAAGGAAGTGAAAGCCAGTGGACAAGATGGGGAAAGTATGGCATCATTTTTTTAAATATTCATTGGGCAATATGGCATTTGCCAAGCTCTCAGAAGAGACAGATCCTAGAAAACACCTTAATATGTGTGAAAAGAGAACAGGCAGGAAGTAATGGCAATGTTAGACACAGCTTGRAGGCACAGAATCACGGAACAGTTTAGGTTGRAAAAGACCTTTAGGATAATGTGCCTAGGACTTCTTAAGCTAATAAATTGACTCTCCATATATTTTAAAATCTCAGAATTCTCAAGCCAGTCCTGCCTGCTTCATATATTACAATCCTTTTCAGCAAGAACTGTAATCTGGAACCAAACTTGTAAATACATGGATTATAAGTAGATGGTACTTTCAATTAARTGTTAGTGAAAATTGGATGACAGTTTGACAGTTAAAGGGAAAGGAAGGTATTACTGTTTTAAGAGAAATTCCATTGCATTATGCAATGGAATACAATTGGTATAAAACTACCAATTTTGGATGAAGCTAAATCAAATGTAATAAAGACATAGGACAAGCTTTAAAAAAGGGTTTAAAACAAAAGCAGCTTTTTAAAAAGTACTGTACTATACTTGACAAYAACCTCCTCTTACCAACAAAGTTCACAATTTACCTACAATCTTCTTAGAACTTCACATTTTACAATTTAACCAAAATGTACAATCTCTGATAAGGAAAGTCKGAACTGGCATTTTTCCCCAACAGATTTTGTGCAATGGATGTTCAGAATACTCACACTGACTTACATGTAAAAATTATCTTTTATCAAAGCATACTTCATGCTGTCCAATGCCTCTG
This sequence comes from Malurus melanocephalus, assembly GCF_030028575.1. Taxonomy (NCBI): domain Eukaryota; kingdom Metazoa; phylum Chordata; class Aves; order Passeriformes; family Maluridae; genus Malurus; species Malurus melanocephalus. Next base: position 989,197 of record NW_026623286.1, read on the forward strand.
TTGCTTTGCAACCTCTGAAAATACTTCAGGAAAGACAGCATTTGCTTTTTTGATAGTTTAGAAAATTACTAATTTTCACTTAGCCTATTAATTCATTAATTTAGCTGAACTGAGGAAATTGTGTTCTGTTTTTTCTGGTTTTTCTCGGAGAACCCCAGAAAAAGAAAACATTTATAAAACCACCACAGAACTATACAAGCTGTATGAAATCTTACATACCTTAAGASTTTTAGTGCACTAATATGAAAGAAAAATATGTACAAGCTTCAATAAATACTGTCCTCTATTTTGCTATTTCTAAGTACTTAATAAGCTATGCAAAGATAATGAAAATCTCTTTTTTATAAAACCCTATTTTACAGATATACTCTTATGTCTCTAGTTCTTCCATACCTGGAAGTGGTTACTGGTTCTCTTACAAATCTGGAASTAATTTTTCTGTTTATTGCACTGAGACTCTGAGATTTTGTTTTTTATTTTAAGAGGAATTACCTCTACCACATATTCAATTGCAGCATATCTGGGAAATCAAGAAAAAAAATCCTTTATTTAATCTAAAAGAAAAAATACATTATTTATGAAAATAGGTTGATTTTATATATGGAGAAAGTTCTAAGCTAGGCTTTTTGACAAAACTGCCAACCTCTCCAAATTTGCTGGCATAATTCAGAGCCAGAGCATGACCCACAAGACATAATATATCATAAATCCATTTAACAAAGATATGATTCCTTCACTTTTTATCCCACCTCTAATTCTACTGGAGTTCTCAGAAAAACTGMAATGGTCAAACATCTAATAATTTAATTTATATTAAGTTCTACTTTCTCAAATCATATCAGACTGATGGAATATTTACTAAATTTAAATACTATTAATGTAATTAGTATATTATACCCTGAYTCAAATTTTGTCTTGATTTTCAGCAATGAATAGAAACAGATTCCATTTTATTAGCGGCAAAATTTAGAGYATTTAGCTATCTCTCCTATGTGTATGCTAGTACAGAGAAGCATTTCGTGACTGTACACCAACTGAAATTTTTGCAGAGTGTGTTAAAATACACCMTCCTTACTGATTCTTCCCATTTTGTACTTATGCACCAAAATCAAGTTACATACAATCTACACACTTAACAGAGATGTCATTGGGTCTGTTAGAGAGAAATCATAGCTAATATATAGTTGGACAGCCATGTGCACTTATCTTCAAGACTGAAGCTCCTGACTCTTCAGGTATTTGTCATGGGAGCGTAATTTCTTGGATGTTTCATTTAGAAGTCATCCTGCATGTCTCTGAATAGCAGGCAGTCTGAACTCTTGTCCTATTTTCTATCTATATGCCCTTACACATATTCCTCAACACTTCTAATTCTTTAGCTCTTCCAAGGGCAGGAAAACAGAAACAGTTCCCAGCTCCACCATACATATATCTAGCGAGAGACGCTAACAAAGCCTCCGAACTAAGTGTAACCTCATCTGATTTACAATCTGAAAGCATTTCTTTTAAATAAGTAAAAAAGGAAAGAATGGATTTACAACTGATCATCCATCAGATACTACATTTTGAAATACAAATCAAGAGTCTTTAAGGCTCTAAACCAATTTCATAATCAAGAAGGTCATATAACCACACACACACCCCCCAAACAGAAAGTAGTAATTTTTAAAGATTTTTATTCACTCATTAAAATTATATTAATGAAAGACTATATTAACTAAAAAGGATGCCATAAATGATTAAAAATTATAGTGTTCTTTGTAAAAATGTACTATAGGAAAAGACTTCGGGCAATATGCAGTGGACTAATTAGAAAAAGAAAGTAGGCCATCTTACAAAAATCACAGTTTAATCAGGCCATGAAAGCAATGAAAAAGAAAGAGCAGAACACCGTAAATTGTCAAGTCAGATACGAGGCACATAGATGAAAGAAGGATTAGATTCTACCCTATCATCACACTGATGAAGAAATTAGAGCATTTCCCTCCACTCTGGCGTCCATCACTGTTCCACTATTTAAAGCTAAATGTGAAAATTACCTCTTGGCTGGTTACCAAGTTAAATCACTCACTTCCCTCCTGAAATTATTACACCTCAGTGAAGAACTAAAATATCTTCCTGGGTTAAATTTCTTAATTCAAGGTGTCAACAAACAAATTTAAACAAATTTAATGTATTTTTGCAACACATTCAGACAAACTATGCTTTGCTTTATGTGGAATAAACACATTCTTCCATTAATTCTGGGTTGCCATGTTTAGAGATAGAGGGGAGAGAAAAAGAAGGGACAACAGCAGCGCCCTGGCATACCAACACAATCTAGACAGACATGCTGAAAACTGAAACTTAAGATGCCCAGATTGGTGCTTAGCTCTGAGACTGCATCATTTTCAGAGTTAGAGTAACACAGGCCTAAGGTGCTGGAAAGCCTACTAGGCTACTATATGTCACTTGAAAATAAAAATTGGTTTGAATTAAAGTCATTAACGTATTTGRAACAAAATGTTGAACAGATTGTTCAGTAGCAAGGTGGAAGAACCATCTGCAAGAAGGCTTTGACCTCCATGAAGCTGATTTTGGATCGTTAGAATGGTGTTTCTTTATATAATTTACAATACATTTTGCTTTGACTGGTATGTGTTGACTTTACGGCTACAAGAGAATAATGCAAACTGAAAAAGACAGAACCAGACATTTCCAGTTTGACTCAAAATGAGGCAAGTCTGACTTTTTTTTTTAACTACACATGTCTAGCTTCCAAAATTAACGAGAGATGAAGTTGGTGCAGACTACATCACAATTCTTGAAAAATCAGCTTTGAATGGCACAGATGATTATACAATTGACACAACAATAATTTTGTTTTAGGAAAACAGTACAAATGTGAAAGGTTCCAGAGTTCCTAGGCTTTTTAGGAAAATTAATACTAAAGAAAGCTCAAGATACAAAACGTGATTGTCCAGGGATAYCTGTTTTACTTTATGTCAACCATTGTCTTAAACAGTGAAATCAACATGTGTACAGCCATGAAGAAGGTATTTTGAAATGTTTTCCTTTTTTTTTACCTAACTTTTCTAAGTATGTGTTAGAAGATTTGCATGGGCCAGTGCCAGTGAGTAAAACTCATAAAAGTTTGCTGGGTAACTTAAAATAGCCCTCAGGAGAGACAAAATTCCCTGAATACAAAAAAAGCCCCCACCTTTATTCTGTAAAACTGCATTCAAAACAATGGATAGCATATGTTGCCCCCTCAGCTCAGCCACTTGTTTACTTCTCTTATTTTTTGAAATAAAAATTCAATACTCACCTTAGGCTTTAAGTCAAAAGAATAAAGTTTACCTTAGGGTCTGCTCCTCAGGAATCTATAAATTTTGTCTATAAATCTATAAATTTACACCACCTATTACTGTGCCTCTGTTCGTGACACTAACTCTACTAACATTTCTCTGTAATCAACTGTATTCCTCTTCAACACAAAATAGAGACTTCTTTGAATACTTCATGGAGCGGATCAGCTTTGCCATATTTGAAGATTGAACCTGTCGTCCCCTTTGATCCCTAAAGCATTTCTCACTCCATTGGGTGCCAGTAGATGCATTTAGAAAACACCTGCAATCATACTGGTAAAACTTTTTTTTTAAAGCTTGTGGGTTTTGTTGACAATTGCTTACCTCATTATCTGACTCCACAAGTACTTGATCATATTCACTAAGAGCTACTAGGAACATGATAGATGTGACATTTTCGAAGCAATGTATCCACTTTCTTCTTTCTGATCGTTGGCCTCCTACATCCACCATTCTGCAAAATTAACATCCACATCAAGTCTATCAATACCTTAATAGACAAACATACAATTGTACACACCATGATAAAATTAATAGATTTAGTTAAAAACACAATTTGGTTTGGTTTTCTTGAAGTTTTTTTTCCACTGGTATTTAATAGAATCTCTTGCAAATAGACGGTTAATCATGTTTGCTCTAAGTCTGATGTGTTTGCYGTATTTCAACTATTGTGGGCCTCAAATCCCTCAGAATTATGAGATATGAGCAATGCTTTGACAATGTATGCACCGTGTATTCAGCAAAACAGGTGCAGGCAAAAAAGGCGGTAGACTGCCTCCCCCCCCCCCCCAAATTACTACAATCAAAATCCACAATTTGTTAAAGCTACCCCATTTCAAGCAGATAAAATAGAACATATTACATGTCTACTAAAGTTTCTGATAGCCAAAGTCAAAACTAACACTTGCAATTACAATTCCATAGTTACCTTTAAAACAGCTGTATTTGCACTAAAATAGGGTGATTTCTTTCTAAAGGAGAGTGATTTCTAAATCTAAATCTCTAAAAAACAAGTACACAAATGCTAACCTTTTATTCCATAACTTACATGAATGACAAGGACACATGGTTGCATTTTCAGATTATTAYTCATAGTGAAATTCAGATATATACTATTGAAAAGATGAATTACAGATTTTCTATCAGTAATAATTACTCTCAAAAATAACAAACCTAATTGTCTTTGATCCTTCTGACATCTTTAAAATCAGCTTCTTATTATATGTGCACAACTACATGAAGATAAATAGAGCAAGCTCAAACTTTAAACACAGAAAAACTACATTCTGTGCCCTTTTAACCCACATCCTATACTTGGCAATACTAATACAAAAGGAAATAAAAGAAACAAAGCAAGCAGATGCTAAAACTTTTTGCCTTACCTGAAAATGACGCTTTGTAAGTCAAATGGATATTCAATGATCCCCGTTGTTGGGACTCGAACTCTGAGCACATCCTGCTGGGTTGGCAGATAGGTGGAATCTGCTATGCGGTCCAAGTCATTAAGGTAGCTATAAACAGGGAGAAACAACAGGAATGCTAGACAGTGACACCATCATCCCACTGAGGAAGAGAGAAAGGAAAACCTGGGAACAGAAATGGGCTGCAGAGTAGGGAGAAGTACAACAGAAAAAAGAAAAGCATTATCGGCAGAAAAGAGGGGACAAAATATAAAAATGTACTCCATCCCACATCTTCAAGCTAATTCTAAAGAAAGCTAGCAAAATTATTTTGGTGCTTTTTTCCACACCACTTTGCTTGGCTTTCACATGTAAATTCACCAAAGTTGTCAATTACATAATTCTAGGAGTTTAGAGACATGATATTAAACAAAGCATGAGAAATATAAAATTGCTTTGAATATGTAATGTATTTCTTGATATTCATTCTGCAGTGACACACACCTGCATAAATGAAGGTGAACCTTCCAAAGAATAATGAACTGCTATAGAACAGATCATTACCAGTTATAAAATGACAGGAAGACAAATATCACTGTTTCCAGACAAACTTAAAAAAGAAAAAACCTAATTACTGACAAAGTAAAAAACTCTCCAGTTCTTGTTATCAGAAAGCAGCACAAATTAACTAGTGGGATCTCTGACWTCTGAAGTCCAACATTCACATTAAAACTTCTGATTAGGCTGATAAGCCTGCAGTACTTGAAAAACATCCAGTTACTTAGCAAATAACTCAAAATTGCTATAAAATTGCTTGTAAAGGTTCACCAACTACAACATAAAAGTATTCTTCTTATTGGTTAATGGTGAGTKTCACCCACAAAGTACCAGGGTACTGAAGGTTTTAATTATCTGCCACAAAAAACATCCTCCAAAGAAGAAGAGTATATTTGTGTGTGTCCAGGAGCTTTTGAAATCAGTGCACCAGGAAGYTTTCATCTTGCCATGGTAGACACATCTGGCAGAATGCAGGAAACGAAGTTCTTTCACGTTTGGCTAGTTCACAGCTGAGAAGTGGTCTGAGAAGATAAATTAACCTAGGGATTCCCTCATTCATTCTAGGGGATGAGAGCAATGGTCTTGTGATTTAGTAAATGATGATGAAGTGTCACCACATTTTGTACCTGTTCATTTCCCAGTAGTAATTAGTGAAGGAGCTTTTTTAAAATAAACCCACACAATAAATAATCAAACTTCTAGATGTTCTGAATTACTTTTAAAGAAATAGTGAGAAGAAGTTATCCTGAAAAATGACAGAAACAAAGAAGTTTGATTTCTGCCCTAAACATCCAGAAGTATTACTTCGTTAGTTTTGGGGAGGAGCCAAATTATTATTGGCTCAATTACAAAATTTTATTATYGATTTTCCTTCACTATGACTTTACTAATGGTGTATCAATTCAATAATAAACACCAATGTAAGAAAGATTTATTGAACACTCAGGTACCTCAGGTAAGCCAAGAGGTACTACTCTGAAAATATTTTCTGAGAATGCTGATGAGTTTCTGGCAATGACATATAGGCTTGAGAGTCTCAGGACTGGATCTGTGCTCAGAGCTTTTTTACACAAAAAGAAGACGGAACCAGGTCATCATCCATTTGTTGGTGGAAAAGGGGAAAAAAATGAGTAAGTGAACGAAATCCATAACCATCACCATAAGAAAGCAACAGACCCTAAACTAGATTCTTATTCCCTCGCATCCACAAAAGGATTCGTTTTCTTTCGTGATGAAATTTTAGAAGGATATAAAAAAGCACTGCCAGTCATTACRTGATACAGTGGTATTCATAAGAGCAAGAGAATTTTAACTGAATAAACTGGCAGGAGGCCCATGTACACAATCATCTTGTTGCATTCCTTTGCCAAACTTTAACTGCAGTCTCCAAGGGTGAGGCTGGTTGGGGCACAGTGGACATGTTACTAAGGTATCTGGTAATGCACATTTGGCTGATTTTAGAAAGGTGACAAAGCAAAGGGATAAATACAATTTAAACTGTTAAATATCACTTGTGTTTCTAGAAAACAATAAACAAGCAGATGAGGTTTTGTGGGATTTTTTGTCCTAAGTTTCCAAAGCATTACTTTATCCTTAAAAATACTTACTTTGTCCTTATTCTTTATGCTCAGGTTCTGTTCCTCAGTAACTAAACTCAGGTCAATACCTTTTCRCTTATTTCACCTGTAGCCACTTCCAGAGACTACACAGTCCACAGAGGAGTCCTTATGTGAACTTATGGAATCTTATTTCATTCCCTGTATTTYTTCACTTAACGGATAAAAGAGTGTTGGGCTCTCTAAGAATTGTCCTGAATTACACATTCAAGCCCAGAATCAAGGAAGCAGTGTTAAAACCAGTGGGAGTATCTCACAGAAAAAAATCAGAAGGATGCATCAAATCCTTTAAGAAGAAAATCTTTGTGACAATCAGAATCAGAATCTAGAGGCCAACATAAGCCATTTAGAACACACCCTGCTTTTTTTTTGTTTTCCAATAATATTTAGCCCCTACCACTCATTTTTCTAACTTAATACTTAATAAATGAATGTATTTTTGTATCAATTTATTTAAATGAAAATATCCCAGTTCTTTGTTGCTCAGCTTAGTTTAAAGTTTTTTATTGYTGCTATTTTAATACTGGGAGCATACAGCAAACAGTCAATGATATTATTTCTAAACAGAAAAAAAATGTTTTAATTTTGATTTCTGGTCTTCTATTTGGGGTTTTTTCCTGTTTTTTTTTCAGAAAAGAATTTATTTTAACAGAGACACTTCTGCTTAAAAATTACTTGTGCTGGAATTCACATTTAAATCAAGCTTTGTACTGTTATTCTAAAGCAAAGGAGTAGATATTTTCTGCTATTGACAGTTCTGCAGACAATTACACTTCCTGTTACCCTATGAGGATATGTAACTTCATCTTCGCTATCAACTTCAAGTGGATTAAACTATTTTCTGCAAATCGAATAGAAACCTTTGCCAGCAGCAGCAGCAACACAAAGTTGCCTTCAAGATATACTAAAAACACAAAAACTGCTGCAAATCTCTCTTAAAATTTATGTAACATCTAAAAGAAAGTTAAAAATTGAAGAAACTGTATTATCTTTAAGTGAGAACATCCATCATTTGGTCTGACATCAGGGTCTTTCCATTTTACCCATTGTTTTATAKCATTGTCTGAAGACTTTCAATACATTGCAGAAATAAAATGTCTCTTTTCAGTCACATGCAATCTTTCTGAAATACCAGTGGAAGCAAATCAACACTCAGAAACTCAATACATTATCATAATATTTGTATTAATTGCAAAACACAAAATCTCTACACCCATGGTACTACATAGACAAAACCAAGACATTTTYTCCTCATGAAGCATAAGAATGCACTTTTGCATTAGAAGGGGTGAGGTAACAGTCTGATTAAGCTGAGCAACTGGTTTTTTGGGCTGAGTCGCTATTCCAGAATGCTGAGAGGGAATATGTAAGTGAACGCAGGYGACTACATAAAAAGAAAAGACAACAAGAATACAACTTATATTTAAAGACATACCAGCAGCACACACATTGTTCACATACTACTATTCTCACTGTCCTTCTAACACTGCAAATTTCTTATTTGGCTCATCATAGCTTATTTATTGTCACGRTAAGGACTTGTATTTTCAGATTTTCCTTGTGCCAAAAGAATTGGATATTTAACTTTTTTTTACCTTCATGAAAACTGGGGTTTAAAGAAATTCCCTGCTCACCAGGGAAGTGCAGTGTTACATATATATGCTATAATAATCCTACAGCTTATTAAACTAGTAATTTATTTCTTTTTAAATTACTTTATCAGGCAGCAACTTTAAATTAAAACATCAAAAGTGCTAGCTAATGTTATCTTCTGCTTTCAATTGTGTTGGCTTCAGACCACCCTAGCTGCTCCTCTGCCCTTCCCCAGCTGCCAGCTCTTTCACTTGTGAAACAGCTTTGTAACACATCACTATTTGGAATAGTGAAGAAACAGTACTGAAATCGTTCAGATTAAGGTAGCTTATTTGACGGATACAGCCTAGGATGTGGGAAGTTCATAAACTCCAGCAGGAAAGCAGGGTGGAGTTACTTCCTCCACTGATTATCTGCAACCAGAAGAGAACTTGTTCAAGTTCACAGCCAAGGCTGTGTGAAATGTGTTGGATTTCTAAATGCAGATGGGTGAGAAGTGAATGAAAATTAAGATTTTGATGGGATTTTCTATGTATCTGTTTACTAATAAACTAATTCCCTGTGGAACACAGCTACTGCCCATAGCTACTGCAGCTCTCAACTACAGGCAACTACACTGCTTTCCTGGCAAACAAATCCTGTGCACAAACAAAATTTTAAGATATGCACAGTGTGTTTTAGGGTAGATGTCCAACTCAAAATGAATCAACAAATAGTGCAATCAGCCTCAGCAATGCACTGAACTCTTCGCTGTATGCTACAGTTGGCTACACTTGCACTCTTGCAAACAAGCTACATGACCTGACATAACCACAATCTTCCACGAAAGCAGAGTTGCCAATAATTGCCAAAACCACATGTTTTCTCAGTTTCTTAGCTTCAAATTTTAAAGTCATAATAACAATCTGGATATCGGAAATACCCTGGGAGCCATCCTGACAGCTAGTCTGACAGTGGGTAACCACCAGCATTACCACAGGAAATTCAGTTGTATATGTATATGGTACTCTAAGTTCATTTTCGCCACCTACTAAGAAATCTTGTTTTGATGAGYCACTGTGTAGCTATATGGCCTCTCACCCAAACAGTACCTACTCAGCTAGGCATTATACAAAGGAAAAAATTAGGAAAATATATGGTTCTGAGTACATTTATAATACAGACCAAGTTTCAAAAGTTAATTATATCGGTAATTAGTTTTAATAAAAATGAATTTTAGTGGCTGCTGAGGTAATTTTCCAGGGGGTTGCTATAGCAACAGGCAGAAGGTGCATTACTGAGGTGATGAGTATGTAATGAGCTGCTGGCAGCCGCCCTCTCTTGACGTCAGGAGAAGCTRCCAGTGTCTAGCAACATGCCTGTGATCTGCACGCTGACCAGAGGCAGAGGAAGCCTTTTGTTTCCCAGTCAGCACCAAGAGTGAAATAATTATTTTTAATGCACTTTACATCACCTTTATGACAAAGGCCAAGCCTGCAGCCAGAGCTTCAGGGAAGCTGCTAGGCTATGGAGGTGTTAGCAACACCCTCAAAAGAAAGCACGTGTCTGAGGTCCTGTTTGCCCACATTTCCAAATAAATAGTAGGAATGGGATTATGGGAGTAGACTGACTGGCTCTGTACTTTCCTGGATGTCTTTCCCATACAGAAATCAAGCAAGGAAGTGAGACTCCTAATGTTAATAAGCAGACCCGAGTTGTTTTATCAGCGAAGCTCTTTAGCACATTAAGTATGACCCAAATCACCATAAACAGGTAACTCACTATTAAGCCTTAATTTCCTAGGGCTACATCACCTAATGTCAGATCATCAAATCTTATTTGAATTTACTGGCAGAAATTAAGGTCTTGAGGCACCTTCAACAGGGGGCAGACACTTCAAATGAACATTCTCCTCCAGCCATGAGCTATTACTTATCAGCATCTTTGAGGTCAGATTTTTCCAAGCAATCAGGTGATAAAGCATCATTTCCTACGGAACAAATCCATAGGATGAATTTTTGTAACTTTAAACTACGTTCAGTGTATAGCCTAAGTAACCAGGTGCAGCCAGTAAGGCATGTACAAAGATAAGAAGGCTAAAGCCTTCAATCCATCTTTGACATTGTTTTCCTTTCTGAGGTTAAAAATGAGACTGCTCTGCTGATCAGTACTGTCTAACAATTTCTCCTAAACTCAACAAGCAAAACTGATGTGTCAAGATGCTGAATTAATACTCACTAACAGACTAACAAACCCTGTGCTTAGGAGTCTGACTGAGAGACACTGAGCACAGAAGTCCCTGGGGTGCAGAATGCCTCTGAAATACGCTGCTAAGGAGAAAGGAGCTGACTGGCACCACACCAGAAACACTCAGTTATAAATCTCTAAATAAAACCAAACATGTTGAGATAGAGGCAATCATTGACACTTATAGAAACGTCAGCAAAAAAAATCACTAAAGATGATTTGTCACCACCCAGCCAGCCAACATGTCTATATGGGAAGAAAGAGAGTACAGAGAAAAGGGAAGGGACAACCTCAAGAAATACTACAAACTCTGTTGTTTAACACAAAAGTTTGTCAGGTGATTTCACTGTAACCACAGCTATAGAAACAAGACGTACCAGCAACATTTCACACGCAAGTGCCTTCACTGCTTTCAGTGACAAGACAGATTTTGGTAGGATAGCAACCATAAACATTTACAGTTTTTCAATCCCAAAGTTCTGAGGTTTAATGCAAAAAAAAAAAAAAAAAAAACACCACCTGCTTTGCCTGGGAATGTGCAGGAACAAAAGGCAGCTGTGCACAGGAGTGCTGCACCAGGCAACTCAGGAGCAGCACGTCCATCTTTTTTTGTTTAAATTCACTTTCCAGGCTTGCCCATCCCTNAAAAAAAAAAAAAAAAAAAAAAAAAAAAGCATTTTCCTCAAAATCAAGGTAGTTCATGGGTATGACCCTCTCCAAATGTTCTGTTTTATACACATATAATGGCAGTGCAAGAGATAATAGGAACCTAGACTAAGAATAATTAGGCAACATATTGAATAAGATTTGATATATCTCTCTCCCTTGGAGCTTGGTTGTTCTGGAATGGTATGGGGCTATACTTCATACAATTGTTGAGGTTTGGTGTGGTTTTGGGGTGGGGTTGGAGGTTTTTGGTTTGTTCTGCAAAACTTTGAGCTGGCTGATGAGACTACTAATTTTGAACATGTGCTAAATAACAAAAGCCTTTCTTTTTCTACATCCTTGAAATTACATACAACTGGCTTGACTTTCAACTGCACATATGCAAAATGCTAAAGCTGCTGTAGCAAGATTTTTCCTGCSTCACAGAGCTGCCAGAATAATTGGCGTAAGTGCCGTCTATACTAACASGCAGCAGCCCAGTAAACTGAATCAATTTTCAGTGTACAAAACTGAATGTAAACAAGTATTGAGTGTGTTCTCAGAATTTCTGTAGAGGTTTGCATTTTTAAGACTCTAAACCACTAGCGAAAAATTGATGCAAATTACCAGTTTCCAGAATTATCTCATCCTAATCTAAAGTAAACACAATAAACCTAAGATTGCAGTGAGGTAGAAAGAAGTCTGCACAGTATCCTTTTTATCTGTATTCCACCCAAATCTGACCTAGCTGTCTGCCTCTATTTCCTACATCACTAAAAGCCAGCTTTAGCAAATGCTRAAATGGGCAAGTCACCAAATAAACAAACGTTCACACAAACTTTTCTTTTTAGGAAATGTGGCTGTAAAAATTACACAGCCATTGGGAACATGCTTGGTGGTGCAYGAAAAAAGGATCCTGAAAGAAATACATACCGAATACTGCTTTACATAGTCCTATTTCACTTTATGAATTTCTCAAGTTCTGTCTCATAATCTGCAGTTTTTCTACCGGAAGCAGTACTTTGGTATGCAATGCCCGATCTTTCTTCAGACCTCGCTTTTACTTTTGGGACTATGTTTAAGGYGTAAGATAGGATTAGCATGGTTCTGCTTGCTAACACTGGATTTTTGAATTTCAGACTTCCATTTTTATTTGCTTTTTCTACCTTACTGTAAACCATATGTAAGGCTGGTAAACTGTAAATATATAAAAGCAGAATCTGCCATTCTGCAAAAAAACCTGCCCCCAAGTTTGAGTTTTAGGACCCTCAAGTATGTTTTTAAAAATGAAGGTATGCAAGAACTAAATAATAATATTAAAATATTTATTAAATAATTATGTACTTATGCATCTTTTAAATTATGACTACATGGTTTTCTTACTCCAACGTAATGATGTTACACAGATATCCCACAGACAGTTGTTCAGAATTTGCTGTCAGTGTCGGCTGCATAGCATTTTGGATAGTATTAGTCCTTCTGMAAGAACCGTCATGTTCTAAGAGTGCCCTACACGTGCATGAAATAAAAGAATGATTGCTAAAGGCAATGCCAAGAAATGGAGYAAACTGCCTTAGTACAAACTCAAATTCAAACACTGATCTTTCCCCGCGTGCCCCCAAACACATTGTATTCAACACGTGTAAATTTCACAGAAATTTACCTGTTTCAGACGAATATGACAGAAGCACAAAGTTATTTTTAGCTGACAGTTATAAAGGAATTAATTGTTTAGCTGAAGTTTTGAAAATACTTAAAAACCAAATGGAATACTGTCACACAAAAATTACTAGATGACCAAAGCCTTACAATTCCTGCAACAGGTTCACAAAAGGTGCTTTATACTGAGCAGAAATCACTAGGTTTCATCTCTTTCTTTCTTATTAAAAGCCAGGGATATGCTGTAAGTGACCTGAGATTTGCACTCTTGAGCTCTTATGACATGACACGGTAAAAAAAAAGTAATCTGCATTTCTATACTAACAGTCCACAGCTACTTCAGCTCACAGTACACGCAGAGCAGTGCAACTGCAGCAACCGAGCTGTTAAAGGTGATAGCAAATGCAGCAACAAAACCCAGAAAGACTCTATRCATGTATGAGAACATTACAGCATGTATGAATAATAAAGAAGTGCATATTAATACATAATACATATACATACATAATAACAAAATGGCATAGCTAACACACATAAAATAGTAATTTGTGGGAAAATTACGTTTAATTATCTGAAGTGCTAGAAAATATAGCCATGGAAGGGAAAACTACAGGGATATTCTCAGTGCTTCTGCAGCAGTTAGAAAGTCCTTACTGGAGGTACACAATAACCAAATAYTTCAATTTCATGTGGCCAGAGAAAGACGAAATTGAAAATCTGAGCCAAGGAGGGCTCTGGGGACACTTTCCACTTCCTACATTTTGCTCATGAAGGGTAAGCCCTTTGTGTCATATTTGAAGAAAATGGCAATGAATTCTCATAAACTGCAATTGTAACCCAAATTCTCTAAGAAGACTACTGCTTCTGCTTTCCTTAGGCTTTGAAAAGGTATGATACAATCAAACTGCTGACTGGTAACCTCTTTACATTTTAGTTGAGGTCTTGGCACCCAGTACAGTATATTCTGAATGATATCATCTCACAGCTACTACTTAAGGCAATTAATTCTCGGTGTTATTAGTTTACATCTGTCTTACAATGTGAGACAGCATCTTAAAGGGAAGTGATTTAGTGGTAATTAAATTGCTAAGTCACTCTGTAATGCATATGGAAAATAAATAGTCTCTATATACCTGATGTCCTCTTGACTTTAGAAGTCTAAAACAGAAGACTAAAAGCTAATTTAAAAAAAAAAGAAACCTGAACTTTCAAGCTTTGCAGCAACCAATCCATCTATCAGAGAAGAGAATGGACTGCATTCGTTAAGCCTCCAAGAAGTTCAAATCAACTCCCATAATGCAGGGAATTTTCTTTCTTAGATACTATCCCCATCTCTTGTAGTAAATACACATTCTTCCAGGGTACAAGCAGTGGGTGTAAAATCATCAAAAGTGTAGCATGACAAAGAATGAAAAAGCAAGTCAAAAGATGGCAGAAAGTGAAAGTATTATGATACACAAGACATACTAGAAAACCAAAACATAATTTAGAAACAATGAAAAAACATGAAGAAGACARTGAGTATGAAATAAGAGAATAATGTAGGTTGCAAAAGACCTCAAAGATCAATAAGTCCAACGCTTGACCAATCACACCTTGTCAATTAGATTATAGCACGTCCAATTACTTCTTGAACAACTCTTAAGGATGGTGACTCCACCACTTCCCTGGACAGTCTGTTTCAATGCTTAATAACGTGTTCTGAGAAGAAATTCTTGACGCTCAAAAAAAAATGATCCTCACTGGGTGCAACTTGAGGATATGTCTTCTCCTTCTATCTCTTGTTACCYGGAGAAGAGTCTGACTCCTGCCTGGCTACAGCCTCCTTTCAGGCAGTTGTAGAGAGTGGTAAGGTCACACCAGAGCCTCCTTTTCTCCAGGATTAAGCCCAGCTGCCTCGGCTGCTCATCACTGGACTTGCACTCCAAACCTTTTTCCAGTTCTGTTTCCTTTCTCTGGACATGCTCCACCACCTCAATGTATGTTCTGCATGAGGGGCTAAGAACTGTGGCCTCACCAGTGCTGAGTGCAGAGGGACAAACCCTTCCACAGTATTTCTGCTACAAGAAATATCAGATGTTGTCATGCTGACCAAGCTATTTCTCATCCAAGCCAGGATGCCATTGACCTTCTTAGCCACTTGGGCACACACTGGCCCATGTTCAGCTGCTGTCAACTAGCACCCTGAGGTCATTTTCTGCTGGGCAGCTTTCCAGCTACTCTGCCACAGCCTGTGTCACTGCCTGGAGCTGYTGTGACCCAAGCACAGGACTCAGCACTTGGCCTTATTGAACTTTGAGGGCAGAAAAAAGCAATATAGGCAGCAGACTGAAAATACTATTACTACTGCTGCTACTACTACTACTGTAAAAACCTAGCAGAAAACTACTGACATGAGAGGCTCATGCAAGGGATGAACAAAGAACATGTCTGACACATACACTTTACAGACATATTGGCACATATGCTTGCAAGAGATCTGGTAAACAACAAACCATTCTGGCTGATACATCAAGTCAGAAGACAATGAGCATCAAACGCTTGCTTCTGTCTTACCACCTTGTGAATCCCAGTAGTAACTTTTAAGCAATTTGTTTACAGCTTTGTGTCAGAGATATAATGTTAATAAATTTGTTTGGGTGTTTTACTGATAAACACACATACTGTATTTTTGAAACAATGTTCTTTTGTTTCAGGTAATTTTTTTAGTGGGCTTACATACCTGAAAAAAACCTCTACTTGCAAGCATACATATACAGAGGTCTTTAGACTCTTACACAGTGATTAACTAGAATATTTTAAAAGATTTTGCAGAAATCCATAGTATGAGCTATAACACAGTCACCAAATCTGCAAAAACTCATGGTAAACTGCTAAATATGCTGAGCTTGAGAAATAACCAATCAACTAGCACATGCACCTTTGCAAGACAATGCACTAGAAATCTGTTTTTATAGCTACTGAATGATTATTCCCTACTATTTTAATGCTACTCAAAAGATCCATTATGGTGACAATTTAATTAAAAGTAGGTCAAAACTATGGCATTCAGCACAATCTGATCTGAAAYAACATCAGATCTTTATTTCCTACTTAGGAGAGTAAATCTATTTTTAGCCTCTAAGGTAGACCACACAAAATACATACATTTATTTCAACTTTAAAACCAGTATGACATCTTTTGTGGAAACAAAGTTAGGACCTACAAATACAAAAAAAAAAATCAAAATATGAAACAAGTTCAGCTTCACCTTCTAGTTAAYTTTGCCACTCACTTCAGTATAGAAACAATGTGAAAATACATTGCTAGTAACGTGTCTCCAAAGTTTTCCTTTCACTATTCATGCATCTTGAAATTTTTCTCATTATGTAATATTCTAACTGTTTCTTTACCACTTAAAACCAAGACTCAGTATGACATCTTTGGGGACAGTGAGAATCTAAACAACACAAGAGAGATGCTGCTGTGCTTTGCACCACTTACACCAAAATACACGTGCAAAAATTATGGGTTGGGATGGTAACCAGGACAGAGAACTGCACACAACAACCCTATGCTTAAGTCATGGAGAAATCACGGTATGGTGATAATACTGCAATGAATATGAGGAGCCTTATGCATCCATTGGTCTTCAGCTATCTAAATTGTAGCAGCAAGATCCCAGCATCCCAGCAAGTTTATCTTGACTAACTCATAAAGGGCTGTGCTAGATAAGGATCCTCAGACTRCTGTGCAGATGTCATTCCAGACGTGTCATGGCTAATGTCCTGCTCCAATGAGCTTAAGGGGAGCTTCACGGTGCACTTTCATTAGTAAGAGGCTTCCATTCATGTACACATGCCAAATGGAGAGTAGAATTATATCACTGGAATAATTTTTTCATAGTTAATACAAAAATTTATGTAGACTCTATGGAGGTTTTTTGCCTCAGCTTTAATAACAAACTATGCTGTGTTCTCTACCATGAGTCAAGATCAAAAGGCCATAATCCATGTTTTGGACAGTAGATGAGAAATTTTACCTGCATGATATGCTACATTAGTAAAGAACAACTAAAAATCAAAGAATAAACCTTCAGGCAGACATCAGATTCCAATGACAAATTTCACACTCTTTTAAAATCAGATGTTGGTCCCAAGCAATTAAAGGTGTAACGATTCAGACATTTTTTATTCACATACGCATTTTTATTATTGTCGATCTAGAACAAACAACATAAAGTTAAGTTTTCTTGATGTCTTTCTGGCAGCCATGGTTTTTAAAGTTTAGGCTTTGTCTCCATAATAGAAAGGCAATTCAGTATMAAACAAATCCTTCTGTTTAGGACTGTTTACCTCACCAATAAGACTRTAAATGCCAGGGAAGAAAAAACCTGGAAAATAGGAATTCTTGGACATTTCAATTTTTATGAATTGTGTGGAGGTCTGTTTAGATTGGAGTTCCCAGCACTTACTACTGTCATACTACATGAAATTATTTTTGCTCATCTTGCATGTGTGATTATATGTCAGAAGAGAATAAACTGAAGACATTTAACAACATCTCCCTGAATTAACTATTCCTAGTTAGAATCTTAAGTTTAAGACTTTGAATGATCATAGGCTGTCACTTTGTGAAGTAAGTGCAGGTATGATCCTAAAATAGATGTATTCCACTCCTTCATTCAATTTGGTAAATGTATATTTAGCTATGCTTGTGCTGTATATGCATACAAACATGTATACATATGTTAAAATTAGCTAAAAAGTAAAAATTACTTTGTTAGAAACAGAAATTTTTATATGGTTGGTTGTTGCTACCATGTACTTACTATTTAGTTGAATCTGATAATTGGTATTCCCGTCGTCTATCATAACACTCCTGAATTCCAGGGTCATTCCATAAGCTTCTTATTGCATCTACATATGGGTTTTCAAAACTTGACACCTTCTCGACGTCGACTTCTCGAACTAACAGTGCATGAACCTAATTAAAAGCAAACAAAACAGTAAAATTAACCTTATTTTCTATGTTTGCAGACAGCTCCTATAAAATGAACAAGATTAATAATTCTTCACACTGGCCAAATCATTAACATGTACATTCAATCTGAAAAAATCAAATACCATGAAGATGATTGTTAAGATGAAAATAGGAGGTAACTTTTAATCTAACATTATAGGAAGTGACCTTTCTCTTGCGAAAATTGTATCATCTTAACCTTCTTTTGGCACATCAATAATTGTTACCAAAACACTGAAACRAAGAAAAAATTAAAATGACACAGAAAAGAGAAGGATTCTGTAAGTACCACCAAATTCAAAATGTCATTGAGATCTAACTAGTGGTAGTTCAGCTCTATCGTTACACAAGCAAAATCCAGATGGTGTACTTTGACAACAGCAGACATTTTCCATAACCTATTGAGAATATGACAATTTCCCTGTTATTTACCAGAAATCTTGCGAACATTTATTCAGTTCTTTGCTGCAAGCCATATCTCCTACATTTAGGATCTTCTTCTACAAATGGGTTTCTACAAATACTTTTAAAAAAAGACTCCAGAATAAGAAAACTGGAATTTTGGGTCAAATGTATCAATCAAATATATTTGATACTGAAATCATGACAACTGCACCTGAGAAGACACTGAAATAGCTACCATGTCTCTTTTATTCCCCTCAGAAAACTATGTCTAGGATTAAAAACTGATTCTGAGTTTCATTCATGCTGGTCTTCCTCCTCTTTCCACTGCAATCATATACTTACAAAAGCATGTTTTTTTAATATCTAGGCTTCATCATCTCAATCTTCTACATATTATCTTTATTATTTCTTATTTTTATGATAATAGAAAAATGATGGAATTCCCAAGTTACTAGGAAATAACTGATCATACACAACCTACTTCAAACGTGCTGAAAATGTTCTAGTAATTCACCACCATTATTAAGAAAACTGTTCAAATTTTCTCTGCTCTTTGGCATTGTAGGACTATATTAATGGTCTTTAGATTTGCAAAAGAGCTGACGTTTCACTACTGTGAAGCGCTTGCTTTCTTTGCCTATTTGTGTGCATTTAAATTAAGCAGGGTTTCATCAAAATGCTCTAAATATTTTCCTTAACTACCACAGCTGTTATGACAACAATAGCAGTTATCTGAATAACCTGAGTAAATAAAAAACATTTAATGCCAAATATGCATTTCACTTTTCCAGGTAGAGAAGGAACTAAATCTTTCGGGGTTTTTTTTTTTTTTTTTTTTTTTTTTGTAAACCAATATAAATCTTCAGAATCAAACATCAGCCATTTTCTCTAAGGAAAAGCTTCATCAATCCGAAAGCTTCAGTCTTCTGTAGCCTTTGTCTGCAGCAAAAATGCCCAAAAATCAACRGAAAATATTAGAAGTCTAAAGTCTGGCCTGTAATCGTCTCCAGGACAATTGAAATTGATCAATTGATCAATTGACAATTGATCTGATTGAAAATGGAAGGGTAAAGCAACCAAAAAGCATGTTTTCCAAATGCCTGATTTGCCATAAAAATACCAGGGAAGTCTTTCCRTGAACATGCTACAAGAAAAGCCACTTTTCTCTCTGCTTTCTAATTTTACTTGTATGCTGGTCTTCTTTGAAAAGCAGGTACCACCTAACGACTGGAGGCGATAACTATCTCAGAAATCTGAAGTTGCCACAGGCTACCATAGTCCTGTGATTGAACCAAATCATGAACCAGAAACTGCTATCAAGTCTGAACTTTCTCTCATAAAAACTCAGCAACAGGATTTCAGACCTAGCTGACAGATAAAGAAAATAATCGACTGAACAGGAGAAACTAAGAAATGGTTTCCTATTCTGCTTGCTGCCAAATGTCTGCCAGCAGTGGTTTGCTTGTGACACTCCCCCAAACCTGAATTACTTGTAACAGACTGATGGACAACAAAAGCAGAGTACAGTGAAGAACTACTTAATTGTTTCATTATACATTATTTATTTTTACTGCTAAAAACCGTTCACTGCCTAACTTTGTCTGAGGGAAGGTCACCAGACAAAGTGGGAAAAAGAGAACAATACTGACACAGTTGGAATGAAAAATGTAATAAAAGAAATATAATAGCTTCTGGATCATACTATATGATGTAAAAAATATGAATGAGAGCTGAAGTTTCAGTTTCACACACGAAGTTMAACTTTTCTACAGCAGTGATTTTTAAAAAGCTGAAACCTACCCAGACAGCATATTTAGTAAGTTAATTTCCAAGAACTGTATGTGCAAACATCCCAAATTATAACATCCAACAATTTATGAGAGATCTCAGAACAGACATTTGAAGTAGCTTCTGATRCAAAATGCTTATAATTTAATGGATAACTAAACAGTTTCTTGCCCATTCTACCATGAAATTTTCTTATATTTATATTATTATATTAAAATGATGATGTGACATTAGGTGTTCATGAATACAAAACTTATATGTTCCTGTCTAAAAATCAGGTCACAATTTTCATTAAAGACCTCTAATTTAGAATGTTTTATTAAAACATACTAAGAATCATAGAATATCCTGAACTGGAAGGGACCCCCAAGGATCATCGAGTCCAGCTCCTGGCCTTCTGCAGGACACCATGTCCCTGAGAGCATTGTCCAAACACTTCTTGAACTCTGTCAGTCTGGTGCTGTGACCACTTCCTAGGGGAGCCTTTTCCTGCACTCAACCAATTCCTGGTGAAGAACCTTTTTTTTAATACTCAGTCTCAACTTCCCCTGYTGGGGAATGCCATCCATTCCTTCAGGTCCTGTCACTGGTCATCACAGAGAAGAKATCAGTGCCTGTCCCTCCTCCTTCCCTTGAGAGGAAGTTGTAACTGAATGAGGTCTCCCCTCAGTCTCCTCCAGGCTGAACAGACCAAGTGCCCACAATCGTTCTTCATACAGCTTTTCCTCAAGGCCCTTCACCATTTTCATGGGCCTTCTTTGGATGTTGTCTAATATTCTTCATGTATTTTGGCACTCAAAACTGCACACTGGATTCAAAGTAAGATCGCCAGTGTGCAGAGCAAAGCAGGACAATCACCACATTCTAAAATTCCAGCTACAGAAAAATTATACCACAATAAATTTGGATGACGCCAACACTTTCAGGGGGTTGAACTTAAATGCAACTAAGGATGTATGTTGTAACACTTGAAGACTGAGAATGCTGCAGCTCCCTATGCTCTATACAGCCACGTACATAAAGGTTGCCAAGCCCTCACAAAACCTCCTAGAGCAGCATCTTCCTCATCATGGCTACACTTGCAACATGAAGACATATACAACTTTGAAGGCACAAAGGGATAAATAAGGGTGTTTAACAGACTCTTCATTCCTTCATGTGAAAGGGCAAAATCTCCACTGGGGGAACTGAAATCCATCAGAATTTTAGAACAATTTACACAGAGCCTGTGTAAACGAATCTGTGAGGTGGACGCTATGATCATCTTAGTAATGCCATTATAGTGCTGCTCAAATAATAAAATATTACACAAACATGCAAATGAAAACAGTGCATACATTTTTCACTCTAAGTGTTACACAACCCTCATTACTTCTCATAATTAAATCATACTTTAGTGATCCTATGTCCAAACTCGTTATTTCTAAAACATCCCCAAAATTTAAGATATGGAATAAACAGATGGTAGCTGGRCAAGTAAACTTTTCCACGAAGGTGGAAAATTTCTGAGGAACTACTCAAAAATATTACATCTCCAGGTTACATAACATGCCCCTAGTTTGGAGGGGCATTTTTTCACCTTCATAGAAGTCTTAATTACCAAAGTACTTGCAATGCTTTGCCAGTGTCTGGTATATAAGGCGATTTACCACGGATATAGCAACATTTCAGTTTATTTTATTGGCATTTCAGAGACTTTAGGCTTAATGTAAATWACAGATAAAAGTTATTTTTTCAAAAGCAAAATGAAATTGAAATGTAGTCAAATATTTTAAGTTATCTGACTACTTTTAATTAATAGCTTTACAGTAATTTCCAATAATCTTTAATTCCCTGTGCTGCTGGAATATGAAGAAAGAAYAGCTGAAACTAAAAACCACTTGTTWTTGGAAGGGATGGGGGGAACAGCTCACTCCCTTTCTTTGCTACACAAAATTTTAGCTCCACAGGAGATAAAACAATGATCTCCTCAATTGCAGTGATGACAGAGGCAAAAGAGAGAAATTTCACCCTTAAGATTTTGGTTATTAATTCTCTTCTTACATTTTTCACTAGAAKTAGTCTTTTCAACTGTAGATATAAACTAAAATATGCAAATTTGTTAAACAAAAATTATAGACTATTTTATCCTCTCTTTTAAGAGTTCCATACCTCTAACTTTCCAGGCAGATCCTCACGACTTTTGRCTACTATCTTTTTTAAAAGGTGACATCATAAAGCATTGTAACTTTTAAACATTACAACTTCACTCATTAATGACTGCATGGGCTGTTACACTCTTCAAATACTGGCATGGTTATAAAGCTCAGCTGGAAGATGACATTGCTGTGCAAAAACTGAAGAGCAATTTGCAAAAACCTGTTTCAAAAATATCACAAGTAGCATTTACWTCTGTGTGTGTGGCATGTTACATTTGCAACAGATTACAAATCAGGCACTTTCATATTTCCTGCTGGTAATAAATGCAAGCACCTGAGCTAAAATTTTCACATGTTGGTTCTAAAATTGTGCAGACAGTGAATACTTTCTTGATGTGTGCTGTAAAAATGTGTCATTTTTGCTGTTGAGGATCCTAGAAACAGAAATAACTTTATTCTGTGAAAAACACTTTTGCTTTGTAGAGTTGGGGAAATTCTGCTGCTGAAACAGTCACGACAACAAATTACATCCTCATCAAGTCCTCACACTTAATAACAGACAAGGCCAAGTARGTAAAAATCTTTTTCTAGTAATAAAACCTATTTAAAATCTAACTGAAATCTTTAATGACAGAAAGGATCAAAAATCATTTCAGATGTGAACCAGTGTAAGCAAGAATTGGCAACAAGACCTTCCCTCACAACAGCTTTGGTAGCTAACATGAATTATCCAAATTACTGCTCCATAAATAAAAACATGGTATTATCACCAAATGTTTGCAAAAACACATTCAAGCACGGAACTCTAAGCAACATGGTCTAGTAGAAGATGTTCTTGTCCATAGCAGGGTGGGTTGAAACTAAATGATCTTTAAGGTGTCTTCCAAGGCCTTCTATGTATATAAATCACATTTTCAGGAAAATATTAATGCAGACGTAAAAGCAGTTTTCAACAGCAGTGAGCAGACAACAATGCCAAGCCCAGATTAAGGGATTCATCTTCCATTTCACCACAATTCCTCACCATGCATATGATTCAGTAGCATTTTCCTGACTAACTCATTAGAAAACTGTATTCGAAGTGTTCACTTGGTAACAAACCYGAAGGGCTCCCACATAACCTTTCAATCTGCTTTGCCCCATAGAAAAATGGTATTTCTTAAAGGAATCTATAGGCCAGCAGGGGCTAGGAAGAAGGAAAAGAAAATGGAGGGGGGAAAGAAAAAAAAAAAACCCAAAATATACCTGTCAGTCTCTACAGTAAGTACCTTTAGTAACTTTCCAAGAAGCTGGGAGAAATCACTAACATTTTTAACTAGTTCTTTTACTTTATAWATATCACAGGTTTTTAGAGCTTTATAACAGGATTCACTGTTTTTAAAGAACAGAGCTCAATTAAGTGTTGCAAATGGTAAATTTTTCCACCAAATTTTTGTACAGTGGTTCAGCTGAATTTGGAAGAATATGTTATGGAAACATGGACATCCTGAAATTTTCATTCATTTTTCAAGCAAAGTAACTGGCTATACTTCATAAGCCTCCAAGAATCTGCTACCTCACTCAACCATTGCAGTACATAACCAAGTGCATTAAAAACCCAACAAAATAGAAATCTTTCCGTACGAGAATTCTCACTTCAGAACYGTACCGCTGAACAGAACTCTTATGAGCCTCCCTCCTCTACAAAGCCTTCGTCCTGCCCTACAGACCGTTTTAGCAGAAGAGCAGTAACAACCTTGCTTGGTCTCATGGATTGAAATAACGAACTGAGACTAGACTATGCTCTTCACAGGCTGCACATCATGGAAGTTGATTAAGAGAGTTTAGCATCTACTTGCTTCCACAAAGAAAGTGCAAGAACTGCACTGCATTTGTGACCCAGAGAACCCACGGTGAACAAAKGACAGGCACAGGGAAAGAGACAGGAGGCTCTTTTTAAAGGAATGTCCTGGTTTTGGTTGGGATAGAGTTAGTTTTCCCCTTAGCAGCTGGTACAGTTTTGGGTTTAGTATGAGAATAATGTCAGTAACATACTGATGTTTTAGCTGATGCTAAGTATGCTTACTCCAACAAGTTTCCCATGTTCTGTCAGCCAGCAGGTGMATATGGAACCATGAGGGAGCATTGCCAGGACAGCTGATCTGAGCTACCAAGGGGATATTCTACACCACAGAATGTCATGCCCAGTAAACAAACAGCTGAGAGGCACTGGTCACTTCTAGGGGATGGGCTGGGCATCATTCAGCAGGTGCTGAGTAGTTGTATTGGGCATGTCTTRTTTCTCTTGGGCTTTATTCCTCTCTTGCTCTCTTGTTCATTCCTATTGTTCTTATCATGATACCTTGTTTCAATTATTAAACTATTCTCATCTCAGCCCATGAGGTTTAATATTTTTCTCCCTGACTCTCCCGCTCACTATGGATGTAGTGATCAAGTGGCTGCATGGTACTCAGCTGCAGGCTGGGCTTAAACCAGGACAAGGAATCATGTAATCATATCTGCGTTTCAATTCAGGAAAGTAAGCATTAAAAATAATACTCTACACAATTCAAACTAATTATAATTGTCAGATATGATAAGTTTTTTAAAAAAAGAAGTGCATATATRAGAAAAGCATCTCGCCTCCCTATTTTTAAGCTACACTTTTTTATCTTTAAAGGAGCAGAGTGCCCTCTGCTGATTAAAATGTAACAGTAGAGGCAGTTATTTCAAACAGTATTTCTAGAAGTATCAGAGAACTGGCAGGGTGCCTTTCAAAATAATTAATTATTCCAGCAGGAATTTTCCTCTGTAAAATTTGCATTAAATGGTTGCATTTGTGTGCGTCCAACCAAGAAAATTGTCTTTCTAAACAATTACCTCACTTCTTGGAAGTAAACTATGAAAATGAGCTTCAAACTTATCCTAGGCATGCAAAGATACATGACACCAGATCACCTATTTATTTTGAATGTGTTCATTAACAGCTTGATGCTTAGAGCAATGAGTTGGCAAGACTAAAGTAAGGGGGCAAAATGTATTCTCAGATGAAAAGCTGTTATTTAGAACAGGGTCACACAAGAATGGATTTAGCCACAAGATGTTAAAGACAGCAACCCAACAATTTCTCTAGGGAAGCCACAGACATCTTATGCCATGATGATGAATAACTACTTGAAACATGCCTTGAAGGAAAATTTTAAAAACGTTTTATATCATGTGTGACCTAAAAAAAGTGATAGCGTGCCTATGAATTAGGTACTATCTTCTCCATTCCTAGAAACAGACTGTGTTTGTGCTGGCTGGTATCAGATGCCAAGAAGAGCTTGTTTAAAGGAGTATGGCAAAACGCTGCTGACTCCTCTTTTAAGACTTCAAGCACAATACCTGAAACGTGTTGTCAATTTGTGTCACTAGGAAGAAGGAAGAAAAAAATAGTAAAACATTTCTTTCCAATCCTGAAATTGTAGAATTAAGTTTTCTATTATTAAGAACTTGAAAAGCTACTCAGTTTGCAGTCTGTTGCCTATAAAATTGGTTCATATGTATTTTTCAATGATTAGCTTTGCTTACTAACTAGTCAATATTTACGGTGAGAGGTCACAGTAGCCTTTTTAATAACCATTTGCGAAGGCTTATTTATTGGATGAGACTCCCAAGAGAAATAAGGCATGGTCTTTTTAAATGGACCAATCATCATTGAAGGGTTATGTCTGTTGCTTATAGTACACTTTTAATAATAGACACAATTTATAAGAGCCTGTGTTTTCAATAACAGTGACACCTATGTGAAGGCAAACAAAATTGAGGGCTTTTTAAAATTAAATTTGATTAAACTGTATTTGGAAGAATCTTGTGGGAGCTGAATAACACAGGTAGAAAAATCACAAGGAYGGTCTATAGAGAAAAACTGTCTCCTCATTACCAGTATAGTGAGGTCTCTGAATTCAATCACCTAAGCCTGCTCCTCAATATACTCTGGAGATTCTCCAAGGCACAGCAAGAAGATGATGATCTATGGATGAAGTCAACAGTCATATACTGACAGTCACATCAAGTCTCCTGCACTCAACAGGTTCTACTTAACCATAAATAACTAAATTTAACCTCTTAATTATTTTTGTTGTCATTTGTTAGTTTCAGGAATGTCCAAGGAAATTTCCCAGGAAATCTTCAAAACAAATGTATCAAATTAATTTAGGGAAGCTGTTGATGTAGAAAAGACAGGCTGTTTTGAGTTATATCCTGCTATCCGAAATGAGCATTTATTAATAGGTCTTATCTACCCTGTTCACAAGTATTGTCAGAGACAGGCTGTACTTCGGAAATCAGCATGCAACTACGACATGCGCACACAAACAAGCATTTTTGGAATTACAATATTAACTACAAGATTACATTTTTGGAATTCCAAGAATTGGAATTGCAGTATTAATGCAAATGCTGGTTGTAAGACTGAACCAGATAGTTAACAAAACTAATCTGCAATTAAGTCTTTAGAACAAACTAATTAATTCACCTTAAGGAAAAAAAAAGTATTTTGTTAAAAAACTAGCAGAGCACTCTTGCCCTGACCAAATATCAGCTRATGCTACCTTAAAAAATTGTTTTCTTCAGTGGGCTTTAAATTCTCTATCAACATGAAAATTACCCTAATTAATTTTTAGACAGAGTAGGTAAGTATCTTATTTCAGACTTCTGGCATAAAATGAATCACAAACTGGATTAAACATTAATAACATTTAGCTTCAATGCATAAATATAGTACTTTGATTTCATGTAATCACCCCACCTGCAGAACATGTCTCCAACTAGGAACACTCTTGCATATTTGSAGGTAGGTCAGGACATTATTAATCAAATAAAAGAGAGCACTGCTGGAGGGGAGGAATCAGAAGAAGCTTTATGCTCGTTTTGCAGCCACTCAACACTTTCTTTGGAAGTGCTGATCATGAAATCTGCAAAGCATCACAGCCCCACARTCACTCAAATTTGCAGCAATGGTGAATGACCTGGTAGCCCATGCCACAGTCAGCACCTGGCAGTTTGTGCATCCAGGTACGTGATCACTGCTTCAACAATCTTTGCRATGTAACGTACAAAGCAGCAGGAGACCTGCGCTGGACAAAACACTCTTCCATAATTGTCCTAACAAATCCTAACATGGAAATGCTATCAGAGGACAGTAAAAGTTTAAAAGGCTAGAAAGTTGGAGCATACATGATAAGGACGTGGCTCTGCCACCTCCTTTGTATGTTGGTGCACTTTCCTTCACACAATTATTTTCAAGCTATTACTAATATATATTCAAATGATTGATTTAAATGACAGACTTAGTTTAAAAAGTCAACACTGTACAGATAGAAAACAACGCATACTAACCAGGTAACTACAGAATGTAGCAAGGAATGCTCCTTGTAATAAAGTCTGAATTTTAAGATCTAAATGTAATTATATATTAGTTCAGACACTAACACAACAATGTTAAAGAACTCCCTATGCTAGAAAAGTTCTCTCAGTTGCAATCTGTCATACTGTCAAAACTGGTTTTTAACCAGAATCAACTGTGGATTATAGCAGATTTACAGCAGCTAAATAATTTACTACACTGGTGGCATTATTTTCAATTGTATAATAAAATAGTAAAAATAATTTGATGGAAAGCTAGAAAATTCACAGTACAGTTCTAGGGAAATACTGAACTTTCTCTTATTTGTGTCATATGACAAAGCAACCACAGAACTTATGTTTTCCAGAAGATTTCAGTGCTGTTTCCCCTGTATCTCCTTCATATCAGTAACTTCCTTCTAAAGCACATTAGTTGCTGGAGCTGTTAAATTTCTGCATATTGAACTGTTAAAAATTTTAGAATATGGCTTCAAAAACCCAACAAAAAAACCACAACAAAAACTTGTTAGAAAACAGAATATCAAATTCTTCTGTAAGATTTTTCCATGCAGTGATCAGTCCTGTTCTTTTTTGACAAAAAATAGTCTTTCTTATTATTTTTCAAAACTCAGCTTTTTGCAGTACAGAAAAACGTTCCTTATTTAGGGGACCTGTGACAGAGAAGTTACCAATATACCCAGAATAATACTGGTATGTTGATACATACCAGTAATTCACCACCAAGAGAAGTATTTATCTGAATGCAAATTTGGATCAGCAATCACATTTACCTTTCATTAAATATGAATCACAGAAAAGCAAAATAATTCCATTCTATGAAGGAAAAACAATACCATTTTGAGGTCAGCAATTCTTTTGCACTTGGTAAGCCATACTCTTTTCAATATCAACTCAATAAGCAGCAAAAAGCCAGACGTATCTGCAGGGTTTCCTCCTGAGGGTCAGCACATGACTCAAGTATAATGGAGGGGAAAAAAACACATGAAGGACAAAGCAGTTTGGACAAGAACAAGAGGCTGTGCCTGTGAACACTTCTGTGAGTGCTGGTTGCAAAAGCCATCTGAGCCTCCTGTACCACAGTACAGRTATTGCACAGAGCTGAGAGGGTCCCAAATACTGCCTCAGCTCTGAAAAGTCACTTGGAAAACTCAACAGTGAAGGATAAAGTTAACTATGTTAAAATGCAGCCCTTGAGAAGAAAACACAAGTTTAATTAGAATTCAGTTCTGACCCCATGAAGACCAATGGTCTGACAAGCAGTGTCATCAAATTAACTGTGTTAATACACCTTTGTGGTAGGTGTCTCAATGCTTTCGGAGATGTACCACTGTTTGTTCTTCTTCCATGTAATTTATTGCCTAATAGGAATCTACAAATTCTGTCTGTCATGCCTTCTTTCAACTCCACTGCTGTAAACAAAGCCTTTGATCAAGAAAAATAAATAAAGTGCTCAATCATTATCAACCTCCAAATACACAAAACCTTCTTCACCTTTACAACTTACAGGATCAACGGCAATGTATTTCGTCCGGCACTAATACTTCCATGTCAAGAAAGAAATGAGAACAGGGAAGAAAAAGAAAGGGAATAAATAACAAAATATAATCATCTAACTATTCAGCAGTGTAGCAGCCTCATGTTGTGTCCACAGAAATCTTAAGGCAAAT
Source organism: Malurus melanocephalus (assembly GCF_030028575.1). NCBI lineage: Eukaryota > Metazoa > Chordata > Aves > Passeriformes > Maluridae > Malurus > Malurus melanocephalus. The sequence goes on from NW_026623286.1 coordinate 1,018,629, forward strand.
AATTCCAGTAATTCTAGCTGAATGAGCACTGCAGAAATCACTGTCCCTGTAAGAACTCAATAATTAGGTAAACTCCATCAGGGTCTGAAAAAGTTCTGAGAGATGTGCCATTTTCCTTGCCTTSTCTCAGATCAGACTACACTGGAACTCTATCAATCATATGTATTTGATGAACAAGAATAGCTGGTATGAAAGGCTGTGTTGCCTAATTACAAGTTTCGTATGTTAAAAATTCTACTGTGAGCATTCCAGTGGCCTTAAGTTACACATCTTACTTCTGTTCATACAAAGTACTGCTCCTGAGTGCATTTTCCTGTTGCATGTGGCACAAAAAAGCGTCAAAGACCAAAATCAGCCAACTGATCAAACAAAAAAACCCAACCCAAAAGAATGTCAACAAGAAAGAAGAGATGGGAAAGGAAATGACATCTTTAAAGATGCTATCCTGTAGGGCAGTGTCAGCTCCTACTCTCCTAAGATCAGAGGATTATAAAAGAAAGGTTGTATACCCAGAAAATAGGGGAATATTAAAAATACTCCTAGAATATTAATTTACAAGCATATTTAAATTGATGCTGCTATAGTGGTCTCCCCACTTCCATACAGAGATTCAGTGGGTGAGGTAAAGTATTTATTATTTAATAAAAATACCAAAGAAACACAGCTGTAACCATATGGATATAGATTTTTTTATTGTTATTTTCATGGTAAAGGCACCAACATATTGCCTTGTTTAATGTTCAACCCTCTCGAGCATCTTATTACAGGTAAAGCCAGCTCAGTATAAAATTGTTCAAGTGATGTACCAACAGTACCCACACCAACCAAAACCTTGACTGTTGAACCTTAGAAACACACCCCCAAAAACTGAAGACAGATGATGTAAGCAGCCCTTCTCATCAAGATGCCTTGTCCATATTAATGGTCTTTCCAGCATGAATAAATTAAGATGCTGGAACAAGCAACAAGCAGAACAAGAGCTTACAGAAATCAAATTACTCATCAAAGCATCACAAGGGCAGCCTGCCATGAGCTTGTGAGACACAAGCACATGGCAGCAAACAAAGCAGGACACAGCTGCTCCTCCTAAACTGCCTAACGATGGAGATGCCTAACTGTTTCTAGAGAACAGGAGAAGCTGGGCATGCCTAATGATTCTACACATTCATAATTAAATTGTGAATTGTATTTGCAGAATACCAGGGACTGAATTTGACTGTGGACTATATTTGGTAATCCCTAAAGTATGTTGTCTGAGTCAGGCTGCAAAAGAAAAGCTAAAACTGAAGAATCTGGTGAGGTTAATAACCGCAGATAAACCAGGAAGCAGGCTGACAGAAGAAAAGATTATTAATTTATGAATGAAATCTCTCTTTTCCCATCATGCTTCCATTGCCTTTAGATTACATTTCAAAGAAGGCTGATGCCAATCCTAAACCCAGAAAAACACCACCACTACAGTTCCTATCTCAACAACTAAACTTTGACAAGGATATTGTACACCATAAATCTTTACTTTTCATACTAACTAAACAGGTTTACTTCATTCCAGATAAAACTCACAAAGCTCCTTGCCAGAGATGATAGATAGTCCATTCAGCTGATCCTTAAAACATAAGCATCATTAATTTGCTAACAGTCATATGCGAACACAATAGACAGTAACGTCACTATGTGAGACATCAGTAACTCACTACAAACAAAAAGAAATTGCAGAAATCTTTTAAACRGAAGTACTTTAAGAATGTATTTTACGAAAGGGTAACACACAAGTGCACCAATTCTAACAAGTCACTGTGTTAGGTATACCAACAGGTAACAAAACTCCCTGTTCAAGCTACAGTATTATAGCCTGCTCTCCAAAGACACTGATCCTTCTGTGTATGCACAAATGGTAATTTTTAATTTTCAGAACTCAATCACTATTGTCCTTACTCTGGACAACATTTATCTGAATGAGCTTTGTTAGGAGTTTTTTGGTACAATCTGTATCATCAGCAAAGCCAGTACTGCACCAGTGAGTCTGGAAGAGAAATCAAGGATTTGGGAAGTGCTGGAACAGAATGGAACAGACATAAGGAGAAGCAGAAGAACAAGACTTAATATTGTGAATAAATTCCAGATACAGTGTATGTGCTTCAGTACTTTAACATGGTGTGGCTGGAAATAGTTCAAAATTCTTAGAGCAAATGAAAAGACGCAGCTACATTACAAAACAATGAATTGAGAAAATAGTGTGAAACAGGACCTGAGACTACTTAGGAAGTATGCCATTTCTCAACTCTTCTCATATTTTATTACTTTTTTTTTTCTCAACTCTTAACTAGAGTTTCTCCAAAAGGCAAAGAGAAAGCAGCTCCAGTGACCTAAATCAGGACCTTACAGTAAACTGTATCTATTGATAAGCTGAATAATTCTTATGTATAGACTGAAGAAGACGATTAGAAAAAAGAGAAAAAAGAGCTAAGAAAAACCCTTTGACATAAAAATTGCTTCCCTTGGCATCACGTAAAATAAGTGAAAGGGTCTTCATCTTCTAACTAAAATCTATAATGACACTCTTCTGATCAATATAAAAAAAATATAGTCTTAAAATCTGAAATCAAAATAGATCACTTTGCCTGTATCACAGTTGCGCTGAAGATTAATGTCTCAGATATCATTAACATTACTTAACTGGCAAAAAGAAGACTTTGACATAAAAAACTAGCAAGAAAACATATGTAATCGTGTTAATGCGATGGTAAGCTGCTGGAGGAAGACAGACTTCTGATGAATTTGGAGCTGATGATTTTCAGCTGAAATCAAAACTATTAGGCAAATCAACCACCAAAAGTGAAAGCTGTAGAGGAAAAAAAAACCAACCAAACAAACCATGAACACACTCACATACTTTTCACCACTACATCCTTCACCACTTCACCACCGGTATTGTTCATCTTTTTTCACCTACTTCATAGTCCTCTTGCTTCCTCAGGCCACCTTCCACTAGACATTTATTCTTTATTTCTATCCCATACTAAGCTCTTAAAACTTAATCAGATATACACATATAATTATATATGAACAGCTCTAATTACAACTCTGAAGTTTTAAACTGCTTGATTTGATGAAGGCCTTGTAGGTAAGTTGATAAAGTATCCCCTCCCTGGAGAAAAGCACCCAACAACAAATAACAGACCACTTGCTACTGCACTGCAGAACTAACACTCTTTCATGTTGTGTTGGAGCACAGTTCAGGAGCCAGATATTTAGGCCTTAACTTCCTTTCAAGACGTTAAACTGTTCTGGTTCCTTTCAGAAAGCTTGTTAACCATCTAGTGTTTATGTTCCTGAACATCAGGCCAACCTAACAGAAGAGGATATACTATCTGCTGAAACCTAAAGGCAAATAACTCCTGTAATTCTGTACTCTATATGGGAACAGCCACTTTATTTTCTCAACATAGAAACTAGACATTTAAATTGATTCACTCTTTGGCAGAATGAGAGCTTTTAATCAATCACAAGCTATACTGGATTCCAAAGCTGCATACATTTATCATGCAGATCTTGAGGAACTGAGTTTGAAATAATTGCTTTGGGTTTCCTCTTTGATGCATTATACAGATTGTATTACATTACAGCTATGGATCCGGCTAACTGCTATGCTTGTTGCAGTTATGCTCACTGATTAATTTTTATATTGATTTAGGCTATTGCTTATGGAACATATTTTATTACTTTTTTTTTCTTTTACTTCCAAATTTCTTTGCACAGTTTTCTGAAATGCAAGTGAAAAATACAATACTGGACCCTAATTTTTAATAGATTTATTTTGAGAATAAATTAAGAGGTTCCGACATTTTTCTTTCCTGTATATGTAAACACATAAACACTCAGAAAAACTAAAGAACTGTAGATATCCTCATTCAGCAAACAATCCTTCATTCAGATCAGGCTGATTAGTGGGGAAAAATTCAAGAGGCACTGCATTAGAATGAAGGTTTGTCTTGTATCTGGACCTTCTGCTCACCTGTGAGCTCTGCCCTAGTTTGAATCCTGAGTGCGGGACATTTGATATGTTCACAGATGGCATGTATTAAAGAGATTTAGTTATTATTTTCTCAATTACTTGGCCCGGGAATGAGAGATTGGAAAAGACTTCTGAGTGATTTTTGATCTCTTGAGAGTAAAGTGAGCTACTGCAATTTCCAAGGTGCTAGATTTATTTCTCCAGAGAACCACATTAGAATAAAATCATGAAAATGTAGCAAATTAGATCATTTAGATTTATCACTCCTGGGACTGTATATACTACTGAATTAAGATTCTCTGCAAGAAGAACCCACCAGACAGGAAGAACCATGCAGGCAGTTTGCAAGTAAAGGTGGCAAATGGCACAAAGTACCCCGAACTCTCTTTCACTGGAAAATCATGGGAGGACTGGGTAACCAGGAATATCTAGCACACAGCAAGCCCCTGCAGCCATCTTCATTACATCAATCCTTGCGAACTCAATGACAACACTATAGGAAAGATGCAAAAATGATTGTATGAAACATTAATGAGGTAAACACCAAGAAACTTCTGTGCTGTACATAGCCTAATTTGGTTTCACTCATGAGATATCTACTACAAATGCTGCCTTTAAAGGGTAACAGACAAAACCTACAGATTTCTTTTAGAAAAGTAACTGGTGTGCTGACATAAAATATTCTACAGTATTTTAATACAGCCTGAAATGTATTCAAACTGAATTGTATTCAAGACGCATGATTGTTTGCCAAATTTCCTAAGTGTTCTGTTTCCTAACACCTATATTACAAAAATACCTGAATGCAGATACACACACCCTTTCACGTATACATAATATCAACTTTTTCTAAAGCTGATGGGGGCTAAGACCTGCGATATACATAAATAAATCTCAATTATTGTGCTTGCAATTCTGTGAGACACTTTACATCAATATAGCTCCTCTCACTAAGCAAAGAACAATAGTCATTATTTATTCCACTTATATAATAATTTTTGAAAAAATGAAATCTGTAAATGGAGATGCATTGGTTCCTTTTATTAAAAGATTACAGCTTAACTGATAGTTCAATAGAATGTTTTTGGATGGAAGCAAAATATACTGATTTAAGACAAACTTTTCCCATTTTTTAAAAAATCAGTATGCAAAACTTAGAAACTCTTGGTCCTTCTTACGGATTTTATTTCTTGAAGAAAACAAAGTAGCAATGTTCATAGGTAGGAGCACTAAAAATTCTGCAACGGAAAGAGATCCTGCTGCTACATATCCCATACACACTTTTCATGACACATTATACAATAAAGAAAGACAGTGATTAAGTGATTTGTCATTTTCTGTAACCATTCAGCAGTATTTAGATCTGACCAAATTATGTATATCTTATTAAAATACAACTGGAAAACATCTACTGCTAGATGAATTGAAGTTTCTCTTCGCACTGGTCTAATTTTTCCAACACTGTTTCTTTCCTTATTAGATAGCCCTGTTTTGTGAGTTCTGAATATATTAAATTCTTTCAAAGACAGACTATACTAACCCTATAACAAAACTGCAAAATGGAGGTCTAATTCTGGAACCACAGTCCCAGTAAGCAAACTTTTGGTAGCAACAATGATTTTTTTCATCACAATACCAATCACAAGGGACATTTATGACTGTGACTTAAGTCACTCTTGTGTGGTTAGGATGAAGTAAATAAACAGTAGCGCTATATTGTTTATATGCATCACAGCATCTGTTATGATGGAAACATCATTAGCACTACATATATTCTAACAATCAAAATAATTTAAAAAATTAAAATGTTTCTTTTCACTTAGAAGCTGCAAATCTATTAAACTTGGAAAAATAAAAGAAAAATAATTATCTGCAATTGTTGAGTGCAGACTGCAATTGGTGTGAATCAGTGCAGATTCACTGAAACCACAGTGGCTCTGTCAGAATTTTCCAACCTTCACCAGCCTCTTACTCAACACCTTGTACTACACCATCAAACAAGCATCACTTTTTGATGAATATTACTTCAGGCAGTAAACAGCAAAGATATGACTGGTATGAATCCAATCATGACAGAATCTCTTCTGTCAAATGGATTATGAGTGTTCACAGTCATTCTGGAGATATGAAGTACCTACCACGTATCTGAAGCTAGAAGTTAAAGAGATGTCATTACATCAGGTAAATCTTTCCAGTTAAGGTGATCTGCTCTGCTATTGATCTATCTAATTTCTCCTGGGTATAAAATATATGCCAGATAAGAGGCTGGTATTCAACACAGTTAATATTTATGACTGATTTAATACTAGGTCAAGAAAAAGCATATAATGCAATACATAAAAATGGACTCTATATAACTTCATTAAATGATTAAATTGGGATGATGTGTAAAAATACAGCAACCCCAAAATTTTCAGCCTCCTCTTGCATGGAATACTAAGAAAAACACTCAGAAATTATATAAGAGAGTAACATGGCTTCAGCAGAATATCACAGAGAAAAAAYACTTTAAAGACATTAAAAAAATTATTTTCTTTGGGAAAGCATGGAATATGTAGAAAGGAGCAAAATACATGAAACTAGTTCCTAGTTGTATTAACTTCTCAAAGTGCAAGGAAAGTGTTAAGTACAACTGAAATTGTAAACAGATAAAAATATATCTGCTTTGCTATAAAAAATATTTAYTTTTAGAGCTAGGAAACAAGTGTAGTGTACATTTAGCCCCTCAGTGTTTATCTATAACAAGAGAAAGTAAAAAATCTTGACAAGAGAAAATCACTACTTTTGGATCCATAAATTAAAGAGGACAACAGCCACAGACTTTAGAAATAGTAGATCAACAGAGATTAAAAATTATAAGCATATAAGAAGAAAATAATAGTTTTAGAAAAAATAACTGGAAAGTGAACTGCCATGTCCGTATACATTGACTGTAAAGTGCTTAATACCGCTATAACGATCAGTTTATAGTTACTGGAACTATAAAAGCTGAACGTTATTTCAGAACAAGTAAATTCATTCAAATTGCAGATCAGTCATCTTCTGCCCATTGCAATATGTAGTAAGAATTTAAATCCACTAAAAAAAAGCATGGATGGCATAATCTTAAGAGAACACTGAATTCAAAGTTTTTCACATATTTCAAGGTCTCCCATTTAGAACTCTTTTAAGCATTATTTGTCTGCAGGTTTGTGGACAAGAGCTATTTCTACAGTCCCATATATGCAGCTTAAAATCATTGGCAGAGGACATATATAGTGTCTGYGACCATGATATTTAAGCTTCAGTTTTCAGTATCATTAACAGTTGAATTTAAATTAGAATAATTAATTAAATTATCTAATCAATTTACAATATCTTTTGAGCTATGGTACTAAGAGAACAACAAGAAACAGCAGGCATAGGGAGTTTTCTTAATTTTGGCCTGTTCCAGTTGCATTTTTTTCTCTCAGAAAAAGGCAGGAAGGCCCTTCACAACCTGAGAAGAAAAAACTGCAGGTGGATCAAGAAAAATTGCAAAACCAAGTTTTCAAACAGCCGCAGCTTCTTCTGATACATAGTGAGCAAGGACGGATATTCTCAGTGGTAAGCTTAAAGAAATAACATCAGTTTGGACTTCCTTACGTAACTCCTTGCCCACCTCTCAGTTTATTCTTTCAGTAGTTTCGTGCTCCTGCCTAAATCATCTAATCCCTTTGAAGAGTTCTTAAATAGGAAATGCAATTAAACTGGGAAATGTAAACAACCCAAAGCAGTTTTGCCAGTCTAGACTGCATACAACATTATGGAGCAGAACTCTTCCCTACTTTTCCGCAAGCCAGTGAGAAATGTGCTCCCAATGAATTGTTTTCTGGCTCCAATCTAGATAAACAGCAAGATTATCAAAAAAGGAAAATAATCTTGAGATATCAAGTTCAATTTTGTCTTCTGAGTCTGCACGTTCCTGCATGCATGTCAAGCCTCGACTTAGGGGATGCAACAAGTTTGACAGAAGTTGTGGCTTATAGAGAAAACAAGGGGGCAGCAGGGGAAAGCACACCAGAGGTGACTTGAAAAGAGCTGCTTGAAAATTTTGAGCACAAGAAGATGCCAATTCTGTCCAGCATTACACATAATTAGGTGCATTAAACTTGCTTTTTGATGAATCTGTAATTGTTGAGTCTGACAGTCAATCTATCCCATATCCCTGTCCTCACTCCAACTGCCATCCCCTCAGGTCTTCCCYCCGAACTTACTTGCAAATAAAAAAAACCCAAAATATTGCTAGCTTGGACAAGGAGCAGGATCAAATTCAAACCACAGAGCCCACTCAAAACAACCAGAAAAGATGCAGATTGGAACTAAGCAAAGAAGCAAAGACAGTAGTTTCATTATAAATAAGGCTGAAACAAACTTTCCACTAACYTCACCAAAAAGAAGTTCTAAGTTTTTTTAGCTGCTGTAATCTGACAGACGATTCTTTGGGAGAAAGYGAAAGTTTCAGAAGAAATGATTTAATGACATGAACATAATTTTCTTGTAAACATTCAGTGAAGATTTGTAACAACTAAAGAATTAATGAGTGGTCTTTTGTTCTCTTTTGTCAAAACCACACTCAGCTAATTTATGAAACCAGAATACAAAACTCCAGGTGAAAAACAGGAAAAGAAATAACTAAAATTTTCTAGGATTCCCATGGGTTGCTATCTAGTTTCTGGTCTGTGAGAAAAACAAATCTATTTCCACTCCTCCAGATCCTCCTGTCCAAAGGAGTAAGCATATGCAAGAAGGCACTCCCCAAGAACTTTCAGGCACAAAACTCATGCGCATTGTGTAAGATTGTGAAGAGACTTTTTTTCCCCTGAGATACAGTTTCCACATAACGATTCACAAGGTTCTTGACACGGTAGGCATCCTATGGCTGACATTATATGACCTCATCAGCCCCACAGAGGATCACACGAATCCCACCCAGGCCCAGCAGAAAAGCTCTAAAGAAGAAATTGCAATCACCAGTGAACTGAAAAATAAAGAAATTTTTAAAAAGCAAAGTATAACCATAAAGCATTAGGGAATTTCAGGAAGGCAGGAAACCAGGAACACATCTGGAGCAGAAGGATAAATGGAGCTGTTCTAGGAATTACAAGGTAAGTCCCAAATTATTCTCATGATCAATGAGGCTTGCTTAAGAAAATGTCTTAAGTTAGAAGAAAGTGGCTTTGCAGCATGAAAGCACACAGAGCCTTTTAAAAATATTATTTTTTCCAATACCTGCAAATTACCTGAAGGAGAAATACCTAGGGTGTAAAATATTTTTCCTGAACAAAGAGAACTTGGGAATACAAATCTCTTCTGTGTGTTAAAAATATGCATAAAAGAAATATTAAAAATATGCTCCAGAAGCAGAGTGATGATGAAACATGGTAAGTGGACCTACTGCCCCAAGTAAGGGCAGAAAACACAAAGTTACCTTTATCCCATCAAGATTCTGAAATTAGACAAATTAACTAAGAAAAAGTAAGTTTGCTTATCTGATCCTACAACAGATCACTCTAAATAGACCATCTAACTAGGAAAAAGGTTATCTAAATGTTATCACCAAGCAGTTATCAAAACTGTCAAACAGACCCATTTTCCCCTGTCTATGAAGTTAYGTAAGTATTGTCGACCCACTGCCAATCTTCAAAACCACAGGTAACTAGAAGCATTAGTACTCAGGTATATGTACAGCACAGCTACAAAAACACGTTCAGCACCATGTCTAAGTGTTGCTACAGAATTGGCTCACTTTCAGAAATAGATGTGTAAATTTTGAACTGTGCTAGTGATGTTGATTTTTTCAAATATAAGGGGGAGAATGGTCCGTCGTGCAACATCCTGACTAATGTTCTGTTTACTGAGAAAGTAATACCAAAATCAGCAATAACAAAACCTATTTATGGCTTTTTCAGTAAGTACTCAAAACTGAAACTTAGCAAAAAACCCTTAGCAAAAAAGGGTGCATGTGCATATGTACCAGAGTCACATAAATGGGACAGAATTTAACAGTGTAATTATTGTTAGTTTTGGTTTCCTGCATTATATTTCTTGGCCAAACATGCTCTGCTGTTGAAACTAGAAGTGTTTGCTGTTTCTTTACTATCAAATTTAGATTCTTCAGAGAAGAGAAAATGTTTTATTTCCGATTATCCTCAATATTTGATTCAAATACTTTCCTATTTTCACATTCATGAAAACTGCATAGTTTTGAACTTAGAAATACACAGCCATTTCAGTAGTTATATTCAGTAACTGAAAATAAGTTAAATTCAAAGTAAGTGTAAAACCAGATTACAGATAACAGAATATCACTCCTTTGGTGTTTGTTGCATCACAATTTCAGAAACACAAAAAACCACTATGCAACTTAGTGCTTATGACAGCTCCTAAGTAGCCGATATTAGTCTTTCTGAGCAGTAAAAATTTAGGCAAACCTATGAAGAATTTCTTATTTCAGTTCCAGTTGTTACTTGCTATGCCTGCTGAAGCAAGGAACTTGAACAGTTAAATATAACAGCACAAAGAGAAGCTTATAAAGCATATTAGGTATGATCTGAACAACTTCTGAATTATGAAAAACTGCAACAGTTTTACAATCCTAAAATAAGCTGTAGCACATTTTTCTCCATGAGATTTAACTTTCTGAACCATCAGTGGAAGAATAAAATCAGGTATAAATTAATAAAGAAAATGAATTATTAAAATCTGCCCCCTCATGGAAGGGCAGAGTAGCTAAACTGAATCTGTGCCTTTGATGGAGAGAAAGGGGCTAGGGGCAGGGAAGAAAATCTAAAGCAATTGATTGATTTTAGTAATTCAGCATATGAAATGAAACAGCGGAATCTGTTAGAACAACACAGTATGGAACCATCTAATTTTAGTGGTAGGTGGAGAATTACTTTCTTAACTGAATTGTTCCTTACTGTGAAAGTGTATCATCTGTCAGCAATAGAAAAATGAGAAATATCTTGATTGTGAAACTTTGTACAGCCTAACTATTTTTGTTTTAAAGTCTCTGAAGACACATAAAGTATGCTGTCAACAAAAGAGAAATATGCAACAGCAAGACCTGGGCAGGTTAAAAGCAGAACATTAAAAGTCTTGTGGAAGAACTAGGAGACCCTGGCAGCTGAAACATAGCAAACAAACGAAATCCCAAACAAAACCACCCAACCAACCAACTAAAAAAAAACACCAAAAACAAACAAACAAAAAACCCAAAAAACACCAATTCCCCCAGAAGAATCAAAAATCCAACAAAAAAACCCAAAAAAATCAAATAAAAAGCAATCAACCAGCCTCCCTAAAAAAAACCCACACCAAAATCAAACCAATAAAAAAAAAAAAAAACTGGAGCAAAGCTGAGAACTACATTCCATATTATCCTCTTCTTCTGTTTTCAAGCAGCATTTCAAAACAGAATAATACACATTGAGCATATTTTCATAAGACACTGAATTGAAGGAGTTTAATGCATATGGTTACTGAATCGTGCAGCAGTTAACAAATTTTGAACTTTTCTCCCTAATGTTATGCTTTTATTAACATGAACGAATGAGTTTTCTTTCCTCTTATTTCTGAACATTTACTAGTAAATTCCTAAGCACTACTACAAATCATGTATGCCCTAACACATGCAGATTTGGTTATGTAATTTGCCTGTGCAGCCAACATTGTTTTTTATCTCAACTAGAATGTGTTCTAACTTTAATTCTATTATTGTCTTTCTTATACAGCATATGGTACTGAATGCTTTCTCTATGCTTTTAACTTATATCACCCAGGATGCTGGATTTTTTATTTAATACTGAAACAAGTTAACATGAAGATCCTTTAGCACAGATAATTTAGGGTTGGCATAGTTTATCTAGTCTGTTCCAAAATTACTTCAATAAAAAAACATTTAAAGCATCGTTGAAAAAAAATTCCCAACAAAAATATTTATCAGAAGATATATAATCATTTATACAATGCTTCAAAACAGCTTTTCAAATATCTTTTACCTTTGTATGAAAGAACTGCAGTACAACATTCTCTTTTAAAAATGAACATGAATTTCCACACTAATAAAGCCAGACATCATAAAACTAAAAGCATTATTAATCTGTTAGCAAAACAAGGTAATCAAAGAACAGTATAGTTTTCCAGAATCACTGAGACAAAGCTTACCCTAGCAGGTAACTAGGTGACAATTCATCTCATTACAAACACAGCTATGTAATTGTAACCTAATGACTGCCTGGTGACCTGTATGGAGCATTTTCTGACCTCTGCCTAACCAATGTTTGCCATGACTCATGCTGTTGTCAAGCTAAGAGGTAAAAAACAAGACTTGCTACAGAGAAGCCCTTCAGTACTGTCACACCTGATGCTCACACGGCTCACTGCCTTCTCATGAGGGYCTTTCTCACCAGCATCACAAACACCAAAGCCCAGATTCAAAACACAGCTCTGCTTTATACAGGGTTTCCCACTTCTCACTGAAATAAGAACCTGATGTCTTAARGCTTATTTGAATCTAAAACACAGTTCACACCAAGCTTATAGAAAGGCAGATGGAGTTTATGAACTAAGGAGGTAACTGATAGAGCATTCTTTTGGACAAAGCATCTGCCTACTGTGTTTATAGTGAGAGGAAAGTTATCGGGAAGCAATTTCATTGACAACAGAAACATGCTGGGCAGACACAGCTGCACTGACTTGTTCCACTCTAAAAGCAATTCAGTCCAAGGAACAATGAAATGGGCCCCTGTCCCCAACCCATGAATGACTGTATCTCAGTTTATATAACTGTTCATGTAGCAAGTTGGAAACCTGCTTACCTTATAGCAACTATCAGCCATCTTCTTAACTACCTTGATATGATTGTTTAGTTTCAGTTTTCAATGCTATTTCATGAATAAATTAAACTCTAAGTGAAGTATTACTACTTTGCTTGCCTCCTCCTTTTGTATTTACAGAGATAACAAGCATGACTCACATGCATATTAAAACAACACTGTCTTCCTGAGTTACTGGCCAGAAAACTAAATAGCTTGTGCTGTTGTTCATAGCTTCAACACCAACAGAAGATATTAACAAGTTTACTATCACCCTCACTTTAATTTTTTTCTGTATTAGTGACACAATTAAAATACTATGCTAATTACATTCTGCTGCTAGTGCTGAAAGGAAGTTATGAAATGCAGAATTGTTTTTCTTCTAGACTTGAGTTCTTAAGGAGGAAAACCTCGCAGCCTGAGACAGCCATCAAGGGAAACATACAGAGAGAGGCTTTCATAAATAAAGGCTCCTCTTCTGTCTACCTTGAGCAGGACTGATGACACCATCACTTTGCAATCATCTTAATACAAAAGTGAGCTCCAGAAATTCCAGTCTAGGAACATATATTTCTTTAAAATATGTAACAAATAACGAAGAGAATACTACTTTGCCTTCCCCAGCAGATATTCAGTGCCAGCAACACTTTAAAACAGAAAGTATTGCAAATTGTAGATTTGCGTTTCTTTGGTTGATGTGGGTTTTTTTGTGGGCTTTGTTTCTCCTTTTTTAACACCATTATTTTGTTTAATTCTGGTACATCATATTTAGTCACCCTGTAAGTGGAAAGGTGTGAAAAGTCTCCAAAGGAAAGAGTCAATTGAACTGCAAATGACTGACAGAGTATTTCCATCAACTACCAAAAAATGTATGACTTTGCCAGGTAACCAGTGAATTGATCCTATTTACTTCAGCTACTGCCTCAGAAGCAACAACAGAAAGAAACCCCAAATACAACAACATACTGAAACAACTTACTCATCATTACAGGATTTAACATCAATCAAGGTCTACAATAAATATACATTTCACAGTTAGGAGAGGGAAAAGTAATGAACAAGGCAGATTAAAAAGAACAGTTAACTAGACAGTGACTCATTAACAACTCAACTATCTCTGCATTAAGTAACAGCAGCTATTCCTAGTTTGCCTGCCATCAAGCATCCAAATACAAACCCAAGGATTTGAGTGCTGTTTCTGAACAATGTATTTTTGGAGAAGGATTGCCATGAAGAGTTGCTGTCTATATAGATTCAAAACACCTTCATCCCATTTGTAAGCACCTATTTCTTTTTTTTTAACTCCTTAATTAAAATGGAAACAGTATTTCAGCAATTAGAACTTCAGAAGAGGTCTAAAATTAATCAGTTCAGGCAGTATGATTTGAGATGTAATTTTCTTTCACCACCCCCACAGATAGCAGAGCTAAGCGGAAAGAATGACTAAGGGAGCACAAAGACCATGGCATAGATTTATATAATTAAGGAAAAATAGCATTAAATATATTAAGTAAAACAAAAGCCACAGAACATTCTACTGACAAAAAATATACTAACTGAATTGCAGCTACTTACTATTGCAATCCTTCTCTTGATGTTTTTCCCACACTTTTCATTTCAATAAGATATTCAGTAATATTAACATTTGTTCCTCAGGGGCTTAAAAAGAAAACTTTCAGAAAACAGGAAAACAGCATCTTACAAAAACTGTGTTCACGCAGCTCACCAGATGACTTTCTGAAGCACAAACTCAAGCTTAATTTTAACTGGATCCTATATAATAAATACAGAGGATAGAAATAAATCTGCAATTTTCTTGAACAGAGATTTCATTAATGGAAGTGCTCTGCRTATCACATATTGAAACTTAGCCTTTACACCAAACATGGAAAAGATGAAGCAGTCCTCTAAGGAGGAATCTGGTAAGTCCCACACATTGGGAGAGGAAGGCAGTTAGCTAGAGACCAGCCTTTTGACATTTCAGATATACTGAGACAGATTATATGCCCTTTGCTCATGCTTACGAAGCCTTACATGAATAATCTGGTATTAGTTTGAGCAAATACTTATCAACATGATTACGAGGACAACTGGACATCACCACATTAATGGTGAATTGTAAGTGTCCTTGGAATAAGATAAATATTTACATGCCAGATCTAGTTCAATTTTTACTAAAATGTGTAAAGATTTCTTCAAATACTTCATGTATTTCTTTGATGCATTTTTTCCCMAAAGGTTTTTACATGAAGTCTTCCACTAGATTTGTGACACATATTTGATGTCAAGAGGGAGATGCCTTGTAGAATTAATAAAAGGAGAGAACACATTTTTGGTTATAATTTCAACTACATGCTTCACCCATCTTCATTCTTTGTTGAGAAAAAAATTGTAGGAAAGCCTTTTACCATCCCTGTCTGATCTGAAGTGCAGGTACTGTGGCTCATGAATGAAAGCCTAAATATTGCTTAACTGCCAATAACTCCTCCTACTGATATCTGTGTAAAATCAGAGGCAAATAGGTTTCCATGAGAAAAGGAGCTTTGAAGTAAATTACCCATTCCTGCTAACTGCATGCAAATCACATGGCAGATAAATCACTGGTTCAGGCTACTAGTGTGCCTGTGGTGCGCCTAGT
Organism: Malurus melanocephalus; assembly: GCF_030028575.1. Lineage (NCBI taxonomy): Eukaryota > Metazoa > Chordata > Aves > Passeriformes > Maluridae > Malurus > Malurus melanocephalus. The sequence goes on from NW_026623286.1 coordinate 1,034,119, forward strand.
GATAGTGGCGTGCTGGTTAAGAAGACTCATAAGTAATGAGAAAGTAACTGTAGATCAAAGATGTAAAAATTGGTGTTTCTTGAGTTCTTTTTTCTACTGGAGGTGGCTTGGTCTGATTTCCCTGTGTACCCCACTGTCAGCATGCCCAACTTAGCTGCCCTATGAACTACAGATGACTGTTCAAGTGCACTATCAGTGTGCCAGTCACACCCCACTGATACACACTATGAACCAACACTGACAAGACAGAGGGGGAGGAGGAAAACGCTGCTTAGCTGAGTCAGACCCTCTGGAGTGAGGCTGGCAATGCAATTAAGAAGCATTTTCTCAGAAATCTCATTGGGCTTTCACTGTTCATCTACCAGGCAGAAATCACTTCTGTTAACAGCATTTGACTAAAAGATCTGGGAGAGGAGGAAAATAAGCTTTGCCTTGCTAATCGTTACGTCTGTCTTCTGTTAAGCTGCAATTATGCATCCTTTTGCTTTCATATAATTGAGACAGTGATAGTGGAAGGTCAAAAAGCAAGTATGTAGATTAAAAAGGTCAGAGGTGGTAATGCAAAGAAAAGAACAGGGTGGTGACAGCATTATTAGCAATTTTTTTACAGATTGATTATGCAGAATCCTGCAATTTCCAAAATTAGGATTAATTTGATACAATTTCTCATAGATACACTAATCTAAAAAAAAAGTAAAGAAAGCAAGTCACTGAAAGTAGAATTAGCAGCTTAGACATCAAAAGCCCTTCATTGTGTTTAGAAACYGCTAGTACAATTAGCAACCTATTAAAAAATGCTCTAAAACAGTGCCAAATGTGTCTTAGCAAGAATCAGATTTTGGTTAACTGTTAAAAAAACCTGATGCTGCAAGAGGCAGCCTTAGTTTTGTCCCATTAAAAGACATTTACAGAAGCTTGTCTTAAACTGCATTTGTTGAAGCTAGATTCTTCTTTTCCTGCTTTTTACAGACCCAATATTAAAACTGAAGTATTTTTGAATATAATTTCTTTATAAATTGCCTTACTTACAAGTTAAATGGTAGTTAAATCACTGTTGTTTCATATCCACAATACAGAATTTCACTTCTTAAAAGTAACTGTCCTACCATTAAAAAAAAAAGAACACTCAAAACCAAAACAAAACCCCTGATAATGTGTGAAATTCCCCTTCAGAAACCAAGGAAGGGAGAAAAATTTCATGACAGGCAGCAGTTCACACTTTCAATCTTAAAATAAAGATGAAAATGAATTTCTTTTTACCAGAAAAAATACATTTCTATCTTGATTTGGCTGGTAAGTGAGTAGTGTCAACCTCTATAAATTAAAAACCAAATAGATCTTCAACACATAAACCAGGTCTGAAAGAAATGAAACCTGGTAGCAAAACTTCAGTTTCTTACTTTAGCTTTAGGTAGATTACTTAAATTAGGTCAGGGTAGTAGTCAGTTTCTTCTTTTAATCAGTGAAAGCCTTATTCAACTAACTACAAGATCCTATAAGCCACTATAAACATATATTAAAAATTACCCCCAAAAGGACCTTGTATTGACTTAGTGACATTTTCTAAGATGTTCTATTGTTGCATGTGAGGTCTGAGGTCAAACTCAAAAAATCAGCCAAGCAATACTTAAAGAAAATGGGCAGAGAGGAGGACAGTAGAAAGAGTTAAGCAAAATACAATGATAAATCATTTTTATACTCTGGTGACAGTTGATGCTTTTAGCTTCAGGCATTACCCCAAGTTAAGCTGGAACATCCTCCATGCTGATCTAACTTTCAGCAGCAGCTAATGGATCTGGCAGACACTGCTCTGCTATCACTATCAAAGCCCATGGTGGTCAAACCGCATCTCTGTACGTGAATACTGCAGGGGACTGGAGGTGAGTGTGGGCATCCTGAGGTTGGGCATAGGCAGCATGTATCCACAACCACTGAAGCCCATTGCCTGAACCTGCTCTCAAGACTGTAGAGCCTGTACTTCTTTTTGCCAGCATAGTTGCCCAATAGCCACAAACACAATTCCAACATTCACTTCTGCAGTTATACAGGTTTTGAAGCAACATCAAACTAGCAATGATTAATACTTTGGTAAAATGATGTTATAAAGGGAAGAAATAGTTTTGTTTCATTCAGAGGTCTGAAAGGGGAAGAAAAAACAGGAAATTGCCAGGCAATCTAACCAGTTTGCGTACAGTTTTCTACCTTGGAAGCAACAACTATTAATATTAATTTATATGCTGTGGGATACTATCCAAGATCCATATTTAGGCACTTAGCTATGCTGCTTGTGGTAAACCTGACGTTTTCAGGTCCATATGAGCCAGTGAAAGTGACAGGGATTGAAGACAGGATCCCTACAGCAGCTCACCAGATGTGTGAGAGAAGCTAGTCCAAAGAGACKGTGTGCTTCACAGTGATCCAAGGCAGCCTGTGCTGAGCATGCTATTGCTGCTCCTCCATTTATGAATCTGTGCTGTAAACTGGATGTGGGGTCATCCTGGGACTCCTCAGAACAACACTCTACTCCAAGTAGGGCAAATGGCACAGAGTCTGGGGCACGGAATGAAGTCACAGTTAGTGATGCTGGAAAGCAGGGAAAAAAAGCTCTACCTCTGAAGAGTACACAACAGCTCTGAACACTGTTCCAGCATTGGTCTTCATTTTAAGGTCAAGTTATTAATATTTCAGGCCTAAGCACTGGTCTCTATTGAGTGCAGGTCTCCACACAGTAAGATGTAATATGAAAGACAGTAGAGATTAGCACCAAAAACGGCAAGATTCCCACAGAACAGAATAATTATGTTAAGGGACATGAGCCTTTCCCTTATTCTATAATTGGTTGTGATGAGGAAAAAAACTGCTGTGAAGTACAGAGGAAAATACTTAGCTTACTTACTGATTTTATTTATAAATGGTAACACTGAAGGCACCCGTAACATACTGCAACAGTGTAGATTTATCAGTTTGTTCAATTAGACTCATCTGCTGATGTAGTGAGGCAAAATTAGGAGATGGAGATGAATACAGATGTCTGAATTTTGCATGCAGTAGGGTTCGAGCTAAGCACGTTTTTACTCAGCCTTTCAAGATATCTATGAACTCCAATTTCCAAGACAAAATTACTTCACAGTGAAAGTATGCATTATATTTCTGTTCATTGTAAGGATGAGWTACTTACTGTCTCTTCTTTTTTTTTGTATCTTATAGAAGGGATGTTATGTATTTCGTGTAATGTTGCCAACTGCAGACCCAAAATTATGAAATTATTTTCTATTTGATTCCTCAGCCACTTGGAAATACTTGTTTTAAGAAGAGTAGTAAAATACTCTGGAATGTTGCAGCTGATATAAACCTGTATCTGCAAAGCAGGTGCTGGAAAATACAACTATATCAGGAAGTCTGTGCTCCAGTCACCTTAACCAATCTTTCCAATGGTATAATGCTGTGTCAAATACTGATTCACGTGATCACTTCCATTACCCTTGCTGCTAGGGAAGACTAAGACTGTCCTGAAAAACTCACTGAATTCCATAAAGTCTGAAAGTTCCAAAGGAGCAAGAGAATCAGGCAAAAAACAAAGCAATGTAAGAGTTCTCATTTACTATCCTCCCTTACACTCTTCAGCAGAATACAATTGCACAAAATCTGAGAATACCGAAAGTGAAAGAAAAATTTAAAAAATCACATAAACCTTAACATAAGGATAGAGATCTAATTGCCAAAACATAAAATAAAAAAAGACAGTTGTCTAAGGAAAAAAGCTTATTTGACACCCTGTTGAGAAGTAACTATGCTATGGTTGAAGATTAATGACTTAAAGAGAGCATCCGAACACTGGCAAAGAATTACTAAATGAACTCTCTTCAGGAACTAACACTTGTTTTACAAGGATCTTGACAACTCAGTCTACATAGCAACTATATTCCTCCCTTCACCCATGTCTCTACCAAACCTGTCCCCCCAGGGCATATTTATTTAAATTTCCTCTCATTGTAGTAGATTCATATGAGAAATCTAATTTTCATCTCTTTCCAGAGAGGAAAGAATCGTAAAATCTAATTCTGGTGTAGTTTAGACCAGTATGAACAACACAGAGAAGAATTGCATTAAAATGTTGAAAAGCCAGAATTTGATTGCATTTTATGTTGGCAAGGTTTCTGTCTGTTTCAGTACACTCGGACATTTACAACATCTGCCAGGGATGTGTTCATAAAATGTTGTTTCCTACTGTGTATCCTAGCCAGTAGATGATAAATCAAAAAAGACCTACTGGATCACTGAAATCCATCCCAGAGTGCCTTAAGAAAGTAACTGAGGAGTATTGACTTCAAAGAAGAAAAATTAAAAACACTACTGTTGCAGTTTCCTTATTTGTCTGATAAGCAAAACATTACCCACATTGCTGATTCATATGGTATCATCAGACAGCAGTGCACAGGAAGCTCTACAGGAAGACCACAAAAGCTGACGAGCGTCCAAAAAGGGACAGATAGGCAGAAACATACCAGTAAGAACATACACACCCCACTGTATTCAGGAAACAACAAAGCTAGTGAGCGGGCATGCTATAGCTCCTCCCAATCATTAATCCTCAAAAATCTACTTCTTGAAAATGTACGCTTATTTTCTGCAACAGAGATAAGGAAAATTTAAGTAATTTTTTACAGCAGTTTTTAATATTTACAGCAATGTTTTTAAAACATTTTGCAATGCAGTTAATGACTACACCACTATACCAAGCCAGTTCAAGTCATTGTTTATCACAAAAGAACATGAGCTACAGCACTTTACTGTCATGCYCCTCTCTGGTTAGGATAGTTTTACTTCTAAAAGTTGCCCCAGAAAATTTATTTTTGTTTAAAACAGGGCCTTTCATGATGAGTCTAGTAGAGACTAGAAAAAGAAATGAGAACATAACTTCTTTTCCCTACCTGAAGCACTGGAATATCCCATAAGTGAAATTAAACCAATTCCAAGACTAAGCTYGGGAAAATGCCAACCAGTGATTAGACATTTCTCATAGACTTGACTTCAAGCAGTAAATGGACTACACACAACACAGTATCATTGCAAAAATTCTAAAAGAGCTTCCGCAAACTAACAAGCCTATAAAAACAGGCATATAGCCTCTAAATCACAAAACAGTTCTTAGAACCTTCTTGACCATACTTTAAACCACCTGCACGCTCTATGTTCTCAGAAATGCTTCACTTATCTCAGTATGCAGGCTCCTTTGCAGTCCCTGAGAAGATGTGTCCATTCATGCATTCTTCAATCATTTCATACATAGTCTTAAACCCCTTCCCTTGTGAGTAAGTTTGGATGAGACATAAGTAACTCCAACTTTCTTTAACAAAAATCCATTTCATACTGCATTAACAATAGATACATGTACTAGTCAAACATTTTCATGTCTTTTAGTGCTGTCTCAGTTCAGTACAAACAGCTCCTCCATGGCTCATTGTCAAAGTGCCTCTTGACTTGTTTTAGTGCAAAAGCGTTTTTAAAAGCTGCTTACAACATGGTAAGTGGTTGGAGAAACTCCATCTTTTTCAAAATCAAGACTAAGTATTGAGGTTAGTTTCTTCCCCAAATTCTTACTGCACAGCTAAATTAAAATATCCATAAAACATTTTTGAAAAATGCCAACACATTTCATTTTACTTTTCTTCTATTTGCAGACTATTGTCTGCAGCAGAACTTACCATATCTGATATGGCTTTGCACTGTTTTGAATGGCTTTATTTTCCATTCTTCATCATCACTCTTAACTTTTCAAAGGTCAAGGCAAAATTTCACATTAGGAGTGACAGAGAAAGTAAAAGAAAGGAAAAGATAAAAAAAAACCTAAAGAAAATTCATTAAATTCTAGGGTTACATTTCAGCTTTAAGAAAAATCCTTTTCCAATCTAGATTTTGAATAAAAGCAGCTTTAAAAAATACATAGTGTCAAAGGAATAATAAAAACATATATTAAAAATGTCTTAAAAATATTCTGTGCCAGAAATTGGTTTTACCTGATTCCATGGATTTATGAATGAGGGTAAAACCTATTAGCACACTGTATCTACAAATTGGCTTAGAAGATTAACAGCCAAACTGAAAGCCAAATTTTAACTCTGGCCAGTAGGTCACATTAAGAAAAACAGAAAGTCATAATCAGAAACAACTTTAACTAGAAAAAGAACCTAATTGCAACAGCTTTTCCACAGTATCATTTGTCCCAGCCAAGTGCTCAAAAACTTGTATGCATGAGAGGACTAATGAAAAGGAAAGACACGTGAGAGTTAGAGAAATGTTAGGAAGCAACTCTTGGTAGTTACTAGCCCTACAACCCAATATTCAGCTTTCCTTGTCATTCTTGAAACTGCTCACAGAAGTGACTTGCTCACAATAAATAATTTTCTTACCTACCCAGTAATTTAGGTCCACCACAACAATCAAAATATGAAACAGTCTATAGTCAAGATGTCTATACTTTCTTTGGAAAGATGGGGCACACAACCATAGCCTCGTGATTATTTGTTTGTTATATAACTCTTAGGAAAAAAATTAAAACGTAACATGACCAATGTCATGCTTCAATTTTCCTCTGCCAACCTACTCTTCCCGAAGCAAAACCCTGAAATCTTACCTCGTTACTCACCTTTTTGCAATCACCCAAAGTGAATACAAAGTCTAAGAGTGGAGCTACAAGGACCCATACCCTGAAAACAGGTAGGCATGCRACTGAACAGATGAAGTGTGAATATGTAACCACATCTTCATGTGCACACATTAAGATTTTAACAAGGCAGAAAATAGAGTAAAATAGTATTTCAGAAAAAGCAGAGGTCAAAGGAATGATGTGAATACCTCTAGTGGGCGATACATCCTGCAGTAAAAAATTATACTTCAGAGATAAATTGTGGGGGGGAGGAATCAGGGCAGGGTGGGTCATGTTTTGGGTTGTTTTTTTTTTTTTTTAAACAACTCCTTTGGCAAGCCAAAGCTAGATTTTATTATAATTATAAATTATAGTTTTATATAATTATAAATTATAATTATAATTATTTTTATAATTGTAAAATGTACTTGCATCTCAGACTTTGTAATTTTTGCCATATTGGAAGAGCACAGTGAACTACAGACTGACAAAACCTGGAGTAAAATATGGTCCATTTTATCTGAAGAATTACTAATTGATTGCAGTAAACCTATTTCAAGGATCTAGTGTGATATTAGAAATTACAATGAAGAAACAAGTAACTTTTAGTCATTCTAAATTTCCAGTTACGTAGTGTAACTAGAATTTCCAGTTACGTAGTGTAACTAGAACACAACAGGATCTGAATTCCCAGAAAAAGTTACTGCAAAAGGAAATATTCTCATGAATTGTCAGAAGAAGATTTGACAAAAATACTCCAATCTGAAATTAATTAGTACTAGACAACATTAACCTATCTCCTGTAGAAATAAATTAAGAAGCCATTGCTTTTAAATATTTTCTTCTAGAAAATACTTATATATGGTTACATTTGTACATTGTCTCCATAAAATTGTATTGTACAAATTCCTATATTTATATAATGGCTGTTAATCATGAAGAAATTCACAACCCTTCCAAGAGTACACAATTTCACTATCTTAAAATCTATGCCAAATTCCTGTTACATAAAAAGTTGCCCTGAGTGTATTTCACATTTTCATTGTGAGAAAACAGACTCACACTAATATTTTCCTTCAGACACACAATATGCTCTGCAAGCAAAATAATTAAATTACAAACGTATCTGAAATAAAATAGTCAGGAAGGAAGGAATGAAATAAAGGTGCTAGAAGCATGCTTTCCTACATTTACAACCTTTTATGCAGTGTGTGAGCAATCAGAATATCCACAAGAATCAGGCAGTATTATTACCACCCATTTGTTCTCCACATTAGCAGCAACTGTAAAACAATGGAACTATAAAGATAAAACACGGCCATCAGGCTTCATGCGAGTGTTTTGGTATATGACTTATTACATCTCATTAGCAAAAGGCAGTTAATCACTTAAAATATTGTATTTAAAAAAAACAAGGAGATTCATTTAAAATGAAATATTAAAAAAGGAAGGAAGAAGTTGTTTTGCTCTGCAAACAGTGTAGCTACAATTTAGTTTTCAAATTTATGTTGAACTGCAAGCTGACTACTTCCTCATTTCATCTCACTGAAATTAACTGCTATTTCACTGGAGAAAGGAAGAGTGCTTATTTACTTGTACATTTACTTTAAATAATGTATTCTAAACAAGCAGGGAACATTCAACCCTTCTTGTCAAGCTTACTTCTCATATACCATCATTCTTCTTTTTCTACGTTTGAAAAAATAGGTAGAACTTGGGACTTCTGTACAGAGGAAGAATTGAAATACTTCAGCAGAACATAAGACAAAACAAGTAATTTACCAATCGATTAAAACAATACAGATGAATGCAGAGTGCAAGCAAATGAGTGACATGGGGAGCAAGATATAAATTAGTACATACATGGGGGGTTGTGTTGTTTGTTTTGATTTTATTCAAATATAAAGAAGGCAAACAGCAGGAAGTGGGACAAAATAGTAGGTACATAAAGATGTGCTGAGGTCAAATGTATGTAAGACTATGGAGGTGCCAAAAAGAAAAGCAGGGAATGAGAAGAACAAATGACTGACAGAAGGAGACTGATGAAAAGATGAGAAAGACAGCTGAGGAGAGGCTGCAATCTAGTTAAGACTGTCAAAGTCTTCACAAAGAATGCTGTATGAAGCATTTAGGATGAAACTGCTCATAGGTTTATTGGAAGCCCTAAAGCTCACTGATCAGCGTCCCCATGGGAGGAAACACAGCTATCAGGGAGATCGGCTGTCCCTCATATTACAGCTCCTGAGGAATAAAAAAACTATTTTCAGTTCCTTTGTCTTGAACATATGCATTTAAAGGACCATGATATTTTAAATCTTCTACGCACTATTGCATGTTATCTGACTACAGCTATCTATTTCTTGSTAAAATAATATATATGGAGCTTCCTGGTATTAGAAGCATTTAACAATGCTTCTCTTCTGCAAGACTGCTATTTATTGGGTAATTTTACTTTGATTTTGAGTGCCTGGAGAAACACCTCAGGAAACTTAAATACTAATCAAGCAATACATATTGCTAAATACTAACCAAAAGAACCATACAGGTTTCTCCATCTTCTTTAAGAACCATTTGACTAACCCCATTCCAAACCAACAAGCATTTCATTTCACTGCCTCAAGAACAAAATTCTTGCTTTTTTAACATAAAAACCGCCTCTAAATTTAAAAAAACACACCCTCGCAGAGTTTGCACACTAGTGCTCTGGATTCAGGTATTCAGACTCAGTTTCAGATGAGGGGTCTGCCCTTTCCTCCAAACTATGCTAGTTCAACATCAAATTTCACCAAGAGATCTAGAACACTTAACACCCCCAAATGTTTACTGAAGACAAGAATTTATGCAATCTGATTCCACACCTGCTCCTATTGTCCCTTCTTCCTGTAATTATATAAGATTTCTCCAATGGATCTGTCTAACACAGAAAAAAAAAAACAAGCTAACAAGGCAAATATGGACTTGAAGATAATGCCAATAAGATTTTGGACTTTGAAAGCATTTCCAGTATCTCCTCATTTTGACTGTGAAACATTTCCCAAAGGATATAGGTGTAAAAAAGACAAAAATTCATCAGAAAACACTCTTAGAAACTTAACAGCAAATGTCTATGTCTACCACAAAACTTGCTTTTATGTTTCCAGCTTCTTGAAAAACTTTCCTGTAGCCTGTTCTGTTGCTGCTTCTCACATTAGTTTTATTGTTACGAGTATTTACAGAGTCTTACAGGAAATTATGGCAATGGGGTTCAAGTAAGATTTCCTGCCTCTTAATCACCATGGAGTGACACCTTCCTGATACTGTCTGCTGGAACAGAGAGGCAACTTGTCTTTTGAAAGTCACATTAAAAAGGAACAGCACAGGACAACAGTGATATTTCATGTTTAGTTTTTGCAGTTTTAAAGTACAAACTGCAAAAAGCATAAACCTGTATTTTATTTTTTAAAACATGTGCATTTGAAAATCTGTGGTTGCACATGAGTTGCTTTGTATGAACAAAATTTTGCAAAAGAGGCAGTTTTCAGAATTGCTTCTGAACATTTCTATAAAAACTAATGCTTTCCCTTATTTTATAAAATAATTGTTATTCTAAAATTCAAAAGCCATACAAAAACTTCACAACTCCTAGTTAAAAAGTAAGTAGTGGAAGCACAGCAAAACATACCCAAAAGGAAACRAAAAAGGTCTATAAGCAACCATTTTCTATGACAGACAAATTCCTAAGAGAAGACATCACCCTTACATATAATCTTAAACCTCAAAAGAGCTCACATTCTGAAGCTTAAACACATAAAAAGAAATATCTTTCATGTTATAATGATCTACCATAAGTTCTGAGATATTAGCTTCTAAACAGTTACATTTCTCCATTTGGCCTTTACTATGCTGATAATAAAACTTTCAAAATAGTCTAGGCTATTGTAATGCAGGGCAATGCATTTCACTCTCTGTCTCTTTAGTTACATTGATGACTATGAAGCCAAACACAATCCCACAAGAACTTGCTAAACTTAGAACTTGTGTCTTGCTATGTTGATTATATTAAAATAATCTGACGTAAATGTTGTGATACTGTACACCACACAAAGAACAGAGCTGCCTACTTAACTGACTACTAGGTATAATGGCACTTCAAATTCCAGCAGCATTCAGAGATTCAAAACACTCAAATTTTAATAAATCACAGTTAAATGTCTGAAAATTGTCACAGTAAGAGAAAACCATTCATACTGTATCCCTAAAGTCTACTGCAGAACATGAAGAATTTGAGCCAAAAAAAGGGCAATTTTTCTTTAGGCCCAACCACATCAATACCAGTTTGACCTGCAATTTTCTAAACTACTGTGTACAAGAGCTACTGTGCTAAAAATATGCTGTTACTCAAACTTTGAGATATTCTCTCCAGAGATAGGACTTCCTGATAGGAGATTTAAATTTATAGGAAGTGCTCTTCCTGTCTTTTCTAGACTGCAAGACTAATGAGTTTGTTTTCAACAGCCTGTAAAAAAAGAAGGAGCAGGTTTATCTGTTGATTGGTGTTCAGTGCTTTAAAGTGAAGTGACCTTGTCTACAAAGCCAAAGCGTAGTAGACCACAGTCATGTCTATTTAGGCACAATGCTGTAGCACATTTGGTTTTTCCTGTATTCCTGACAGAATTCATACAGGAACTGCCTTGAGAGCCTGTTAGTTGGTGCCTTTTATTTTACTCTGCAGGTAGCCCTATTAGAAACTGATGGGAATGCCTGTGAAGGAGCTGAGCACAGACAGGCTCCTACTTTCAGCAAAATAATTTTTATGCAGAGAAAGAGAACAATTCTGGCCATGTGTATACAGCTATGCCAAACCTGACTCACTCAGACATATAAAAATACTACATAAAGTCAGCATGTTTAAAAAAGTCACTACAGAACATATACTCTGTAATATAATACATGGAAAAAAAAATCCTAATATACCATTAGGACTTCCAGATATTAAGGCAAAGTGACAATCAATACCAGTTTTGAAGAAAAAACGTGCTTTAGGATAAACTAACTTTTCACGCCTGTTTCTTTGCACACAGCAAAAACATAGAGCCAAAAGGCTGAAACACAAATGAAAATGCAGTTTTCTTTTCAATACTAATTAGACCTTTTGATTTATAGAGGAAGAGTGGAAAACAGACAGGTCCAACATGCAGTTAGACTAGGAAATTTAACGGTGAAGAGTCTTACAAACTATAAATTTCATGTGCACAAAAAACCTCACCCACCATTAAAAAAGGTTAACAATATTGATTCTGACAGATGGGATCCTGACTTCCTACTGCATGAAGTCACACTACTGCCAGACTCTTAGTTATTACAACGTTACATCAACAACAAAGTGATGATCATCTGCAATGACTTCTGCAAAGGCAAATGAAAAAACAACCCATCTTTAACCTGGTAATAAGCTTTATCTTTCCTACTTCTAAGTTAGCTGTGTTAAAACACATACAGTGTTTCAATTCTCATAATTAAAGTTCATGCCTAAATACAAAAGATTTTGATGTTAACAGAACTTTATTTCATTTGCTCCATCCTAGTTAATGGAAGCTTTTAAAAATTTTAAATATCACTGTTCTTTCATGGTTTCTCTTAATTAAAAAAAATAGAATAAAATAACTTCTCAGTAATTTATCAAAGAAAGTATAGCTTTAATCCAGGACTACTAGATTATCATTAAATACTCTTTCACAAGATGGAAAGAAAAGTGAGCCATCCACTTTGAAATAAATTTTAAATTCCTYATTTGACATAGTTGCTGCTAATGGATGAACATTAAAAATGCAAATAAGTTCTCAGGAAGGGTTATCAAATAGTGTCTCCTTGAGCAGAGAGGTTGGACCAGATGAYACACTATGGTCTTGGCCAATAGTCTCTTGGTCTGACTGTTTCTGTGATTCTGTGGTATTGGGAGATATAGCCATGTAATTCTGTGACTTGCCATGTATTTAAGTAAATAATAAGCATTTCACTCTCATTCACAGAATGAGACAAACTATTGCAGGTATTGTACTATTAAAATATTTTTTTTAAGAAGGAAAAAAGTCAAGCTAGTCAGAGATGAACCTTAGAAATATTTAAAATGTATTTGACTTTTTAAATTGCAATAATAGCATCAGTCTCAGAAGAATCTGACTGTTTTAAGGTCTTGTGTAGAAAATTTTAATTTAAAGATCTGGATTTGGAGATAATTTAAAGATTTGGAWTTTTTTCCACTTGTAATGATAATAACAACCCTTAAGCAGTAAACTTCTGCCATACATCACAAGAATGGTTTAACTGTGCTCTAACAAGAGCATGGTTTCATAGGAAAAGACAAGAGTTCCTGAAGTCAAATGGCAGCCTGCCATTAACCCTCTGTTCTGTGACAATCCCTCTAAGGGGTCTCTTGTTTAAAAGCAGCACATTTATGTTGTAAAAGTAGAAAGAAGGGCAGTGAACTAAATGCAGGACAGGAAATAGCCTTTTCTTCTGAGCTTTTAGTATCACTTCTGTGATGTCTCATGAGACCTTCAGTGTATTTCCCAAAATAACACCAGAAAAATTTCAGCTACAGAAATAAATAAAAATCTCACCTTGTTATTTTCACACTTGTATGGGATTTTGAGGGTATCCATGGCCTTGATCATGGCCTGCATTGCTGTAAATATATTCTGGTACACCAGTTTTGTAAAGCCCCTTTTGTCTTCATCAGAGTAACCTGATCCATGAATGATTCTCATCTGCTTGATAAATGTGCTTTTGCCACTCTCTCCTGTGCCTGCAAGACAAATAAGAAGGATATGCTTTACTCACAGGACACAAACACGACTTATTTTACACAATGCTGACAGCTTGCTTACGCAGTGCTGAACAGGGTTGATTGTTTGGAAGGTAACTTTTAAGTTATTTGCTGCTTGGAAGGACCAGTTCAAGGTCAAACAGGACCATCAATAGCAACTGAAGAACAACTGAATTTGCATTTTGATTGACCAACTAACGAGCAAGATGAAACTCTGAAATATACATATTATATATGATTGCATATTTGAAAACCTTCAATTCTTACAGATATAATTATCCAAAACTCTTAACTTCATGTAACTACCATGAGACACTTCATCACAAAAATTCAGAGAAATTCAGAAAAAAATCTTCCTAGGCTAATTCTCAAGATATTACATTAATCTACTGGCATTACAACCACCAGATATATCTATGTTCTGGTTATTCAAGGTTTTTTTTTTTTTTGCAGAGGTGTTGATTAATTTGGTGGGTTTTGGCTTACTGTGCTTGCTGGTTTGCAWTTTTGCTTGTTTGAGGCAGTGCAATTGGGCTGAGATTTTCTAGTTTTGTTTTAAGCTAGTATTGCAGCCATCAGAGTCCATAAAACTTGTATCTCAGAACCATGCAAAAGCACTGTTAATTAAAATTTGTTTCATATTTATTCATGAGCAGTCATTCCTTCCATTAATATTTTTCCACATCTCTGCATTCTTTGCACAAGAAGTAATTTATTGATGAAATATGACTATTTGTCAACTTAAGATCCAACTTTAAGCTGTAAACTTCACAGCTTCACTTAAAGGTTGCAACACAAAACATTTTTCCTTTGCTCCAATACAGCAAGCTCATCTGTGACCACAGGAGCTTATCTATATTACCCCTGTGTTTGCTTAAGAGGAGGAGTTGAATCGGTAGAGCTACATAAGCCCCGTGTTCACCCAGCTATTCAGCCCTGCAGAACACAAAACACATTGCTCAGTGCTGTGTTTTTCACACTGTCAGCCTGGGCTTCATTTTAATCATTTCTGTAAAGCTTTCATGCCTCATACCATCATACTCATGTGCAGGACAAAGGCAGACTTACATGCCTCTTACATAATGTTTTAGGCATCATCTCAGAAAAGTGTGTTTCACATTAAAGTGTGTTTCACCTTCACACTCAAAAGTATGTTTCCTATAAACTTGCATTGTGTTTCACAGCAATGCATGTTTATAGGAGTAACCCTCAACTATTTCTAAGATAGCATACACTGAAGAATCTAAGACTGTAAAAATTTCTGCTGTGACCACAAGCTTAGTTTTGAAACCTTCACTCCCATTTCCCGCACACATATAGCAAACTTCTAATGCAGGTCTTCCTTACACACACATTCCCAGAAAATCAAGTGTGATGTAACATACTACAGAATCAGAATAGCTTCGGTTAGAAGGCACCATGGGGATCATATATTTCCAATACTCCCTTGCTTCACAAGCAGGGACATCTTCCACTAGACCAGTTTTTTGAGAGTCCTGCCAAACGTGATCTGGAACACTGCCAGGGATGGGGCATCCACAACATCTCTGGGCAACCTGTCTCACCAGCCGCATAGGTGAACAGTTTCTTCCAGTATCTAATTTAAACCTGCCCTGTTTCAGTTTAAAGCCATTTCTCCTTGTCCGATCACTACATGCSCTTGTAAAAGTACCTCTCCAGCTTTCTTGTAGGCTCCCTTTAGGTACTGAAAGGCTGCTAGATCATCTCCCAAGAGATCAAGACATTGACTAATACCAACTTGTGCTTTCCTCATCCATTCATCACAGAATATGTTAAGAAACACATCTTGGCAATATGTTTGTAAGATGTTACCTATTTACCCTAATAAACAAAACCAACAATAGGTAACAGCCTGAGCAGGACCCTTGCGTGAGCTGTTTCAACTGGTAAAAAGAAGAAAACTTGAAAGGGCATAAAAAAAAATCTACATGTTCTGAAAGGATATGAATGCCTTATGGTATCTGCTAACCACTGCTTCCACCATCAGCATTCTACGACTACCTCTAGTGGATACAAGGAGAGAGCAAGGTGAAATGGCAGYGCAGTGGATCAGCAGAATGGACTAAGGGGGGATAAAACTACACTGAGATCAGTTTTCAGCTGGCTACTGCTCCACATTCAAGTTAGAAAAGTCARTTCTCTGAAGCCAAATGAGTAGTATCTTCTCACCGCTCAGAAGACTGCTGAGGCCACACAACGTAAAAGAACCTGAATCATAATCAGAATACGACCACTACACTACCTCCAGATCTTTTAAAATACATGACTTTCAGCCCTCCCAATCCCTGCTACCCAGGCCTAATATAATTTCTTGTCTAGTACTTGGGAGAGAACTGAGTAGTGTGACAGAAAAAAACCCAAATTCCTGATTCAAGTCCATAGCTTGGTTGGACATCTGACTTTTAAAGCTTTTTTTTCCAGATGAAATCAACCTAGTGCATGAATGAAAAAAATAAACTGTCTTCTAAAAATAATAATGAAATTTCTCTAATAGTAATGAACTCCCATTCAATGATGGCACAGAGGATTATCAAAGTTTGTAAGCGTTTAACATCTTAAAGACCGAACATTTCMAAAAACCTCTTCTGATTTTTCTTTTCTTAAAATATTAATAGCAACAAATATTACTGCATTATTAAAGTTATATTTCACTTGGAAGAAAGTTTCATGTCTTCTATACTACTACTAATTCAGTGATAGAGAAAACAAAAAATATGGTTTAGTCTGTTGCTTTCCCAGCTATGGAATGCAGCAGGATCACATTTCCACTGAAACTAAGTATGACCTAAATAAAAACATAAAACTCTGCAGAATTCAGGCCTTGGAACCAGCTTGGCTTTGTAGCTGACAAATCAGTTGAAATGTATTACGGAATGCATGAGATCATCCTGGGAGCTGAAGCAAAGAAGCCAGTCTGTCCTATCACAGAGAACAGCAGCTTTCAGGCTCACCGTTGAAAGCTACTGTTGGGAGGGACATTTGGTTGGCAAGGCTCTGTAGTAAAACTCCCTGAGGTGGAGATTAAGGTCCCCAGCTCACTCTGTTACGTATCTCTGGGCAAGTTCTAGAGCASAACTAGAATTATCTCTTCTCCATGAAAAGAAGGCAGCAAGGCTAGTGAAGCAAGGAGGCTCCCACACAAACAGCTCAATCCATCCAAGGTGGCCATGCACCTAGGGAGACTGTGTTCTCATCCTGACACCTTAAGAGATCCTTAGCACTACAACAGTCCTGACCATCACACTTCTGTAGACAGCTGCCACAACTGAGTTGCCCCACATCAAGCTGGTATAGCTATCAGTCATCATTCCTTCCTACTGAAGACTGCTAGAATTCTATGCAATTTTTTTCTCCATTGCTTAAAAAGTTTTGCTCCATGACATCATTTTATCATATCTCTTGAAAGATACTTAAGTACCAACCTACACCTCCAACCAATTTATGCAAGTTAATAATTGAAACTGACCATTTTCATCTTAGTCACAAAACCATCGAAGAATTCAAGTGACAACTTATCCAGAGACATGAGTAAAATTCCTATGAGGAAGTACCTCCAGTCCTGACAGTGAATATAGTAGGCATATTTGTATTTTCCATAAAATTAACAGTAGTACCATTTTATCTTCCTTACRTGATTATCTGACTCTTTCATTGACGTTAATAAATTAAACTACACAAAAGCTGCTTGATGTTAGGAAACATTTCAATGGCATTTCATTTAGAGTTACAGAAGAGCCTATGAAACAAGAAAGCATCTCAAATTTCAAGCAAGAAAACCCAGAAAGAGAGCTAAGGTGTCCTGAAGTCTGTTCCAACATCAATAGCACAATGTTTTGTATTTACTTTAAAAACCAAATGGAATAACTACAAAAAGCCAAGTTAGGTGAGAACCCCAGTGATGGCTTCTTGAGATATAATAATGCACAGGTTTAAGCTAAGAACCATTTACGAAAAGAAATGGGAGACGGGTACATATTGTTCTATTGCAAGTGTTAGCTCCACTGACAGAATAGCTTTAATTTTAAAACACTACATAATCTTCTTACTTATTTTGCTTACAAGCCATCTGCATATTCCACTTCATTTAAAAAAAAAGGAAGCATATAATCATTTCACCATTCACTAAATTATCTCCTCTGTACCACTTTAGTACTTTATAAACATTCAATTAAGATGACTATCAATATTCTACACAATATTTTTTCATGAATTACTAATGTAACAACAAAAACGAGACTGGCAAGATGAGAAAAGRTTTCTTCCAAGAAAGGATTGATAGAATTTTATGAAATAGCTCATGAAGTAGGTAATTACCTCAAATGAACATAAAACATCTACATTCATCTAGAGCAATTTGTTTCAAGAATAATATTGAATGTCTTTAATATTTATGAAAAACTAAGCAAATGTTACCCATTACAAGTATTATTAAAGTTGTTCCATCATTTCCTTACCTAYACTATGAAGCTTTCTTAAACAAGGGAGAGAATACCCCCCATTATGTGGACAGCTAGTCTGAGTACTTTCTATAGCAGAAAAATCCTCYTACAAATTTAATCCAGTGGTGTTTGAGAAGATAATAAACTTTGCTTGTCATTCTAGTACAGTCACAAAACTCAGAAAAACAAAACTGATACTCAACCTCATTGTACGAGTGATGCARTTAAAACAGTTCATATGACTACTACAATAAAGCCTAAAATAGATGCTGAATTACTGATGAAAAAATGGAAGGAAATGGAAGATAGAATTAGAAGGTAAAATTCAGGTGATGTTCTGTAGCATCTAGAATTAATATTAATTTAAGCTTTTTCAAGAACCAGAACCTCCAAATCTTTTACAAGAAACGCAGTGAAACAAATACAGCTTCGTGCCAGATAATCAAAACTGCACTGCATGTACTATTATGCAGCTAGGCACAACTCATTACTGGAAGTCAGCATCCTCTTCTCTCCGCCTTCAATTCTGAAAAAAAAACCCAAACACAACCAACCAAAAAAACCCCAAACCAGTAAGCCCCCCTCAAATTAAAACAACCAATCAAATCAACAAAAAATGCCACCATCCTTAAGTCCCTACCCAACAAAACAGAATCTCCTCCTTTATCTTTTATAGCCATAAACAAATAATTTTCACCATTTTAGAGCTATCTTATTATGGTTTAGGTGTAATACGGAGGCAAGAAAGTGAGAGAAGTGATAAACTGGCTGCCTTCTTTTTCTTGAGGGCAAGTAACTCCTCAGGATTTCAGAGCTTTGTAAATGGGTTCAAAGCAGGACAGGGTCCCACCTTGTGTGACCATGTCCTCCCTTCTCTTGGAAGATCCCTCTGAAAAACCAGGGCCTACCTAAAAAGTAACAACTCTTTCCAGCCTGTGCTTAGTTTTCCATTTTATACGGTTTGTATTGAATTCGACAAATTCTGCCTGAAGAACTCATCTATGAAGAAAAAGTACCACAAAACAAATTTCACCCTCAAAAATATTTTCATCATGCTACACACAATCCATTTGAACAGAAAACTTTTTAAAATTAGTCGGCTGCTCTACTTCCATGGWAAACTTAGAAACAAAACCAAAAGCAGACATCAGCATTAGTAAAAGACGGTATCACACAAATTCTTACCTTCCTTGCACAAAGGCTAAACCTGTCTTTAGAAACTTGTGCATGATTAATTTCAAATTAATGTTTATATGAGGGTATTGGAAAGCAGACTCAAGTAGATTCCACGGCACATGACGTTAAGATCGATGTCAGAATCCATCATTCATTATTTTCTTTGAGATCATTATAGAACACAACTAATACGTAAATCAACATGCATGTTTCCTGCAAGCCATTTACTGAAAGAAAATGGTAACAATATGCTGACCACCACCCGATTTCTTGTGAAAAACACCTTAACTACTAACTGGATAAAGACTGGGTTTAGGGTTTACATATTCTATATTTCCTTCCTATTCCACGTACTGTTCTTCACCTCTGCACCTAAGTAGGACTGAAAATTATGGGGCCTGTGAGAGGCCATATAACCCTGTATGTCCTGCAGGTCTCCAGGAGGATTGCCACAGGAATTTCAGTACGAAACCTAAGTTTCCCTGCATCATAACAGAAGACTTAAGTTAGCTCTAAACGTTTATTAATAAAGGTATACAAAATTTACTTACCTAAAGATTAAGTCTTTCAAGTTTCTTTAACCTTCTGTTACTCAGAGGGATTATGAACAGATAAACATAACTCCTATTCCCAGTAACTCTGAGACACACCATTAAGCAAGGATAATACTGTAGCATTCAAAATTACRATAGTTTTCCTTTATTTTTGCAATGGAAGGGGATAAGATGCCTTTACTACCTTAAACCCTGTGTCTTTAGATAAAGTTATCTTCACGTCTAAGATACAGCAACAGAGTTTTTTTGGTCATTTGTGTTTCCCCCGTGCCATGGGCTAACATTCTTCTACCGTGATGAAAAGGGCAAAAGGAGAATATTTAATATTTCTCTCGTGATATGTTCTCTCATCAAACATAATTATCATGCACAAGAACATATTAACATAACAACAGCTGTATTTACCATGCATACAAAGCTGTATACTTTGAATGTTCTGCTTTCACAAGGCATGGTTGGAATTTCTGTGACCTGATTCCTGACCTGTGTTTTAGAGAAGTACTGTAGTACTCAGAGTATACTGAATGTGCATTTGAATCCACCTGTAATGCCAATAAACCCCAGTATATTATGTAATTTGTAAATTTTAAACGATATGCTAGCAACAACTAAGTGCATAAACATGAAAACACTCTTTCAAAGGGTTTTTCTAAAAAATAATATTTACTCTATTCTGTGTTTGTGAGCTCTATTTTGAAAGCCTGATTTAAACTTTTGACCTACCACTGCTACAAAAAGGCTCCATCCAGGAGCTGCAAGTATACAGTATAGCATTTTGTTTCTTAGGATGTGAAAATGCTTCCAAGTTAATTACTTTGCTATACCAAAACTAGTATAAATATGTCTTTACTGAAAACAAGTCACATGAATAATATGTGCTATGAATAATAGCACATTTGTTATGATCAAATATTTATGTCAAGTAACAATTCTGATGGTAAATATTATCATCTGAAATGAAAGACTAGGAACAGCAACTGCTTTGTAGTGTTTTCGTACATTTTTTCCTCGAAAATTGTTGGCCACTGCTTCCAAGAATGATATTCACTCCAGTTCCAAGCTTTAGTCTAGATATCATGAAGCACTTCTTTCAGGAAGAATGAACAGGAAGAAATGAACAGAAAACTCCTTTTATTTTCAACCTTTTTTTATGTCCTTCATTCATGCCAAAGAAAGAACATTTTCATATGGATTGAGATGATTTAAAAATAAGAAASAAAATCAAATCATGCTGGTTCTTCTTAGAGATTAAGAGAATAATATTTTTCACATAAAGCTATTTGAGGTCTTTCTGTGTTAGGTTATGTACTCCTGAGGAAGACATTCAAACTGTTTCCTTGGTTTCCTCTGCTTGTGCTTTTTTGCTGTTCATGCTTCAGAGCTCTCTATGACATCTCCACTAATAAGGTAACATGGCAGCTGTTTCTGAACACATAATTAGACAAGAGTCAACCTACCAGTATAATTATAAAACTTACACTAAACATAAAGGAACCATGTATCAAATGGTGGAGTGCAGATACCTGTCAGACAGCTTCCCTGGTCTATTCACAGGCAGCACAGACAGAGGCTTCTTTCAAGCCTCATATATACCCCTAGCACTAAGACAATGAAGTCATTTTTTCTTCAGTCTAACTACACACGAACAAGTAAAATGTGCAGGGTCTTGAAAGCAGAGCCCTGAACTGACTGCAGTGAGGAATTAGCTGGGGTAATTCAGAATTTTTTATTAAATACACCTTACAACTGCATTACACACTATGTATCTTTCTGGTTTCTGAGGGGAACACATCTTGAGAGCACCATAAAGGCAATACTTTCTTAATGGTATAAGCCAAACATGAAGCTTTACAGTAAATATTTTTCTCTCACATTTAACCCCTTTCCCTTAGGCCACTGTGAAGGCAATGTCATTGCATCCCCAGTGAGACTGGAGAGGTGGTGGTAATTGAAACCCACGCCCACCTGGTTTCAGGCCCTCTCTTTGAGTGAGCACCCATTTCACTCCTACACACTACCAACCCAGTTACTCTGTCTGGGACTGACCTCAATGTCATTACAGCTGATCACAGCATTAAACTGGAAGGAGGGTGGGATGGGGAAAGCTTAGGCATTTTATAAGGAACAAAGAAGAAACCCCTAACAGAAAACAGAACAGGGCAGGCAGCTTCAGCAGACATTGGCTACAGAGAGAGCAAAAAAGGAGGTGAGCTGGGGAGCACAAAGACAAGTCCAGTGCAGACACTGCTTTCAAATCAGCAGCCGTGAGTAGCCCTGGAAGGCAAATTTGCCTTCCCTTCCAAGGGCAAAGCTCCTCCTGGCTGGCCTTCACCCCAGGGACAAGCAGGGCTGTGGAGCCCAGGGCTCGTCCTCTTGCCAGCCTCCTTCCATGTGCAAGTTTCTCAGAGGCTATCAGGCAACAATGAGATTCTGTCCCCAAAAGACCCATCCCTTACTACAGACAGTGTTTCCTCATCTCTTCACCCCAAGACATATACAGAGCCCAGCAGGACTGACAAACTATGATAAGAAGCTCTGGCACAGCAGTTATACAGTAAAAACACTGTAATACAGTACAAACACTCTATTTTTATTTTCATCCCTCAAATGCTGTGAGAAGCCTAAGTGCTGAGTTTGTGTTCCTCTTCTTCATACATTCACAGTGCTGCTCACATTCTCAGCACACTCTGGCACGGGTGCGCACATACACTATGAAATCCAGGCAGGCTCCAAGGCCGAGGCCATTATAAATCCACCCAGAGGGAAGCACAGTTCCAGATATCGTGGCACATTTCCTGCAGCTTATGGCAGATCATCCTTAACTTGGGAATGCTTTTTAACTGCTACTTCCCCTAGAGAGAGTCACCAGTTTTTGAGGTTTTATGCTGCTCTCTTGCATTTTATCTCTTCTCAGCCATTCTAAGAAGCCATACACTAATTAAACAGCACCTCCAAAAAAAAAGGCAGATCCCTTGCACACTTCTTCCTCCCACAAGGAGAGGGGACCTGAGCAAGTCAGCACATTAGCTGGACAGGAATGACATAACTGCTGTATTATCATAGCTCTTTTTCAATATTTCAAATCTAGCAAGCTTGGAATAATATTGATAAAGGAAAGCTTGAACAAATCATGTTCTAATCATGCTCTTTGCTTATTTTGATATATATACCATCTATGCACATACTTTCATGTGCATACATACACAGAGTGATGAAGGCTCTAAAGACATAAATATATCACTGGCACTCTCTGAATTTAAGAAATCAGGTCAAGGGTAATATTACCAAAGAACAATTTTATAATTAAAAAAAGTATAATTAGATTCTCCACCACCCCCTCCCGAAAAATAATAAAAAAAAAATCCCTGCTTCTTATTAGCAAAAAAAAAAAAAGCAAATCTAATAGCTAAGTTTTGAGAGGACATCCTTGCCAGCTTTACACACTACATCATACAGATATTTCCATGCTTAGTACATGACACAAATGCAGCATTCTTTTCAGATGCTACATTTGCTCATGAAAATAGATGAAAAATTGTGAAACCTTTAAGCCTGGGTCAAATGAGGGATGAAATCTACTACTGGGTCAGTAAGAACATGGACTGTCATGGTCAGTGAGAACAGGGGAAAGCAGGCATGTTTTACTGGTCAAAGCATTCGGTGCAATCATTTTGCATTTGCATTTTTAATAGCAGCGTCCTATCATACATACTGCTTAAAGCATTGCTTTTGTATGGCTGAACAGAAGAACATTTAATTGTTCTGCTTCTCCAGTAGAGAAAGTCAGGAGACAGCACTAAGGAGCACCCCACCCCACTGTTACACAGACAGCATTCATGGCTTGTGCCCCTTCAGACTGCCCAGACAGGGACCAGCTCTCACGCTACTGATCGGCTCAGCTGAGCAACCTCAAGGGCTCAAAGGAGGAGCTTCCAGTTACATCCCTGGCATGCCAAGTTAGACAGGTATAGGACTCTTGTGCTCTCTTCAAGAGAAACTTCTGATCCTTCTCAGAATAACCTTGTTGCTGGAGGTACATAATTATTTAGACCTGATCAGATAACCTGATTATATACCAGATTATTACCTACTCTGAAAGTTTTAGATTTCTTGTATTTCTTTTACTTAACATACACACACTATAAACRAAGAATGTATGGATTAATAAACAACATTTTAGTTATAGAAGTAATAAAACCTGTAAGACAATACCAATCAGAACGCCGTTAAAATGTGGGTGGGGAAGCAACACGTGTTCCAGAGTCTCAGAAAAGTATCCTTTTGCTGGATACTCTTACAGTGCTAGAAATCTCCAGAATGTAYGAACTAGGAGGAGTCTGAGTTGCAACTACTGTTTTCCCCAATCATCAGCTACTCTAGCCAATCCCATGTACCACCCAGAGAGGGATATAGAACTTAGGAAATGGCAACTCTCATAGAGTCGCCTCATAGCTCTGACCTCTTCTGAAATTACATGTGGCTTTTTATTTAACTAAAATTCACATGCTCTTCATTAGCATTTAGGCAAGTATTTGCATTATAAATCCTGGTACATCTGAGAGAAAGTTCTAAATTCACTTAATATCTTCGGTAATTAATCTTTCTATGGTGCTRGGGTTTTGTTTCATGAACTTTCATGTAATTCTGCTTTTCACTTGAGGTACTTGGATCTGGTTTCAAAAAGATTACATTGAATACACTTCTAAACAYTCTCAGCAGAAAGAAGAAAGATACTCTAGAACACAGTAACACTGAGAATTGGTTCCTACTCTTATTTAGTACACCAGAGCAGAAATAAATTTAACTGTCAGGGCAAACAACTGTAACACAGTTTACACAGACGCAAGGTGGCAGGGTGAAGGACTAGCTTCTGCCAGCCATTATYTGTCTTTCTAGAAAAAAATTTTACTTCCAGGAAGTAAACATTTATTTAAGGCATCACTCCTTTGCACAATAGTCAAATGAGAAGTATTAGAGTCCAAATTTTTAATTTATGTATTAGGCTATTAAAACATTATCCACACAAGTCAACATCCTTCACAATTTTTTTATTATGATTTCAGTTCAGTGAAAAAAAAAACAAAACCAAAAAACCAAGGGCATATCCAGTTGTCAGCACAAACCACAGTTAACCATCCAAAGCCAAACAAGGATTTACTTTCAACAACCACAATGGCATGATGCTGAAAGGCAATTATATTTGGCACCTCTGTATATATTTCTATTTTTGCATCATTCTTTTTATACCCTTGCAGTAACAATAAAAAACAAAGCAAAACAAAAGAAGAAAAAAAAAACTAAAAACAAAAACTGACTTTTTTTAGAGTTACACAGACCTGCAAATGTAAGGAGTCCCTACCTGTAAAGATGTGGGGGAAACATGATGTGAAATTCCATCAATTTCTCTATTTTTTAAGAAGACTTATTTAGATAACTGCAGTCTCTAATTCCCTTTTCAGGGTTGGACTGCCTGAAATTGTATCATGAAAAACCCTGGGAAATACAGCAGAAGATATTAAAAAAGTTCTTTTTATGTATCAAGTTTGTTCTAGGAGAAATGAAGACAGGCAGAAAGAAATTACATGCAATAGCTTACATGACAAAAAAATAGCCCACACCTTTCAGATGTGTAAAAAAATCCCTAYAGCATAACACCACTATTGCCGTGAAGGCCTTGAATCTTGTGTAATGAGAGCTTACTTTATGGCAGTAAATGCTAACATTTTTTAAAACAAGGAAAGCCATTGAGACAAACATCGTTTCTTACACAAACATCACAATTTCTAAGCAACAGACCCTCCATACAGCTTTAGTTATCATTCTGCATAATTTGCAAAATCTCCACCAAGCACAGAGGCACAGAGGGGCTTGTCTTCTCCTAAATCCTCCAACAGCTGCCCAGCCTCAGCCTCTGTGCCTCAGGTTTCTGCACTGTGCACGCCAGGAGAGGAGAGCTGTGTGTAGCAGAAACAATCTGTGCCTGGGACATGATGGTGGGAGCTGATAGCCAGCTCTCCCCACGCAGACACAGCTTGGCCCTTGGGGAGGGAGTACCAGGAAAGGGCCTTTCCTYCATTCACTGACTAGAAGCTAACAACACAGCTCCCTACAAAGGTCATGGTGAACAATTCATTTCTAGAGAGTCTGAAGTTCCTTCCCCAGCCTTCAATTACAAGCAACATGGAGCCTTTGGGCTGTGGTCACACTGGGAGCAAGAGATGGCTGAAAAAGGACAAGGCTAACACACAGCACCAGCAGCCAATCTTAGTCCATGCTTCACAAAGTTTTTGTTTTCAAGACAATGGAAAGCGGAAGACAGTGTGATAGCACGATAGCCAGGTAGTTCTGAACTCTCCTCTTTCCTCTGGTCAGCTGACAGGTTTTGGGATCTTTTGCTGACTCAAACTGTATCATTTGTCATAGATGAAATGAAAGCAAAAGTCCAGCTGCYCCAAGAACATTGCCCTACAAATCCAAACACCACTGGAAACCCTTGAGCATTAGTAAAACGTTGACCACTGTACCCTCCCAGGCTGCTGAATCAGGAGTACACATCCAGTACAATCAACACCGCACTCTAATTACCAATTACCTTAAACACTTAAAAAGCATTTACCAAGAAGAAGCTGCAGCCAATTTTCTCTTTTAACGTGACCTCCAAAACCTTGCAAGCATTCTGACATTTACTGCCAGAGGAAGCATGTTGGTCCTCTAATCTCTGCCACATGGGAATAAGTCGTATAAAAGACAACTGAAGTATTTTGAGGATGGTCTTTAATTTGCAGCTGCTTTGGAAAAAAAATGTGATCTACTAAATTCCAGGTTTGTCTAATCTGATAAAGAAATTCAGTTGCAGCTGAAATTGCAGTTAAAGACTACTTTCTCACTGTGGCTAACAAAGAATAAAATTATGGAAATGTGTTAAGACAACAGATTAGTGAATTCCAGATGCCCTGTATTATTCCCTGATACAAAATCTAAAATGAATGTTTCTTTTCAGGTAAGTATGAATCCTTTTTGACTGTCATCTGAGATCACCTATTTTGTTGGTCAAGTTTTCTCAAGCCATTTTAAGAGCTTTCTGTATCTCTAAGAAAGAAAAAAAATAAAGAATTTGCCTTTATTACAAATTTTCAGAAACTAGCACTTTTGTCAGGTATCATATAGCTTCACTTCAAACTGCCAAGTACTTTCTTTCCCCTACAAAAAAACATAGTAAGCCAGAAAATTAAGACAGGGCTTCCTTTTTAGAAACATCCAAACTGTAAAAATCACAAAAAGAGGAATTTCTGAGTTGTGAGTGCAAAATTCTTTCTGCAATCTAACTTTGCAGCAGAAGAGAAAATGAAGACTGCAAAAAATATGGATTTTTACACTATTCAGCTTACAGTCAGTAACTAAATTTTAACTACAATAAATTGTAATCCTTTTTGCAACTAAGAGGACCAAAGGCATTTTCAGGTTATTTGCAGGGAAAAAAAAGAACAAACAAATAAACCATCACCCCTCCCCAGTTTTGCAAAAATTGTTTCCTTCTTTACTGATTCCTCTGATGTCAGCAGTAAAGAAAAAACAGTCATATTTCAAAGAAATTAAGTTACTGAATAGGTTGGAAAAAGAAATTAAAGGAAGTGATAATGACCTCGGGAAAGGTTAATCATACCCCTCCCCCTTTTCTTTTCCTGCGATCCTTATTAAAGATTTTTTCTGCCATCCTTACTCTTTAAGTAGTCCCAATAGATTACTGCAAACTATGRCCTTATTAATATGAATGAGGGTAAAAAACTGAGAGTATGCTGAATATCCATTTTAATAATTTTAGAAGTATTCTTGGAAAACAAGAAATTGGAATAGAGAATATCAAATGCTTTCCAAAATTCTCTATCACTTAATTACCAAATTACCTAAAAAATTTTCTAAGATGGGAGAGAAGATTCTAAGAACAGAGTTACCATGGTGTGACCACTTACAACACATCAGCTGCTCCACAGTGGTTTTTGCATGGGTAGCTTCAGTTATGTGCTAATGCCAAATTTTATCAAACTGATTTGTTACTCCTTTTTCATTTGACTAAATCCTGCTGGACTCAATAGYTAATGAGAAAATTAAATACTTTTAAACACTGTCCTAACAAGTGATTTCATTTATGTTATAGTATATTAACAAATGAAAAAAAAAATTTCATTTGAGTTCATTTGAACTCTGTGATTTTATAATAACCACTCTATTTTTAAACTACCAGATGAAAGCAGCAGAAAACTTAAATTTTTGCTAATTCTCTAATTTTATTCTACTGCAGTTYTGCTCTTACAAGTTTATTATTAACCTGTTCTAATGCTTTTTAACTTCTACTGGAGAAACAATTCTTTGGCAAGGTATTTTATTATATCACAGAACTAGGTGTACAGCTCATGATCCCATTCTTTCTCAATACAGAGGTTAAACRTGTATTTACCTGAATGAGAATATTTAAGCACAGTGTGGTTGCACCTGTTGTTATGTGATGTATAAACCCTCTGAACAGTTTCTTATGAATGTGCTTATGTTACTGTTGTTAATTTTTATTACAAAAAAGAACTTACTTATGCTAAACAATCAAAAAGAACAGTTATTAATGACCTTTTGCTGCTTTACTTTTAAAGGCTACTGGTACCTAACCAATAAGTACCAATTAGCATCAATTTCATAGCTATTTTACTTGGTTTTTTTTTTCCTTCCTCTAAATCTCACCTACACGCTAGATTTTACTAAAGACTTAGATAAAAGAGATCCATAAACCATTTTTCTACAGGAGCTATCCATTTCAAATCACAGTTATTAAAATGTTACCTTCACTGTTGCTTTGCATATTTATGATTTTTAAAACAGAAGACAGTATCAAGTATAACCTCAGTGCAGAGAAGCTGCCCCATTCAAACTGCATCTCCTCACACTGTCATTTGGATTTATTCAAAATTCTACTTACAGACATTCCAAAATCACACACATTCCTTTCTGACCCTATACCCTCCACTAGAAGGTTGTAYTAGAAAATTCTCAGTAAATAGATGSTGGAACATYAATCTGGTAAGAAGTAAGCGCAGATGCAGTGATTTGTACATTACATTGTRTATCAACTTTCAATAACACACTTTTTCTCTAAAACAATACATAACTGCAAGCAATCTAGTATTTGCTAAACTCTTCAAGGCATGTGAAGTCTGTAATAAAAGTTCTACATTTTTATAGCCCTAGATACAGTGGCCTGAAGCCTAAACCTAAGTATCTCAAATTCTCCTCTTCCCTTGCACAAGTATTTTCTGAATAACCAAGACTGAAATTAAGCCATTCCTATTTCTGTAGAAGAACAGTTTACAAACTTATGTTGGAAGGCACCTGTAGCACTGGGTTTCACACTGCAACTAGTGACAGCTAACTACATCATCAACTTAACTTCCTAGGACAAGGAGACATCTCCTTTATGTCAACTACTGATGCATGGCTGTTGATTCATATGCAATACTGAACATACAGTTTAAGACTATGTAATCACAAAACAGACTGCTAATAAACAAAAATACTGACTTGACTTATGCAAGGAAGCATTACCAACATAATGCTACATGAACAGATGTGTCTTTTTTATGTATTCTACCTGCAATCTTAGAACCTAATGCATMATATAATTAACTACAATTCATTTGCTTGATCATCTTTCTAAAATATGCTTTCCAAAAATCAAATTTATACATGTATTAATTTGCTGCAAAGCCATGATAGAGCCTTTAATTCTCTTTCTTTGTGAAGGTGGACATTAATATCTTGTATTTCCATGTCCTGTAAGTTCAGCTAGCATACCATCTAGCTCCAGATCCAATCCAATCTTAGAAGTTTTTGCATATTGTGCTTTCTCACTTTTATTAAATTTGCGAAGCAACTTCTTCCCAAGAACAGTACAAGACCCACAGTTGTGAACGGCAGTCTAAATATGGTCAGGAACCTCTTGTTTCCAGTACCATGTAGTATCATCAGGCTGTATTTGACTACTTTAACACTACAGGTTCCTCCCTTATTAATGCAACTGATGGACTAAGATTCATTTTTCCTATTTAGTGTACAATAATTTCTGAGAAATTACTTCTCCAAGCCTTCAAACATACTTTATCAACCACCTGATCAGAAGCTTCCCATCTCTTTGCTAAATTAAATTTTTCTTTTCCACTTTTATTGACAGCCAAAAATCTTCTGAGCGATGTGTAAAAGTTAACCATACATGCAACTAGCTCACTTGGAAGCATGAAGAAGTTCAATATGGCATCATTTTCTGTACATAAAACTGACACATGGGAAAGCCAGCATTAATAATAATGTAATAATAATAGCACTGTTGTGCACCTACATAAACTCCGTAGGTCAAAACTATTTTACAATTTGCATTAGTATACTTTCACATGCAAAGAGAAGCAGAAAGATTTTCCTCCTTACAGAAAGACAGACTGAAGGACTGTATTTCTCCTTGCTCAACTCCTTATTTTTAAGATCAGAAACGTTAACATCTGTTTTTCTGATGGTTCTGTTGAAGAATATTGGACAGTAGCTGTTGCCATTAACTGAAATAAAAAGTCAAATCATACAAAAAAGACTGGTAATTTAGATGTTAACAAAGACATTGCCTAATCAAAGAATAAACACTTCTCTGATTAATTAGTTATGTTGCAGCATAAACTTACTGCAGGGTTCAACATGGAAAGTGAAGCAAAGGAGAGTGAAACATGATTAATGGTTCAGACAATTTAAAATAAAAAAGACCATAAAGAGGACAACTTATTCCAAGTTTTTTTTTTTTGCACGAAATGGACTAATTACTAATTACTACTGGCACTGAAACACAGAAAGAGAGTAAGTAGCTCATGTTCTTCATGAAAATCAGAATTAATCAGAAGATGTTTCTCAACCAAAATCAACCTATTTCAAAGAATTAATATTTCACCATTTCTCAGCAGTAACAGGAAAGGAAAAGCCTAATGTGAAATGCGAGTTGCATCACTTCTATGAAAAGCAGCAGCCAATTGCTAAGACCAGGTTTTTGTTTCATGTATAAAAAATTCTATTTGGAGATGCTTGCAAACACAAATCTTTTTTCCAGTTGAAGTGCTCTTAGCAGCTCTGAATATCACAGAAGTATGGAATCATTCCGGTTGCAAAAGATGTTGAAGATCATCAAGTCCAACCATTAACCTAACACTGCCAAGTCCACCATTAAACCACATCCCTAAGCATCCTCCAAGGATGCTGATTCAACTGCTTCCCTGAGCATCCTGTTCCAATGCCTGACAACTGTTCCCGTAAAGAAATTTTTCCTAATACCCAATCTACATCTTCTTCAGCACAACCTGAGGCCATTTTCTCTTGTCCCATCACGTGTTACCTGGGAGATAACCTGCCACCTTGTTACACCCTCTTTTGGGTAGTTGTAGAGAACCCGTAAGCCTTGTTTCTTCCAGGCTAAACAAATAATCTGTASATTGGGCAAAGCTCTCACCCAAAATAATTTGCCAGTGCCGCTGTGGGCAGACATACTCCAGTGTTTATTTCAAAACTGATCTAAAGTAACTGGTTCTCCTGATCCTAGCTTAAACCTCTTCAACTCCTTTGCTCACTGTGCTCTTCCCCATTGCTATCAAAGTATCCTTGTGTGAAAACATGGATTTCTTTAGAATGAAACCAACAAAAATTGAAATTAAGGATCACAATTAATACATTGTAATCACAAACAGGCACTTAATCCCTAGGAATAGATTAGACCTGGTTAAAGCAAAAAAAAAAAAAAAAAAACAAACAACAAAAACAACCAAAAAACAAACAAACAAACAAAAACCCTTGACCATGGACACTGGCTTCTCTTCACCTCTTGTTTTGTTTTTCCCTACAAACCCACTCTCATTCACAGTATTTGCTAACTYAGAAATAGCCTTTTTTTGCACTCCCCCACCTATAATCACAGGGATAATAATTATTAACTATGTGGAGGTGACAGAGTGACTGATGAGCTAGTGGGTGGGTAGCATTTTGAAAATCTGCAGTGCTATGTTGCTATTCCCCTTATTAGATAGATTCTTGTTCTTGTACCATCTAAAAAAGACAGCAGTGTATAAACAAAAATCAATCTGGAACATCCTTGGTTTCTCTACAGTACAACTTTGTTCCACTTCCTGAATCCACTCTGGTGACAGCAGATTTATTTCATGAAACTTAACAATGATCTGACATATCCACTTAAAGTATACGCACTGATTGCAGTTAGGATGCTGTTCAGTTAAGCAGAAGACTGCCTATGAGAACACAAGTCTATCCATATAGTATAAGCTTTCCTATGTCTCAAAAGCTTATTCAGTATTTATCAGTCAGGAACCAGAAAAACCCCATGAACAACTAAAGGACTCCTCAATACCATCATACATAACAGACACAACAAGTACCTACTGTTGTTCTCATGCATCTCCTACTTGTTTATTCTTGCTTAATAAAACTAAAGACAGTGCAAAGCATTTATTAAAAATTACATGACTGCCATTTTGTTAATTACTATTTTATGTTTCATTTTGCCACCATATTTATACTTCCAGAGTTCCTTACCTATCAGGCTTTGCAGTACAGCAATAGCTCCCAATAGGGGCTCACATGAGGAGTCAGTCTCCCAGAGAAAGCCTGGCATAAAGTTTGAGGATATTTTCTCTGCTTCAAAATACAACTGTAGGAGCAAATAACCCTTCTACTTAAAACAGCTTTCTGCTTAACACRGTTTATAGTAGACAGAAAAGCTTTCATTACCTTCTCTTGTTTGGCCAAATCAGTTCAAATTCCCAATTTCAACCTCTCAAGAAAGGTAACTTGCTGTCAGGGTACCCAGGCATGTATTGCACATCCGTATGTCGAAAAGCAGGATGCATCATCAGATGAAGGAAGGAAAGTGATCACGTTCTCATCCCTGATCACAAGTTAATCTCAGCTTCTGAACCTGCCAGTTCTACCTATTTACACACATGCTTACTCACTCACCCTTTTCTCTTGGGGCTTCCAAATCAGATCAAAGGGCAAATTAGTACTTCAATGCTTTGTTGGCAGAGGTCACAGTTCTCTCCAGGAATCCTGCAATCTCTCTGAACAGACTCTTCACCTACACAGCATGGAATGATGTACATATGCAATCAAGTGTGAAAGCACACCACAAGTTGCATTGTGACAAGGCAGTAACTAAAGAGGGTACATGTACTGCAAATAAATTATTGAATTTCAGTGCCCTTAAAATATGTACAGCAGAGGGACAGATTCAAAAATATTAGTCAAAATTACTTCCAAATGTAATTTGGACCAGTATGACCACAGAGTTAGAGCAAATATAAGAGAACTTTAAAATACATCTCACAGAGAGGGTTTCCAGAAAAAAAGTAACTAATGGTGCTAAAAAAACCTAAGTACCTGATTGTACACGACAGAAAGAATGAAAAGGAACTTCTATAAATAGTCACTTTTTATGGAATTGTAAAAAGATGTTCCCAAGATATTTAAACGTGAAGTTTAGTTCGCACATTACGCAGTATTGACTAATACATAAAAGTCTTATTACTCCTAGGCAAGGATTTCCAGTCCAATGTAAACTAAAATCTTTCTCCTTGGTACAACTGGTACCTCAGTCTCTTTCCCATCTCTGCGTATAAACGCAGTGATGTGCCACAGGGAAAAAAAGCATCACCTACGAAAGTAACAACTCCTGCTTTTCTGCTTTCCCTACTTGAAAATTCAGTTTCAGTATGACACTCGTCCAAACACAGAAACTATTGTGTAAAGGCGAGATAATGATCTACTAAGCCCCAAGTTGAATCCTTATCATCAAGGCAAGAATCATGCAGAATGATACAAACTGCAATGATTATTTTAAGTGCAACACAGAAAACCAGCAAAGCTGGCAACACGCCATCATTCCCTGGTAATTTACAGGATCATAAGTCCTATAAAGCAAATGGAAAGAAAAAGAGGAAAAAACCGAATCAAACCCAGCCCTAGATCAGTCTGAATCATGATTTTGTTTGAGAAATGATGGTATGGATTCATTAATTGATCCAGGAATAAAGCCTGGTGTCATTTACAGCATCATTCTGAAATGTAATTTAGAACACTATAATTACAATGAGATTAATGGGAAGAGCAAACAACTCAAGATACTTAGTTACAGACACTTAAGAAAAAGAGGAAATACTCATAGGTGACATTTATGTTCTAACATAGAATCATAAAAATAACCTACCTTGATTGCTGATAGGTTTAAAAGGCTCCCTAAAACTGAGAAAAAGATTACTGTGAAATCAATAAACTTCAGAATTTGCATCATGAGTTGTTCAGGGAGGTCTTCTGCTTCAAGAAAAGCCCATCAAGAGAATCATTTTCTCCYTCTCTGTGAAAGGGGATTCATTAATAAGGCAACTGAGTCCAAAGGGAGAGTGCCAGGAAGGTTTATTTTTCATCTACAATTTATTKACAATTGCAAATCTGAAATAATTCAATAGATGTCCATAACATGGAAGGGAGTTTTCTGCAGTTTGTTTGCTTTATGTGTCCTTTTTTTTCTTCTATTCTTTTTAAAAAAATTTTTACCATACCTTATTGTGGATTGGGGGAGGGGGGGGGGTAAGACCAAAGACAAATCTTTGTAGGAAGCAAAGGCCTTTGTATACTTAAAGCAGACTATTAAGAAAGGCCAGGGAAAAAGATAATGAAGCATTAAATGGCTTTAGTCTTCCTTTATTGGTTTTCACAAAGAAAGAAAAGTGTATTCCTAAACAGCTGACTAAYTACTGGAATAATCTCAAGAGAGCCTGGAAAGCAGCTTGCCACCATTTTACAGGTTAAGATGCAAAGAAATTCTACAGGTTGAGAGTTCCAAAGAAAACCAAAATCCAATACCAAACAAACAAAACTCCAACACGACACAGTGTTATGACAAGAGGAAAAGAAACCCACGAGTCCATTTTTAGAAAATAAAAGTGAATGCAACATTTTTAGAAAGTAACAGCAAAGAGCCAAGCACAACTACATACTCATTTACTAAGGTCAGTCCTCCTTAAGGATTTCACTGCCTAGTTTGCACTGGAGTACTGAGTAGCAGTCTTTAAAATAGAGACCTACTGATGGGCCAAGGTTCCCACTCCAGTGCAGCCTGACACATGTCCCAAGTCTTCCAGACTACTGCATGAGATGTTTTACCAGCAGACCATGCCAGAATCTCCCTTTTTCCCTGCAGCATGGCCAAGGCAGACAGAGCTAACACGTGGTATGCAGCTTCCCTCACACTTCACYCTACCAGACAGCACAATCACCGGTGGACATCAAGATAGCAGATTCTTTAAGGTACTGGAGATGGCACACTGGAGATGTGATGTACCATATCACTCAATTGTAGGGTAGAGGCTTATTTTCAAAGACTAGCTAGGAATAGGGGTCCTGAAGAAAGCAGTAAGTGCATGGGAGTAGGACTGCTGCTTTGGAAGCAGGTGCCTCTGTGCATACAGGCTTCTATCCTGCCCCACCATTCATGCAAATCTTCTAAGGGAAGTCACCAGGCCCTCTAGCAGGCATCCACATACCCAAGGGTAAAGTCCTGTCAGTTCAGGTAATAAACTCTGCTGAGAGTCAAGACAGATGCTAGCTGCTGTTCCACTCCAGTACCTGGCCTGAGCATGGCACGGCTACAGACTGGCAGTGTGTGCACTTCTTACTTACTCCCAGTCATGTCAACCTCGACCGGACAGACTGGTTACTTGAAAAAGTTATTTGTATGTATTTTAGAAAACATGTATTTGGTGCATAGTACCTTTGTAGAGAATCGCAAGTCTTTTCCATTTCTTTCTTTCATGAATGTACACACAGGATTAACAAATATCTTTGCAAATAGTCTTCTAATTTTGCAGCATACTTCTAMCAGTGATAAGTATTGCGAGGGTAGGAGAAGAGACTATTTTACTTTCTGTTACTTTATCTAGAAATAATTTTTCTCGTGCAAAAGGAATTTGCTGACAGCAGACAGAGCACCTTTGAATACTGACAAAACAACTGAGTGTGTGACCATGCCCATGGGCCACTTACCAGGGTGTTTTGGTACTGACCTGGGTTTACATGCACAGTTAGCATCATGCGCTCACACATGGTGTCAGGACACTGCAGAAGTATGTGCATCCAAGTCGGAGGATTTCAATCCTGCTGTGTCTACTCAGTTTGTAATAACATGCTAAACCCCTAAAAGCACAACTACCCTTCATAATGATGTGACATTACTGGGAGCACATTACTCAGCAGAAAGACCCCGTACCAGCCCCCAATTCACAGTAACAGGCTACTTTGCTGTCTTCCCAGACAGACTTAAGCTGCAAAGGTGGCTGCTCCAGGAGAAGCATGCTGGCATACTGCCACTGGAACTGCAAAACTAACATTTTCACTGTTTTCCCTCAGGTAACTGGTCACAGTGGCCCAGGACTACCTACAAAATGATTCTTTGTACTCACATAAGCACTGATAAGCAAGTGCAGCATAATGAAATGTAAATCCCATAGGATTTCCCCCATATTTTACAATTAAAGGTCAGGATGAACTGGTGACTCAGCTGATTTGTATCTGCAAGATGATGCTGCAGCGAAGTCACTGTACTTCACAGAATCACAAATTGGTTGAGGTCAGAAGAGATTTCAAGCAGAGCCATAACAAGCTGGCCAGGACCATGTGCAGACTTTTTTTTAACATCTCTTCAGAAGGGATATGCCACAACTACCCTGGGCAACCAGTGCCCATGCTCAGTCATGCTCACAGTGAAAAAGTGTTTTCTGATGTTCAGAATCTTCTGTGTTTCAGCCTCTGCCCATTGCCTCTTGCCCCATCACTGGGCATCACTGAAAAGAGCCTGGCTTTGTCCTCTTTGCACTTTCCCTTTGGGTATTTATATAATTTGGTAAGATCCCTCCCTGAGCATTTTCTCCTCCTGGCTGAACAGTATTAGCTCTGTCAGCATTTCCTTACAGTAGAGGTATTCAAGTACTTTCATTACCTTAAGCACTCCTTGCTTGAATCCCTCCAGAAGTTCCATGCCTACCTCTCTTGTACTGGGGAGCTTTACCTCAAACTCAGTGCCCACCAGGCAGAAGGAAAAGAAGGCTAAATGCTCTCTCTACTASATAAGGAAACCTTTTCCCCAGGGTGTTCAGGCTTCATCTGTTTCAGTACAGTATCAAGTCCTCACCATGCTTCAGCTGTGTTAGTGCATATCTGAAAATTATGTAAAAACTTTCTGGTCTCCATAGTCACACAAGAAAACACAGTACCACAGGTAAGCAGAGGCACTGTGGGCCTCATATTCTCATTTTTGTAAGATTAAATCTATTCACGGAAGTGGGACCCCTAGATGACGGTAAGTGGAAGAAAGTACCCTSTAAGTATCCCAGACTATTCCAACTGCAGTTAAGTCCTGGAACATCCAGATCTTCCTTGATAATAAGGTGCACACACCTTTAAGGATACATTTGATTCCTCTGCAGAAGATGCAGAGCTCCTCACAGCAGGCCCCTAGAGCTAGTGTTCCCCAAAGTGCAAGCTAAAGCTGTTTCCATATTTCACACAAGAGTTAAGCAAATACTCTCAGTATTCACCAAGCACCAGCCCTTACACAAAAGCACTGGTGTGTAGTCTGTATAGTCATACAGTACTCTTAAGGTGGATAAGCCGTGACCACTGGGCATGCAGTACACAGGAGAAGCCTGCAGGTACCCTGAAGCACAGGCACAGACAGCTAGGATAGTTATATCATTAGAGCGCACTCCATTTGGATGCAAGCAAGACCCAGCTCAAAGGGATTGCTCAACACTATTTAACAGAAATAATGTCAGCAACATGGTACATGTGCCTGAAGTACACTCCATCAGACTAATTACTCTGAATCTTGTATATTATAAATACCTAAACACCCAAATTTATCATCCTGACACCCAGTTTACACATTTGTGTTTCACACCAGAAGAAAACAGAAAAACCTGGAGGTAAACTCCTGGACAGGCAAAGAATACATGATGAAGTTCTATTGTGGGGACTAGTCACTCGATTTCTGTGGAAGATTTGCAGAATTTGGGATATTTTCCTTCTTAGAAGAGGAGGAAAAGCATTCTGAAATGTAGGTTGGCCAGAGAGGTCAGAGTATCTTTGTATTGCTGAAAGTGAAGAGGAGAATGGGAAGGGGAATGAATTTATTCAGCAGAAAAAGCGAAGGAGGATTAAAATTAAATGAATACTCAAATAAAATGGAGAGATTAAACTGTTAGTACAAACATTCTAGACAGGTGATAAACCCACGGTTTTGCTGATACATAGACACAGATTTGAAGAAGGAGATGTAACTAAAAAAAAAAAAGATTTATACAAGTCAAAGTTCAGTGGTTGGCTTTATTCTATATTTCAGAATTGGCTAGCAGCCAGTGATCTTTATATTTTTGGTTTAAATTCTAATAGGGATAAACTGACACAAAAGCTGATGCCAATAGCAGATGACAGTCATAGCTAATGTCACAATCAGACAAGTAGGGCTCCTTAAACACTTTCATGAAAAGGCAAAATTATAGCCTCCTAAGGCCACGTAACTGATGCTAAAGGTCACAAGCAAATTACCTTGGTATTTTCACAAGTTAAAAAACTGTGACTCCTAAACCAGAAAAGCACCATACAGAAATACCCCTTAAGAAAAGGAGCATGTGTCAGAACCACAGTCAAAAGTAACTGCAGGTACATATAATTATGACTGTACACCATTTGCTGTAAGTAAACAAAAGAAGTTCAACACCACTAGCAGAGGCATGTCGTAAGCACGTTGTGTTGGTGAGAGCTACTTTAGCAAAAGCCTGACAGAATCAGAAGTGTAAATAACTGGATTTAGATTTAAAACAGGAACAACTGGGAGTCATTTCAGAACATTTTATGAAGAAGCCTAGACAGCCACAATTATACAAAACATAGAAAAATGAAAACCAATAAAACCAGCCTGGATAAGAGAGGAGGTAAAAGAAGAAACTGAGATAGGAAATCTCAACTATTTTTATRGGTACAAGTCAAATGATGAACTCTAGGGCTCCACATAAGCCCACTTTTTCTTTTTTTAATTACAAACCACACTGGTCTCGCACTAAACTGCTGCTGTAGAATACTTAATATTTACTAACACAGAAAAAGACCCTTGTAATTTTCAATTTTTTTTTTTTAGGGAAGCACAGATCACAATTGCAATGACAATGAAAGGATACTCACTGAAGACTAACAATACAAAAAGTATTTATTCAAGTGAGAATGTCACTCAGAGGTCCCCAAGATTTTAGAAAGACTGGCTAAGAACGCATACTGACTCAAAACTATTGAACTATCACCCAAAAAATCCCAAGGGGTGGAAAAGAGGTGAGAAAAAGATTGCAAACCAAGACCTTTGGAGTTCCACTATTCAGATGTTTTCCTGTACAAAGTCGGTGGTTTTGAAGAGCTAGGCATCTGCTTAGCAACTAGTCATATGACAAACCAACAAAGAATGCATGAAGTAACAGTTGTTTGAGCATAGGCAAAAATCCTCAACAGACAAATGTCTTCCATACAGGATCCCAATAATATTAAGACTTAAAAAAACCTTTAAAAATCTTCACCCATGAGATAAAATAAAAATATGAAATTATTACTGATTATTGGTGATGGAAAAGCTGTGAACTGGTCCACAATGACAATGATACGATGCTGAAAAGTATATTTGAAATAACCTGTAAATCAGAAGGAGGCAAATACTATGCATCCAAATACTGTTAAATGTGAGYTTGTCAAACAATGAATAAACCCTCCCTAAAAAGCAATTATTTAGAAAAGCATTTAAATTACAGCAGTCATCTAAACATAAATAGTTTAATGTCATGGCTCAGTAGGCTGTAACATTCCTTGAACCTCATTAGTGGTATTCCAACTAG
This sequence comes from Malurus melanocephalus, assembly GCF_030028575.1. Lineage (NCBI taxonomy): Eukaryota > Metazoa > Chordata > Aves > Passeriformes > Maluridae > Malurus > Malurus melanocephalus. The sequence continues at coordinate 1,073,766 of NW_026623286.1, forward strand.
CAATACTCTCATACTTGCAGAAAGTATATATACTATTCAATTCTCATGATCTGTATTTCAGTAATGTTGTTGAATGGGAAAGAAGTAAAAAAACAACTAAAAGAACAATTAAAAAATTGTTACAAAGTTAAAATTGAACTACAAAACCATTCCAGACTCAGCCCCAAGATACTGGAGTACTTTCTTTTTTCCTCGAAGTTGATAGTAAGTGTAATGTTCATAATTATGATGAACTTAAATTAATGAGTAGAGCAGTTATCTTACTTCTAATGCTTCCTCCAATGTCAGAAAACAAATTCCATAATAAATAAGGAGGTTATCAGACAGGCTGCTGGCATTTTGTGCAACCATGTATTTTGTTTCAAAAACTACTCACCACCCTTTCAAAACAAATACACACGTACACACAAAAGAAAACCCCATCAAAAATACCCACAAAATTTTTCCAAGCCCCCAAAGAAGCCTGACTTATTGTGCACAGTGATATACACAATTAATGTCACTATACTTAAGCCACAGTCTGGATTGATAGGAAGAAATACGGTTTTAAGTAAGACAGATAACCTCAACCATCAAATAAACATTTGTCTTGCTTATGGCACTGTTTTGACTGCTTCCCCAGAGTTCTGATCCTCTGTGCACTTAAAAAAATAGTTGCAAAGAAAAGGGAAGGTATTAAAAAATTCCATGTCAGTAAGCAGAAGCAGCCTGGTATCATGTAAACAAGTCAAAACAAACAGATACAGGTGATGACCTGTTTCTCCTGCTATAGACTATTCCAGAAAATACTGTCACTCCTTGAAAATAAAAACAACTAAAATAAAAAGCAAAAGCACTACTRAACACTTTCATAATAGTTTTCCCCCTCTTTAAGCTATTGTAACTAAAGAATATGTCCTAGCAGCCTGATGTGTCATACAGTAATATACAGCAACCTTGCATAAATACCAGTTAAAAATATCCCACCACATTTTGTCTTTTTAAACAAACAAAAAAAAAAAAACAAAAAAAACCAAACAACTCCTCCTGGTTTACTGGTTTTATGCTATTTAATGGGAAAACTCCCTAGATAAAAAAATGCAATGGAAATATTCAAATACATCCTTCTCACTTTGGTACATGAAACTGTAGACCAAAGAAGTCTGCAACTGAAATATTCAAAGTATTTTCTTAGAATAATCAAATGAAAACTGCACTAATAAAACTAACATGGTTGTAAATTAAAAAAACAAAAACAAAACAAACAAAAAAACCAAGCACAAAAATGTCATTACCCAGAGAATGTCTGTGTCATACATTTCTACACGAAAACCATTTAAAGACACATATACTAGCTTTACTGTTCATCATCAGAGGTTGGCATTTGTTGTAGGAAATACAGCCACACTTAAGCTATTAGCAAATTCTGCTCACACTGTTTATCTGGTTTTGGTTCAAAGGCTAAAATCTGCGAAGATTACCATGAGTCTAGTTCTCAACCGTAACTAAATTTAATAATTAATAGGAGTCTATTATTACATTTTGGAGCCAAGCACAGAAGAAAATTCCAGTGAATCCAAATTCACTATTACCTGGTCTTATAGATGAGAAACAAGGATGAATGCAATTAAATTAAGAAAAAAAACTTAAGAGAACAAAAATTGCTCTGGGCAGAGAATGTTTCTGGATTTCTACGAATACCAATGGTATTAAAATCCAAGCTTAAAGGATGGCAAGACAAGCCATGTTACTGATGCTAACTGTGGGGATGGTGGTGCACTGGCACAGGTTGCCCAGAGAAGCTGTGAAAGCTCCATCCCTGGAGGTGTTCAGGGCCAGGCCAGATGGGGCTCTGAGCAACCTRGTCCAGCGTGAGGTGCCTGCCCATGGCAGGAGGGGTGCAATTTTAAGATCCTTTTCCACTCAAACTGTTCTGTGATTCTACGAAGCATACTGTTAGTCAGTTTACTGAAAAACTGTAATTCCAGTGAATCTTTGTTCTGCCTGAAGAAAATGCTCACTTTTACATTTAGATGAGAGCAAATTTACTCCTAAATTCTCTGTTCTGCCTTTCTATGAAATAAGGTGAACTAGGAGAGACAGTCACCTAAATGAAATCCACCTTTGCATCAGTCAGAGTAAATGTTTATTATCTCATTTAATTTATTTTCCAATTCAGCACTGAGATAAACAGAGACAACGAGGAAACAGACACAGTACAAAAAATCTCATGTTATTTCATCTCAATATTCTCTTCTTACCAAGAAAAATAGGTATGTTTAGGTGCATTTTGTGTTTTCAGATGGAGACAAAAGCTCTATAGAACATTATTTCTTACAGTTATGAAGTTGGCAAGATGTGCAACATCTTTAATTCCCAGAAATTACTTCTTACCAAAGCAGTCCAATCCCAGCATCATACTGCAGCCTGGGTTAGAAGGTAYCTTTAAAGATCATCTATGCCACACATTACACCTGGCTGCTCAAAGCCCCATCCAGCTTGGCCACTCTTCCAGCAATATGACACCCACAAATTCTCTAGGTAGTCTTTTCCAGTGTCTCACCTGCCTCTTTGTAAAAAAGTTCTCCTGTGAGTCCAACCTAAATCTACTCACTTTCAGTTCAAAATCGCTGAATGCATGAAGCAAAACCGTTGCTCCTTGTTCCCTTGTTGACACTGTTAAAAGTCTTCTACAGCTTTCTTATACACCCTCTGTGCATATTGAAAAGCCATTCCAGGGTCTTTCTGGCATTTTCTCCTGGCTGAAAAGCCCACACTACCTCAGCCTATCTTCATAGGAGAAGTACTTCATCCCTCTGACTGTTTTTGAGGCTCTTTTCTGAACTCGCTCTAAAAGGTCCATGTACTTCTTGTGCTGAGTACCACAGAGATGGATGCAGCATTACAGGTGGGGCCTCACCATAGAAGAATGACCTCACTTGACCTGCTGGCCTGACTTTTGATGCTGCCCTGGTTTTCCAAGCTGCAAGTGCACACTGCCATTTCACACCAAATTTTTCATTCACAGTACCCCCAAAATCTTCCTACACAGGGCTACTCTCAATCCGTTGATCCCACACTCTGTACAGATATCAAGGGTTGCCCCAACCCAGAAGCAAGGCACCCTTGTACTTGACCCTGCTGAACGTTGTGACGTTTCAGGAGGCCCCATATCAAAGCTACCAACTCCACCTCTCAGCTTGGTGCCACTTGGAAATCTGCTGAGGGTGCAACTTCCCACTGAATATGACATAATGATGATATTAAACAGTATGATTCCGTGAGGGACACCATTCATTATTGCTTTCACTTGGACATTAAACCATTGACCATAATTCATTGGATGCAGCCACTGAGTCAATTTATTCAAAGAAGACTATCCACCAAAATTCCTTCACTCCAATTAAACAGTAAGAATGTTGAGGGAAGACACATATCAAAGGCCTTACAGAAGCCTAGATAAATGATATCTCTAGCTCTTTCTCTGTCCACTGATACTCGATAATAGGAGGCCACAAGATTAGTCAGGCACTGTCAGCCCTTTGTGAAGCCTTGTTGGTCTGACTCTATAACAAACATCTCCATGTCTTCCATGTTTCAACATGTCTTTAAAGAATATCTGTTCCATGATCCTAACTACAGCCTGCRTTCTTTCTTGAGTTTTAACATGGCCAAAGAAGTTTCCTCTACCCAGGGGATTTAAAAGGTTTCTCAAGAGTTTGTCATGGGGTTTTACACTAAATCCTTTTGCCACGACATGCAGCACCTGTAATTTCCCAGATTAAATCTTCCCACAAAAATTCACTTAGAAGAGGACTTAATGGATTAGGGGAATGGTAATAAGATAAACAGATTTTAATCTCTAAACCTCTCTTTTAATAATGGGCCAAGTCAGTCAGACAGCTGCTTGGTGGCCTGCACTCTGAGATAAACTACTAATCCTGTCATTGTTAATGATGACCAGGTGCATACATCATGAGCACCACCCCTTCACCCCCCCAAAAAAAAAACCAAAAAAAAAAAAAAAACCAAAACAAAAAAAACAGGCAGTCTCAGGACAAGAGAGATTCAAGTGGCATGAATATTGTTGATGTGTATGAAAATATTTCTAAGCGTCAGGTTCCATTATCACACAAACAAGAAATTTAAAGAAGGAAAAGAGAATTTAACCAGAGTTATTCAAACACAGGTGTAAGAASCTGTCCTTTATTGTTTGACCTTTCTTCCCCAGCTAACTACAGAGCATCTCTGTTTCCAGGCTACTATTATTTTCTTTTTAAAAACAAACAAACAAAAGTACAAGTGAGAAGTATTGTAAGAATCACAATTTTCCCTCCCAAAAGATCAACTGAATTAAAGCAAATTTTACAAAGAAGTACTTTGGGTACACTTGGTTTTTTGTTTGTTTGTTTTTATTGTTCCTTTTTGTAAATAATCTTGGAAAGGTTTTAACTATCAAAGTAAATATTTCATTGCAACACCATCTACACAGCAATTTCAAAAAGGCAAGTATCAGATCCTCCAAGTACCTGTATGGCTGCGTGGGAAACTATTCAAGACACATGAATGATGCCTTTCTTTTTCAACATTTAATTTCAATTGCTTTTACTGCTCTGGTCTATGAGACTAAGTAGCACTTACAGTGCTTTGCAAATCCATTATCAAAGCAAAACATAGGTTCCATACTTGACCATCCGTTCACCAAGCCTGATGGGTTCCCAAAAGCACAAAGAATGATGGCATCATTTCCAGCCTCAATGTCTTTTGAGTTTTTCTGCCCTTCTGAGTTAGCAGTTGCTGCTACAGAAGCCTTCCATTTGACTTTCTTGATGACACTACTCACCCAGAAATGAGGGCTTGAATATCTTCCGGCAAACTTTTTCAATACTGTATACCATAACAAAGATAATTAACATTAACAATGAAGACTTAGGAGTTAAAAATTCCTGTTTCTAGAACAGGAATTTATAAGGTTTACAGAATAATGGAAATAAAAGCAAGCTTCCTTAACTCACAGAAGTATTCTCACTCAGTACAAGGATTCTTGGTAAAAATTATAATTACAGCAATGAATTAGCTAAGGACCAAGAAGCTTATGCTAGCATCCAGTGAGCACATAGCTCAGATATAGTGACAGACACACTAACAAGACTAACAAGACTAAACCATAACTACATTATACCTTAGTTTACAAAGGTATGACCAAGAATTGAGTCTCTTGAGGTTGATTTCATGGCTATATCATAATTAAATGTGTCATTTCTACCTTGATTCCTGTTTACTCAAAGAATCTCTAACAGGTTAAGTTTCTTTCCTATTCAGCTACACCAAGTTCCTACAGAACAGAAACCTATGCTCTTACTTTCGATCTAACTTAAAGGTGGCTAACCCATCTGCATAAACATTCTTCTGACCCACATTTGATGGTACTTACCTAGATTTGAGCTGCATTTTTCAGTTAACTTCAAAAGATTTAAGGATCTAACTGCCATCATCTCTTTAGAGAAGTCAAGATTGTGGAGTAGAGGAGTGAAATATACTTCAAATTTTAACTGTCCTTCCTATAATTTCTTTTGGGAAAAACAAATCTTCCTTCTTTTCCTTTGGGAAGTACAGATTTTTGAGACCTGGGACTGAGTCCCAAAGGATTTCAACAAGGACCACAATAGCATTCTCCTAGACACAAAAGACACGGATAATCAGTGAGAACAGGGTGGACATGTTATCCATGTATTCACTCTGAGGCAAAAACACACGCATACTCTGGCACCAGCAAAACTAGCTAGTCTCATGTGTTCCTAACAGATACTTCTTCCACACACAAGTCAATTGCAAACAGCACAGTTCCCAAATGAAGCTGTCAGTACATATCTCAGTTGTGCTGAGGCAATACTGACACAGCCTTTAACTTTTTAATTTACCGAATCATTACTCCACTTTCATAAACTTTCTAATGTTCTGTTGCTTATTTCAAGCAATACACATATTGTTGCTTTCCACAGAAAGACAGGGTAAACCACCACAGTGGGGCTCACCTAAATAACACTGTTCATTACAGTAGTTTGTTGGATGATTCTGCCTTAATGGATTGATAAAGGAGGAATCATGTTTGGTGGGATTTATTTTTGTTTCTGAAATAGCCACACCACCTTCTCAAATGCATCATGAAATCAACAACAGTACTCTTTTGTTGACAACTGCATTTGCATCCGGGTTCTTGGATAAAACTCTGSGCTACTGATAACCACTAAGCAGAGTGCACAAATTAGGTAGCTTGATTATTCCATGTCATTTATCCTTTGAAAACTTACAAAGAACAAAAATCTGTAGACAATCACACTTCAGTTTAGTCTCAGTATCAGCATTATTAATTGAGGGAACACTGTGCTTTCAGAACATTTCAGATTTAAACTTAAGTTTAGACTGAAAAAAACATTAGTGCTATTCCTGGAACTCAACCAGTAACTTCCAAAACTTTTCAACTTCTAAAACTTTGGTATCTCTTGGACTTCTGTCACCCAGTTATAACACATCTAACTTCTCTGCACAGAGATGATGATATTTAAAACCTGTGGCATGCTTCCTTCTTCATGGCCAACACCATATGTATGGTTTCCTATATGCTAATTCCTCCTTTGTTTTTTCCTGTTCTTTGTTCTTGCCAGCTTTGATAATTACAGTAAATATTCCATAATTTTATCAGTAACAGCTGTTCGCATACAGTTGCATTCATATACAGGAACAGATTCTTCCCCASTCTTCTGCCATTCAGCTTAAGGAAGTTGAACGAAAAAAAAAACATTCAGTGTTTATAGTATTCTATTGCTGCAACAAAGTTAACCACCATTAATCAGACACCTACCTTACTTTATTTCACACCTGTCTGGAATTAGTTTTGCAGAGATTACAAGGTAGTGCTTTCCCCTAAGAAATTGCTGTTTCCACCATACAACAAGAAAATTAACTTGAAGCAACTAAAGGAGCAGAAATTACTACGTTCTTATTTTGCAACACATACGCAAATGCCCATTCTTCAAAAGATTTCTCAGCCTTGTTTTATTCAACATTCATTGTCAGCGTAACATACAAATTTGGGGTCACTTGGCTCTTTGACATGTAAATAAAGTCGAATTAGTCTGAATTCTTTAACTACTCAGACCCTCAGCTAGTGCCTATTAACGCTGGTGGGTGTAGCTCACTTATCAAGTAGCAAATACAGAAGAGCAACAAAACCTTTTTAATGGCTGCACACAAGATATCCATTTATGATGCACTAAAAATAAATGTTCCTAAATATTTTCTAAATATATTTTCTTCACATTATTACACTGATATCCAAGGTAGGATAGGTATTTTCCTACCCCCTAAAAGAAGATACTCTTATGGATGGACATATCTGCGTATATAAGAATACATCAAGGTGGTTTACACCCAGAATGAAATTATATTTCCTTAGAAATAGCTTCTGCTAAACAAAATATATTTACCAATCTAGCCACGATACGCATGAACAGGTAGATTTATTATTTGTTCATTTTACAGTAGTAAAGATGTACCACTGTCAATTACCTAAAATTCTTTGAAACAGTATAGTATGAGTAGAGCAAACTGATAGAAACACAAATTACCAGTAAAATGAGAAAGCTCGTTTCTCCAGCTGAAGAAAGAGTTACATAAAACCGAAGTTTGCCATTGTTGCCTTAACAGACCCATTTCCTCTTCAACATACCTATACCAAGTCTAAGTCTTTGTGAATTGACCAAGTTCTGCATGTAACCTCTAAGTCTGCTGACACAGGTTTAAGAAGTAGTGCATATACTCATATTCTGTTCAAAAGCAACTTTTGACATAAAATTGACAGCTGTCCATGCCAATTCAAATGGCTTATCACCAATCTACTTTCTGCACTAAAGTGCAGAGGATAGGACACTTGTAATCAAGGCAAGTCCCTTCACTGACACATCCACTAACTTCAATGTGAGAAGTACCTAACTCTTAAAAAAACATGCTTTACACTTGACAATACCAACCAATATGCTGCAAAAAACCCCACAACTGTCACATACATCTTCAGTACTTGATTTGGCCAGGGTTTACAGACACATAGGCATAGCTATTTTCTTAAATATTCATAGCTATTTTCTTAAATATAAATATCTTAGATATTCAAGGCATTTCTCAGTGAGAAAGTAAGTGTGCAATATTAATGTATCCAGTCTACAGGCAGACAATGTCCAGGACTGATGGGTCTATAGCKACAATCTATATGCAGGCTCAAATGTTGCTTTCCCCGTCCTTGCAAAATTTATGTGGATAGCAGGAAACAACTATATATGAAAGTATGATTGAACATAGTTCATATGAGTTAAAAATAAATATGTACATACATGCCTAAAATAAAAGCATACAGAACACATTAAAACAGGTGAATATAAAGCATTAAAACACCTCTTCTGTTTCTCCCCTAATTATAAAACAGTATGTTTTTACAGCTAACAGCAAACGATGGATGGATATTAACAACTGCAAGCTCCGGAGAACAATCACAGCGTTTTACAAAGTGTTCAGCAGTAATGAAATCCATAAGAGTTTGAAAAATACAGGAGATTAAAGCCAAATTCAGTGGAAGACTGAGTTTGTTCCAAAGCATCTCGAAACACTATGGCCAACTGGTGCTAGCTGAAACCATATTTATCGATTCTGGCTTTCTCCAATTACAATTGCAAAAAATATAAAATAAATTTGTCCCGTTTAAAAAAAGAAAATCAAATAATGTTGTACAATAAAGTATCTAAAAGTCGTATTTTAATGTTTAATCAAAGAGTGTTTATATTTAAACTAATACTTAAAAATCACCTTAGCACACACTAAAAGTTTTCCACAAATGACTTCGGATTTTGAACTCCTTGATTACATGACAAGTAAAAAGATATCACGATCACACTARAAGAGTGCACAAAGCACAATGTGTGGGTGTGTGTGTGACACAGTAACACCTAGGAGGAAACTAAATTTCCAAGAAGGCATTGTGTCTTTCAAAAATTAAGGAGGAAAAACCGCTTTTTTTTCCAGTGAAAAATGCTTTCTTATGTGTGCACATCTAATTTTTCATCAAGTGTAACAATGAAACAACATAGCACAGATACATTTATTTGTGCCTTGAAAGGTTGATAATACCGTTCATTGTGCATTTGAAACCAGCCTGAAGAACAAGCACACCCATTTAACAAGGCTCAGCTTAAACAGCACTGGTATTCTCCTCACAAGTCAGAGCATATTCCTTGGTTCCATACTTAAAAGCCCTTAATGCACTTGGGTTTTTCAGACCCACAGTATTTTACAGAGTGGGATTGAGAAGTTGGCACTTAAAAAAAAATTTAAAAAACTACCCCCCCCCCAAAAAAAAAAGAAACGAACAAACAAAAACAAAAACAAAAAAATACAAACCCACCCAAATGCATTTGCTTACATTCACATAAAATAAAAGTAAGTGGCACTAGTGATTTTCCCCTAAAAATGAGGGGGAAAGAGATGAAATGGAACAGTAAACACCTATTCAGTATTAAAAAAGATGATCTTAAGGACATTCGGAGAGTTTCCATGCTAACAGCCTCACCATTTTAAATGACCATATTTTCATTTTTAAACGGTTTTGTCTGTCTCATAACCATGTGAATGATCGATGCAAACAAACCTAGAAACTGACCAATTGCCTATGCTGAAAAAGCACTTAAAGTGACAAAAAGAAATGCTGTCAAGTAGTTAAGACAAACACACTTGTGAAAGAAGTTTCCCTAAAATTTGTTTACAAATTGAAACTGGAGTGTAACCAATGTTAAGACTCCAAGAGTAACTCACCACCATGCAGCATTTCACAAAGTAAGATCATTAAGTGTTGAACCAAAAGGACACCTACACGTTCAGTTGAACATATGACAGTGGCCGACAAAACAGAAGACAAAAATGCGTGCACAGTAACAATTTCTGTACTGGTTTTATTATCCAGGTACACAGATACACTACTAAATACAAGCTGTCGAGCGTTCACCCCTCTAAATCTCTAGTACATCAAGCCTCCACCTTCACAAGCCTGTCTGAACTCTTAGCTGGCATTGGTTATGAGCGCAGAATCTTTCATACAGGAACTCAACAGTTTTCCCTCTTTCTACGGGCTGGCTTCTCCCCTGTTCTTCCACAAATCACCACACATTATCTAGTCCAAAGTGATGCCACAACTACCATGACAATCTACCACCACCGACCTCAATACTTCATATTAGTGGTGGGAGGACCTGACAAAACAGCACAAGTTCTGTGTTCCTGACTGCAGAAATGAATCTCTGAATTTCTTCTCTAGGTAATTTATATCGCTCTCATTCAATGAATCTCATCCATTTCTGAAAATCTGGGAAAAACCTCTAGCACTACTGCAAGACAAATCAAGAATATACAGGAACAATTTGGACCTGATTAACAGGTCAAATGTAAGAACTGCCTCTCCTGAAGCAAGTGTCTACCATTAATCATACTTTGATATCTATAGTGTTAAGCAAGAGCAATCTATTTTATTTTGTGAATCCTGAAAGTCGCAACATGCATTGCCACAAATCAAAATCAGACTAAAACGCAACAGAACGTTATTACTTGGAGCACTGCGTCCATGTCCACTACTCKCCCACACTAGTTAAGAGATACCAACACCCTTCTCTATATCCAGAAGATAACCTTCAGGAAATAGCATATTCATACAGAAGCACTAAAACAGATTCGAACTTTTCCTTTCAACTTGCCTTAAAGCCTCACTGAAAAGGCAGTTTACTCCCCAGTATAAATCACTACTTCCATATACATGGTACAAGAAAAAAATTTTCACCGTGAACATCCCACATCCACTTGGAACATACCTACTAATGCACACCAGCACTAATGCAAACATATTTAAAGGCCTGTGAGTCCCAAGCAGAAACTGTATTATCAGGGAGCTACGCGACCCAGTACATCACACTGGRCACAGGCAGGCATATTTTAATTCAAAAGGCTTATTTTAACGCAAAACAAATTTCTATTAGATAAATGCTGCCTCTGCATGCTTGCAGGTCTGAAACAGAAATCTCTGTTTTAATTAAGGAGAAATGGTAGAGCTCATTTTATTTCCCGGCCAGTGGGTGGATTCGAACGGTATTAAGATCCTGGAATCATCCTGCACACTTCAGGTTACCCCTCATCTTGGCATGTGCATCTGGGCCTTTGCAGCTCTTTTTTTTTTTTTTTTTTTTTTTTTTTTTTTTTTTTACAGAAACCGGTGCACAAAGAGAGCACAAACCCCTTATCCCACTTTACCTCATTACACAAAAACCACCATTAAAAAACGCAACCGGTGAGCTAACAGCCTTCCCGAACCTCACGGAACAATGCAGATATCACACCCTCAACCATCGATCTGCACAACTACTCCCCTGGCGAATCCCTTCCTTAATCCGCTTCGATACCATCGCTCTCCTACACACACCGACATTTGCCCCTCGCCCCGCACCCCCTCACTCACCCATCCGTCCCCTCTCCATTTTGGAAGGCCGCTTCCCGTTCCACACCAAACCCACCCGCCGACGATGCCCGCGGGCGGGCACACACGCCCCGTTCCCCGCGGCGGGGGCTCGGCCTGCGGCTCCCCGCGGCGGAGGCGACGATCGCCCGGAGGCACCGCAGGCATCGCCGCCGCCCCGTCCCGGTGGCTGTGCCCCGGCACGGACCGCGCCGGCCGGAGAGCTCCCGGGGCGGCGGCGATGCCCGGGCTGCAGCCCCGGCGACACCTGGGGCGAGCGCGCCGGCGGCGGCCCGAGGCGGGCGGAGGCAGCCCCGCACTCACCCAGCAGCAGCAGCTTCAGCTCGCGGCGGGCGTCCCGCTTGTCCCGACGCAGCTGCCGCTCGATCTCGTCGTTGATCCGCCGGGCTTCCTTGGCTTCCTCGCTCAGGCAGCACGCCATGATGGACTCCAGAGTCATTCTTCCTAACTGGTTCAGACACAGCCCCCACCCCCCCTAAACCCGCACGCACTCGCACACACGCACCCCGCCGCCGCTCCGGCCCCGGGGGGCACAGGCGCTCTCCGAGAGCCCGGGGGCCGCCGCAGGGCAGGCGCGCAGGCAGAGCAGCCTCGATGCCACAGAGAGGCGAGAAGAAAGGCAGGGCCGCTGGCGGCGCGGATCCCCGCTCCCTGCCGCTGACACCCGCCGCTGCCAACTCCTCCTCTCCTCTAAATCATGCACCGAACAACATGGAAACATCCACCGCGGCGGCAGCAGCACCGCTACCCAGTCGAGCCGCCCCTCGCCCCGCTGCTCCCCTTCTCTCGCCGCCGCCCGCAGCCTGCGCGGTCCCCGAGTGTCCCTGGCGGCCGCCGACACCCCCGCCGCCCTCCGACGCGACCACCCCACCCCCGTGGAAGCGCTAATGCCCACTAATCCCTCCCCCGCCCCGCACACGCACACATCTCCCCGCCGCTCCCCGCCCCCGGAGCGGGAGCCCGGCTCCTGCGGGGTGGGCGAGACCGCCGCTGCCCGGCAGGAAGAGCTTCCCCGCGGCCGCTCCTCCTTCCCGGCGCCTCAGCCGCTCGCCCTTCGAAGCGGGGGGGGGGAACGGTGGGGGGGTGCTGGTGAGGGAAAGCGGGGCTCGCTGTCAGGGGGCTGCCGCTGTTCGGCTCTGCTCGGCTGGGCCCTGCCCGCGTTGCCGAGAGAGCAGCGGCAACGAAACGAAAGGCAGGCGAGTGGACTGGCAGGGGTCGCGCTCGACCGGCCTTTAAATGGTTGGCTCGGCGGGCGTGGTGCGGCAGGAATATGGCGGCCTGTCTCCCGCCGCCGCTCCCGCTCTCTCTCCGCCCCGCCGCGCGGTGGGGGCGAGCGGCCGGGGCAGCCGAGCCCCCGCCCGCGCTGTGCCGCCCCCCAAGGCCGCTCCGCCCGCCCTGCRCCGGCGGAGGAGGGCAGAGGAGGGAGGCGCGGGGAGAGACAGGGCGGATTCTCACAGCAAATGGCCGCGGCGAGCTCTGCTTGCTCCGGTTTGTCCTGCCGGGCAGCGCATTCCCTAACGCCGTGTTTGCTTTCGGTTCCTTTGTTTTTAGTCGTGGCCACACATTTTTATTCCGTTCCCATCCTAAGAGAGATGARTTGGGTTGGCGGGGACTGGCGGAAAATGTGTGCATCTGAAAGGAAGAAAAGAAAGGCTAGGGACACGAAAATGCCTTTTCCACCTTTGGCCGGAATGGGAAGGCAGAGCGGGGCACATGCACACCGCCAGGCACACGGAAGGTTTAGCGCCCTGACCCTTTGCTGGGGAGGCAAAGCCGTGCGTTCGGCAAGAACGCGCCGGGACGCCCCACGGAACCGCGCCGGTGCGGCCGGTTCTCGGCTGCGGTGAGTTCTATTCGCCCCTCGCCCCGGCCCCTGCCTCAGACCCACTACCTGGAAAGCTGTCCCCACGTAGCCTCGGGTAGCCCTTAGAGTGATACAGTCCCAGAAAAGCTGTCTCCACGTAGCTTTCGGTAGCCCCCAGGGTGGTCGCGTACAATCGAGCAGGATGCACTAACGCACCCTCTAGTTCTTGTGTATTCACAAGCRCCTCAGAAAATTCGCATACCTGCACTTCCTTTGGCCACCTCCATTTTAAACTACTTGTATCTAGCAATGTTGCCAAATCGGCTGGGAATCTGGTACTAGCCTATGGGTAGAAGGGCACATCACTCTCCATCTTTTAGTTCCATGTGCGATGCCCTCTCCAGCACCTGCTGACATCTGTCTTGAAACTCATATGCTCTTTCCTGAAAGTTTACATATGTACTGACAAAATTAATTAAGGTCTGCAGTAAAGAGTAGGACTATAAGGGAATTAAAAAAAAAATCAGGAAAATAATACATAAAATAATACATTCAATCAACTTTTAGAGCATGGAAAAATTCATTACTTAAAAAAGGCATGATTTTCACACAGATCTACATTGCATTGTTGTATATACTGTATAAAAATGGTTAATACAACTTGGAATATTTTTTCTTTATTCTAGTCAATGATTATCAGTCAAAGTTGTGTAGTTCCAGCTATTAATAATAGATTATATTTCATTTAAAGCATATCCTCTATTTTAAAGTCTGTATGTAAAAAAAAGAAGTTTATGTATTAATCTGGTTTATGTTCTGGTTCAAGACAGAAATGCAATTAAGATTTCTAAAGATTGAATTACAAAGTGAAAATAAGGGGGAGAATAAATAAGAATAAATAAGAATAAATAAGAATAAATAAGAATAAATAAGAATAAATAAGAATAAATAAGAGGGAGAGGTTACTTCAACAAAATAGTTGTTTTCATGGTTTTCCAGATAAATACTGGAATTTTCTTCAAAATGCCAGGGTCCAAAAGAGTGAAGGTGAGTGTACAGTAAAACTCACAAGAAATATTTGCTGCATGTTTTGTACATGATGTTCAAATCCACAGCATCCATCTCCAGGAATTCCATCTAGGAAAGAGTGSGAACATGTCAGTGAGTTTCTAGCCTTTAGGTAAACTCGGTCAATATCCCCTCTAAAGCAGAAGGCACACCAGTCTAATAAAAACTGCAATATTCTGCAGTAGAAGAAGTTGGACTACATTCTTCTGTTTTATGTGCTCATTATAGAAGTCATGAACACAGTGTGTACCTCAAATACATAACAGTCATTTAATTTTGCATTTTTAATGAGAAAGACACCCTATGGACTGTAAATTTAATCTGTATGTATCACTTCTATTGATATAACTGGATTTCAAATCTTTACAGRATAAATATCTTCTGATTTTTAATGGATGAGCCATCTAGTACTGAGTCTGCCATCAGCAGATAGCCATTACACACTGTTTTACCCATTTGCTTCATGACTTAGTGGAAGTCAGAAGAACCCCATTATGGACAATTACATGATAATAGAACTATGAGGAAATTTCTTTCTAGACCTCAATTCCATAATGGTTGGCTTTTGTTTTGAAATGTGAAACATCCTYTATAAATATTTTATCCTAATGACAACTATCAGTAAATGACAGATATCTTTATTGCCCATACAGGTAATTATTACCCATAGATACTATCCATACTGTTACCTAATCCGGGACAGATACTTCCTGTTTAGCCTCCCCTGTAGCACTAATAATCTTATATTCCTCTATCCCAGTAGTCTCCAGTGCATGGCTCATAGCAACCCCTTGCCTGTGAGACGTTTTAATGTTGCTTACTGCCACAGGAAATTAAAAGTGAGAGAGGGAGACAGAGGGAGAGAAGATGGTATTAAACACCCTGCATCTCTGGTATTCTTACTCATAAAACAGCAAAGATTGGGAAGCTACTACTATGTTTTATCATCTCCATAACATTTGCACTAATCTAACCCAGTTTTCAATTTCTTCCTTCCATATGCCTAAAGATTTTTTTTGTCACTCTCTCTTCTGATACAGGTTTTGTGTGATGTTTTGACAGATTCCAAATGTTATCTGAACTTGGTACTCACATGACAGTAAACCAGAAGATTGTGTATAGCAACATCATGGGATTTTCGTAGTTAGCAGGCATCCCATCTTAAGCAATGGGATATCTTGTGAGTGCTTTTTAGTTGCCATTGTGCATTAAGAAGATATTTTCACAGTGCTATGCGCAAGTACATCTCAGTCTTGTTGTGAATGCTTCCAGTAAATTTAGAGGCCACCAGCATGTCTGAATTGAGCAAATTATCCTTCCATTATGCCATCCTAATCAGGTTTTTGTTTGGTGGRTTTGTTTGGGTTGGTGGGGTTTTTTTAGGGAAAAAAACAGCCAAGTAAAATGTATCTGCTATTCCTCTACTGTTAAATGAATAGCATCCAATATTTGCAATTTCCTTCAACTGATATTATTAGTTTGTTCCAGTGTGTGTTATTTTTACAAATTATCTTCTGAATGTTTCTTAGCATTACTTAATTCAAAGTAAAAGGTGCCTTCCAAGGTGCTAAGGTACAGGTTAGTGACTAGGGRAGAGCTAACACCTGTGGTTTTTCACCTGTTCTATGTGGAACTTTAGAAACTTGTTTCCWTTTATCCCTTTGCATGTCGAGATTCTTATGGATGACCTGTTTGTGAAAAAGCCCAAGTGTTTTTCGAAAGGCTCTTTGTTCTTCAGACGCTTCTCTTAATACTACTTTCCAGCGGAGCCAGAAGAGGGGTGTTGAGTAGAGAAGCCCGTGCGGCACCCGCGCCGTGCCCACCAGGCGCAGCGAGCTGCCGGACGCGCACCCCGGCCGAGCTCCCCGCTCCAGGTGCCAGCATTCCCTCCACAGCGCTCCCCGCCGGCGTGCCCSGCCGCCGCCCGCTCCGGCACCACAGCCTGGCAGCCGGATGCTTTGGCTCCTCAACGGTGCACGGAACTGATCCGGGTGTATTGTGTTGGGTGGGAATTTTTTCAGTCCCTAGGGTTTTTTGGTTGGCTGGTTTGGTTGGGTTTTTTCCCAGAGTTTGCTGTTAGCTTAAGGATTTGCATTGTCTCTCACAAAGTTTCGGCTGACCCTTCAASACTTCTCAAGGAAAACGTCTAGTAGGCACAGTGTGATCCAGACCACCACTTCTGTGGGAATAAACTGCTGGATCACCTGCATGAGCCAGTTGTTCCCATATTGTTCTTGTGCACAAGTCTGGTGGAACAGGATCATAAATTTCAGCCCTGTAAAAAATCCTACCCAAAGTAAGCAAAAAATCCCACCACGCTTGACATAGCCACATGACACAAATTACATTAATAAATTGGTAGAGAATGAGCTGATACCACAGTAATATGGCCACTGGAAATGAATACTTCAGCCTTCAGTATTGGCACCTGCTATTTCTTTGATGAATTTTGTCCTATTGTATTGCTTTTGTCATTAAATGGATGCCAATTATGGACCTAGGCTTATTTGTATTTTTATTATTTGACAATTACATAGGTTCAAATTTCCTTCCAAAAGTTTCAGCAAGGTGTTCACCCCAGGATCTATTATCGTGGATACTATTCTTCTACCTCGGTGACCTAAATTATAAATTCATATTTTGGCATCACAGAAATACTGTTGTTTCTGTCAAAAATACCTTTTATGTGTATTTATTATGTTCATCATGCTCAAGCACATTTTTCTTTCAGCTTCTTGAATTTTTTAACAAGGCAGCTTTTATTCTTGATTATTTTCTTATTTTTGCACAAGTCCAAAATAAGTTATTCATATATATAAAATCACATATATTTATTAAGATAGAGACTTTGTATAATGTCTAGTTCATTTGCAGTCAGTAGGACTCCTCATGCTTTTCTGAGTTAATAGCATTGTATGCTTGGTTTATTTATCTAAGAGCGCAAACATTCTTTTTCTATTCCAGCTTTTACTCTTCTACAGTCTGGTCTTGGATATATTCTTCCTAATTCTTATTTCACTTAAGTTTCATAGATAGTAACTCCATCATGTTAATGGAGTTACGCTGTTTTTCATTATCATGCACAGTACTATCAGACCCTAAGTTCCCTTTAAGATATTTAACATACACATTGTAATAGTGTGACTCCTCCAATTTATTCAGTTACTATTTCAGAAATAGTCTAACCATTAGAAAGCATGAACTGGTAGGGCCTCATTCCCATCTTTGTTTTCAGTATGTCACAAGACAGGGACGCAAGTGTTACACATTACCCAGGCAGGGGCATTCTTTTGGTATTTCATGGGAAAGTATTATTTCTAAATCCTTCCATCATCCAAAGAGTGCRTCAGCTGAGGTTATTTTCTTGCAATCCAAAGTACGTCACTAGAAGGGTCATGGATAACTATCTCATTGGCCATAATTTTGTAATGGAAGACTAATCCAAATTCAAAGCATGCTTCAATACTTTCCACAATCATACACCAAAATTTAGTATGTGAAGTGAGCAATTATTTTTCCAGTGAATATGAACGGAAAAAAAAATACCCAYTTCTATGTAATAGTACTTTGTAAAATTGTAGTTTTAATATGCAATTTATAAACAAATTCACTGCAAGAATTTAGAAGCTTTAGTAATGAATTCTGTCCTTTATGTATGCTTCATGTCTTGTATTAATGGCATCAATATATTTTGCACATTACTACCAAATCTCTTAATGAAAAACATATGAAAATATGTGAGTGATAAGTGACATAAGGATAAAAGTTGTGACCAAGACAAATTTTTAGATGAGCAATTAAATTATTTTTATTGATCTATTTATTTAATTTTAAAAAATTWTAACAGAAGTCTATCAGGAGACCATTTCCAGTATTTATGGTTTTGAAGTGAATGCAGAGAAGGATTTTGAGACAACAGGTGATCAGTGTTTTCCTCTAAGTGGAAGTACAGTAATAAAGAAGGTATCTTTCTTTCTTTCTCTATATGAAAATCTATTAGAAAAGCTTGTGGTACTTAGAAAAAATAGTCCTCATTAAGTCTTATGTAAAGCCATCACAAATACTTGACAAAAGCAGCATTTCCACAGAAGTTTTTAAAAGCATGGAGATAACTGAGTTAGAAAATAGTAAAATAACTGGCTGCCATTTGATACTTCAACAGGAATTGAGGCACTCAGATCCAGACTGAAGTAAAAATGAGTTGAATTGTAAGCCTCAATTTATAAGTTGAATTACAGTTATATAACTTTAGTTGTAAATATAACCTCAGTTTATATAAGTAAACTTCAGATAGCCAGGTAGTATGTTTCCTGAACTAGCATGGGATGATTTGTGAACTTGAACTTAGGAAGAAATGAAAAAAATTCCCATGCCTGAGATGCGCAGCTAATAGTAGCAGTGCAGTGATTGCTGTTATTAGTCAAATTTTCTTGCAGTTAACAAGGAATTTAGATAGTGCTCTATACTCTTACAGAAGATTGGTGAGTCTACAGTAATATTTGAGGGAATTACAGGAATTCATTTGTAGGGAAAAGAATAACATTTGTTTTATTTGTCCTAAGAGGCAGAGAAAGGGAATTTTCAAAACTTAGAAAATGCTTTGGACATATATAGAGAATTGTATAGAGTGCTAGGAGGTTTTAAACACAAATTTGGATAAACCCATGTATTACTCTGGCATGGATATAATTGTGAAGCAGGCTGTCAGGGTACTGTATTTCTATGTGTCTGCTTCCTAATCTGATTTTGTTTTGAATTGTGGGTGTGCATTGCCTTACATAGAACCTAAATAAAAAACCTCTGAAATTCTGCTTTTGTTTTGATGTTTATATATTTAAAGTGATTGCAAGAAGCTAATTTTTTTACTCCAAAATAAAGAGTGTTTAATGGAACTAAAACTTTGAAGAGACTGGGAAATTTTCAGAAGAATCAGTGGTTAAATTTTCATTTGGATACTGAGAGCAAGTGTAGCTGTATTTTGAATTATATAGCATATTCAAACCTCTTGTATTTATGAGGGAAAACTTTTGTCATTAATAATACTTCTGCTAAGAAACTAATCATGATTCTATGAGATTTGCCAGAAAAATAAAACCAAAATAGCCTTGAGCTCCCCCTACTGTTCTTTCCCTTCAAAAGAATGGAAAACTTTAATTTTATTTTGATGGGTAAAATGTCAGTCAGACAAAAGAGAAATTTAACAATACAGAAGTACCAATTTAAGTTTCTGGTAATGTGCTATTAACAGTGGAGAGAACCAGAGTGTTTAAGTTGCTTTCCAAGTTGTTAGTACTCTCAAGGTTTTTGGTATTCATGCATAATAGGTATGAGAATGTATACCTTGTCC
Source organism: Malurus melanocephalus (assembly GCF_030028575.1). Taxonomy (NCBI): domain Eukaryota; kingdom Metazoa; phylum Chordata; class Aves; order Passeriformes; family Maluridae; genus Malurus; species Malurus melanocephalus. The sequence goes on from NW_026623286.1 coordinate 1,093,527, forward strand.
TATAACAGTATTCCAAGTTCTCTGTGCAAAGATATGATTTACTGTTTTTGTATGCATACAGTTAATCTTTTTCAATTTGCATGAAATTGCTGGATCTCAGAATTTATTAAATATTGGCACATTCATACAAATTATGAATTTACTATTCCAGATAGCTTTCAAAATTATTATTTTTTCAGGTAGGTGATCTGGGACTTCCACTGCACTTTATAATAAATTAATACTTGTAAATCTACTTTTTGAGTTCCTTTACATTATTGTCATCATAAGTTACAAAGAATACTTTAAGAATTAAAAGTCTGACCCAAATACTGATTGACATTACAAATACTTTTCACTGCAAGTATTTAATCTCATAATGGCCAGATTTGTCTATAATATAGTTTCTGAATTCAAGATTATTATCGGTGCTCATGATCAAAGCACTTTTGTCTGTTTATTGGTATTTCTTTTTTTAAATAAGACCTACTTTTTCCAGAAATAAAAGTCTGTCTTTGTACATTAGCTGCGCTTTAATTGCAGTTATCTGCTTTCATCATTTCAACAACTGAAAAATACTAAGGTGCTAGTTATTTCAAGTATTGTTACACCCATTCTTTCTCATCAAGAGTCTCTGCTATACTCTTTACAGGTGACCTTAAGATGGTAAAAAAAAGCAGAGCAAAATTCACTCTAGTGTATCATATATATATATATTAGTATTTCTCATTAACTTTTGCTATGGAGTTCAAAATTATTCTAATTAAATTGTCTTTTTTTTCTGATTTCCAAAAAGTACTTAAGCAAAYCTCTATTTCTTTGGCCTGATAACAACAAAAACTATCTGTTCTGCATGGACAGGGGGGTGAGGTGAAAGTGACCTTTCTAGATTTCAATAAGAAAGGCCCAACAACAAGATGTTTAATAAGATTACTTCCAAAAGACAGACTGAGAAGAGGGGTAGATAGTAACATCTTACATTCCCTCAGGTGGTGAGCACTCCATGCAGCACTGAACAGTGCCCCAATGGATTTTCCCATGTCATGCTGCACAGAGCACATCCTCTCTGGGGGTAGAAATTCACCCTTTCAGTCATCTGAAATAATCTTTAACTTCCTTACAAGAAAACAGTTCAGTTTAAGGGCAAGTTCATGCAGGAGGTGCCATGCCAGTGCTGAGCTGGAGCTGCCAACTGGCAGCTGCCCGCACCTTGTTAGGTGCAGTGTACAATGGTCTCCCAGTCAGGATCAATACATTCTGTCCCTTGATCCCCATTCAGTTTACCTTTCCCAAATATATGCTATAGCTTACAAATTATATTAATAACATTATGAGATTCTCCAGTACAAGTTCCAGTAGGAGAAATGTGRCCTCTTCAAGATCACCAATTCTTCAGGTTTAATGTTTTCCACAAGGATCCCAATACAGTAACTACTTGTACTCTTTTCAAGGATCATATTGCTCTTTTGTGACAGCTATGAGAAAATCAACCAGTAAACCAAAGTGGTTGGATTTTGATGCTATTTTGTGGTCTCATTAGAGAGATAGTACTCCAAGATTCATGAAGACATTTTTTTTCATCCTCAGATTATTCACAATTTTTCTGTGCCCTACATTGTTCAGGGAAGGGCAATGAATCTGGTGGAGACTTTGGAGGTAAGTCATTTGAGGAATAGCTGAGGGATCTGGGCTTGTTTAGCCTGAAGAAAAGGAGGCTCAGGGGTGACCTTATCACTCYCTGAAACTCCCTGAAAGAAGACTGTAGCCTAGTGAAGCTGGCCTCTTCTCCCAGGCAGCTATGATGACAGGACAGTCTCAAGCTGAACCAGCATAGGTTGAGGCTGGACATTTCTTCACAGAAAGAGTTGTTAAGCACTGGAACAAGCTGCCTTGGGATGTTGTGGAGTCATCCATCCCTGGAAGTGTTTAAGAGAAGACTGGATGAGGCACTTTGTGCCATGATCTACTTGACAGGGTGGTGTCTGGTCAAAGATTGGATTTGATGATCGCAGAGGTCTTTTCCAACTAATTGATTCTATGATTATTTAAAGTGCAATTTAACTGCAATTTTAATTCCATTTTCCTGCTGTTAAAATGTTTACTAAATTTTTCACCTTAATAATTACTATTGCTCTGTCTTTTCTTTTACAAATTGAAAAAATCAGCTCCATGGTCTTCAAARAAGATTTATTAAGTTCTGTGTTGAGGCTTACATTGGATATAATACTTCAAACAGCTGACCATGCTGAGAACAGCCAGTTCTAGTAGTGAGCTGAGTACTGTTTGTTGCTAGAATTCTGTGTTATAAAATATAGACCCTACTGTTTGTTTAATCTCTGTTACATTCCCATTTTGTCCCATTGCCCTAATTGAATACATTGTTCATGTTGCATATTTTTATGCTTTTATACCAGATCTGTTTTGTCATGCATGTGGATAGACAGCCATGAATAGTTTAGGAGTATATTTCTATTTTTCCTGTAATTCTATTTAGTGTCTAGACCATTGGGATTCCAGTCCTAATAGTAGTTGTAAGAGAAATACATATGCAAAGCCATGTGTGCTAACACAGGTATTGCAACAATAGAAGTTCTTTTTGCAGGTGCATTCCCTTCACTCTGCCACAGCAAAGCCTTCCCTCTATTCATGTAGACACCTAGAAAGGAGTAGAACTCAGTTTGAAGAAAACATCAGCAATGCTACTCCTAAGAGACTAACTCATTTCACGTTTGCAGGCATCACTATTAGGAAAAGGTCACCATCAGTTATCAGCTCCCTTGTTACTAAGCAAATATTACTTACTTGATTCATTACATTGTTTCCTCAGTGAATATTTGGGGTCTGTTTTGCTTCTGGCTGTCCATTTCTTTGATATTCTTTTAGCAACTGCCACCCTCACAATCTCTAAGAAGCTTACTCCTTTGAATGAGTTTCCCAGTAGTTCTGTGTAATACTTTCTATGATGACTGTGTTACAGGAATGTTTCTAGAGACTTAATCTGAGCCTGTTATTTAGGAATTGCAATAAAGATCATAGAGATTTGTTTACCTTTACACATAGACTTCTGTGGCCACATGCCACCAGATGAATTTTTATGAACTTTGATTAGTCATTGTGATACTAAAAATTCAGCATTTACAAAGGCATCCCAGTGTGCTGAATTACATTCTGGATAAAGTCTCACAGAGATTCATGTAGGTTTTGTTTCATGAGACATTTGAAATCAAGGTTTACCTTTGCAGTAAAAGCACAGTTTTATTTATAACCTTTTATCTGTATTAACATGAACAGTTTAATATTTCAGACTTTAAGAAACATTCCTAATGAGTTCTCTATCCAAAAAATATCAGCCTTTGTTGATAAATTACATTAATACAGGCCATAAAGAGGAAGTGTTTTTTCTTCCACTAAGAGTGAAGTTTAAATCAATATTTAGAAATCCTGACTATCTGCTCCTTAAGTATATTAAGTAATAAAAAGCAGTACAAAATTGGTTTTAAATAGATGAAAATATATTTGATAATTAAATATTTTAAATTGTATTTTATTGCATATGATATATCAATGGACTGGTATTTTTAATTTCACTCAATGTTTTCTGCAAATTTTCTTTTTCATAAAAATAAAAAATATCAGCTATGATGTGATAATTTCAAAATACTTGGTTGTAGACTCTACTTTACTCAGATTACATGCATGAATAGAAGTGAAATGATATTTTGAAATGTTTTGCTAAAAATACAGGCTGCAAAGCAAAAAGCCAATGTAAAAGGCCTTGTCTTGTTCTTCCTAGCAGTTTATCTTATGTTTAGATATTGGAGAATTGCAATACCTGACTTCYGGTATTAAAGCTAGATGTATGGTGGAACCCACCCGCCCTCCTCCACTACCTGAGTCTTCATATATTAAATGTTGAAAAACCTGGGATAGCTGAAAAAGCAGACAATCAGGCTCCATCTGAATRTACCTTTTCCTAGGATAATACTAAATATAAAGAATTCTGGCCAGTAGCTTTAGATATATAAAATACTGAATAAATACAGATGATGTGTCAGTCAATACTATTTACTATGTAGAAGGTTAAAAAGATTATTGCATAAGCCTACTGCACATATCTTAGTGAAATAGTCACTTTTCAGCCTGTCTCTGGTGTCAGGTAAGGGCTCTCCCAGCCTCAAAGGGAAACCTTGAGAGGCATTCCTGCTCGAGGACATGGCCACTGCACAGCCATCTGCAGTGGAGAGAGCTGAACAGACTCTGGTGATTTATAGTGTAAAGTGGCTGATTAATAAAGTGGTTAGATTATCTGCTGTGTTCATGGAGTTTCACTTGCTTATTAGACTATTAGCCCAGTCTACAATCGAATCATTTGGGGGGGGGGGGGGGGGGGGGGCGTGGTGCAAGTTTTCATGGATTGCCTTACACAATGGGATTAACTTTGGTTTGATCTAGTCTGTGAGAATCTGCCTGGACCAAAGCTTAGTTAGCTCAGACAGGAAGAGTGCATTTGTCACACATTGTATATTTGGGTTATTGCACAGAAATATGACTCACTGGATTACAGTGTAGTCTCCTATTGCTACTGGGAATTCAGCGTAACCCCCTACATAAATACGTTGAGCTCCAGTTCACAGGAAATATTTTTTCTTCCACTGATGGAAGCATATTCCATTATCTAGCTACTTGAATGGCTAGGGGCTTTTTTTTGATGTTCCAGCCTAAATATGTTTGCTCATGGGCTGTTTATTCATTATGTAGGGGACACAGGAATTCCTCAGGACTCTCTGTCCCAGGTCCTTGTCTTCTTCAGAATCCATTTCAAAGGTACTGTATCATAACTTTTAATTTGTGTTTGTTTTTTTGGAACCTAGATAGTTACTTAGATCTATTAGAATTAGCTACCCAATATTAGCTAAATATGGTCTAAATCCCCAATTCAGCATCTTTCTGCTGCTCAAGAAAATGCATGAACACAGTTGAGCACACTGACTTTGTTAAGTGTTTACATTCCTATTTTGGTAGTACAGWGGGGCATTTTCTCTGTATAGTAAATTACAGTAGCAGCATCAACATGATTAATCAACTCTGATCAATTTGAGTCAAAAAAGGAAGATCTGTCATTACTAGATATGAGGAAAAAATAAAAGGTGGACAGTTATTATTACCTACCTGACAGAAACACACCATCCTCCATATCAAAGCTGTTGATTTTCCACAAAATTAAATGCTAGTCTGTCAATTAGTTTGATTAGTAAAACCTAAAGTGAGAAAGAAAACCTACCTATGAAGAAAGACTGAAATATGAGGGAAGATTGTTAAGCAAATATGCCTAAGAGAAGCATGCCTTCTCTTAGAATTTTTGAAACATGTCAGAAGAGGACATTTGATCTTGGGTCAGAAAGCATCACTACAGTCTTCACACTGATGTCATGTTGTGACAGTGGAAGAGGCCTTATTATCTACTTATTYGTGACAAGAGCCATCTCAAACCACATTTCTGGTGCTTTGATTAATTTTTACCTCACAGCTCTTTCCAACTCCTCTCAGGATTGCATACTTGCACATCTCTACATGCATCTTCCCAGCTCTAGGTTTGGTTTCGCCCTCTCTCTTTTTTTTTTTTTTTTCTTTTTTAAATTAAGCCATAGCTTGAGAAGTATTTAGCTTCCATTTACTACTATATGCAGGATATTCTCATCTTGTACCCTTTGGGGTAAGCACCGAGTTACTAGCRATAAGACCTCTAATAACTGTGACAGCAATTGTATGTACCTCATTGTGCAAAAAGATTTTACATTAAAAATGACGTTGTTACGGCTGTTTACTTTGTATATGTTTCACTCACTGCATTTCTAAGTTTGCTTTGCCCTTCTGATCTGGCTAGAAATACAGTGGGCAGTATTGACTTTAATTATCAATTTTTCTATACTCTCTCTGGGGATGCTGTTCCGTCAGATATCCATTTGTCTCTGTTACACAGATAATAACAGTTATCTTTAAAGATACATGGCAGCCCTGGCTTAGAGGTGGTATTCCCCAATTTAGTGCTTCTATTAAAAAAAAGAAAAACCTGTGCTTCTCACCTTCCCTTCCATCCAGCTGGAGGCACAAAAGGCAAAGATTGTGGGTTAAGAACAATTTACGGCAATGAGATAAGAAAACAAACAGTAACAGCAACAATGGCTAAAAATTCCAGCATCATCATATTATAACTTTAAACTGCATCAGAAATGGTGTAACTATACAGAGCCTGTAGTRTTCCTTGCAGATTGGAGACCTCAATTTGCAGACTTTCAGTTGGTGCTCAATAATGTAAAGAAAGTCACCTATTCCTAGAAAGATAGAATCAAAAAATGGTTTGGGTTGGRAAGGATGGACACGGTTGCTTGCTTTGGGCTGCAAATACACATTGCTGGTCACATCCCGCTTGTCATCCACCAGGACCCCCAAGTCCTTCTTTGCAGGATGAGTCTTGAACCATTCTCAGTTCAGCCTGAATTTGTACCAGGGGTTGCACTGAATTGGGTTCCTCTTTGATATTTTTCTCTGCCATTAAAAAGATTTTTTTATGACTTCTCTAGAGATAACCGAAACTGAGTGCTTGAACTGAAAGCAGAAGAAAATGCCATGAAATGGTGTTGAGGAGAACAGTGGATAAATGAATGAGAAAAGAACAACCTGCTTCCAGATTGAGACATTATTGGCAGTAAAATGCAGGGGGAAAAAAACTTACATATGGATCAAAAAAATTTGTTTAGGTAATTTTTAGGTACCATCAAATAAATACCAGCTTAGAACAAGGACAYTTTATTCTATTTATTCCTACTCCTACAACTTCTATACTCCTAGTCTCCTACTTCTATACTCCCACTCCCTCATTCCATGTTCCCTCCTACCTCCACATGCACTGAATGTGATGTTGGATTTTGTCCTTTAACATTTTTCAAACAATGAGCCTAAGATTGGCTTGGCACCAGAATGCTTCTGTTTCTGGGTTGGGCAAATGTTTCTGTGATTTATATGTCACGGCTGGGAAAATGTGTTTGTCCTGTCTACAATTCTGAAAAACACAACTTTTTTTGGAAAACAGGATGTTTTTCTTGGTGTTTTCTAAATGCCATCAACTATATATACATTTTAGTTAATTGCCTAATTCCCAGATTTCTAATTTCCTATATGACAATCATCTTGAAAAAGTTCAAGCAGTATTGGAGAATTTTTAATAAATCATGTGAGTTTTCTTACTGTAACAGAACATTTTCTTACTGGAACAGTTTTTACTTTGCATTCTGTAGAATAATGCCAACATCTGAAAAATTTCACTCCTCCAAGGCTTTTAAAAAATAATATTAAAATTTTGCTATAATTTTTTTACTTCATCTCAACTGCCTCATCTTGCCAAGTGAATCGAAAGCCATGTTATTTCAGGCTCTTTTAAATAGTTAATACATATTAAGATGAATGTTGTATGATATCTGGAGCACCATCCAGCACAATATCAAGGATGCATGACAAATAAAAACAAGGTAAATCTTCTCTGGAAGAGAGCTAATAACCAGAAAGAATATGAAGAAAATAACCAGAAAGAATATGAAGATTCTGTGTTAAAAAGCTTTTGTTGTCATTTTGTCTTTTTTTTTTCCTTCTGGAAAACCACTACTGCTGCACTCAAGCAAATGTCTTTTCATTAAAAATAGGCAAAAGATAAAAGCTACCACAGAAAAGATATTTCTTTCGTTAAAATTGGTGTTCATGGGAGTTTATTCTTTTTGACTGAGGAAGCATAGGAAAATTCAGCACTAAAAGAATGATTCTACTCAGAATGAGAAATACACTAAAACTCAATCAGATGGTTTCATAATGCTTCACAAACTTTCAGCTCAAAAGGGAGTTTGAGGAGTAAACTCTGATAACTCTATCAGTTATTTGTGCATTAGCAGCCGAAAATACAAACAGATGTTTTCCATCACCAAAAGGGTGCTGAAACAGGTCAGAGATGTCCAGCTGGATCTAAATCTCAATGAGCCTGTGGGTTGTAGGTACAATTTCCAATTTCTCCATTGCAAGAAGTATGTAGTGAAGTTAGGGAAAGCYTAGAGACTGGGTGGTTGAAAACATCATGTGGTGGAGCAGCTATTGTGCAAGAAAAATTAGGACCATCTCAATTTGTTGATCTTTTAATTCTCTCTTTTTTAAAGGAATTGTGTCTAGAAGTCTAAAATGGTCAATGGATTACTCTGACAGGAAATCTCATAAAGTGTGAAAAAAATTCTGAGTCAGAACAAGTCATTTAGTGTTGCATGGTCACTTGCTATTAGCAGAAAATAAGAATTCAATATTGTCCTACTTCTGGCCAGGACAGAGTTAATTTTTACAATAGACAGAAGGCAGCATGGCTAGTGCATAGAAGTTATTCTATACCACTTCACATAATTTTCCAGGATAAGAATGGGGCCCTTCTGATTCAGGTGGCCCTGTGGCAGTGGGGTATTGTTGGGTGCTCTCTGCATGGCAAGAAATCATGTTTGCATAGATTGTCTCTTGWGCACTGTTATCAGTATTGTTGCTGTTGCTGTTCGTGTTCTTATTTCATTTGCTGTTTCCAGTAAATGGTGCTTATTTCAACCTGTGATTTTTATTCTTTGTGCCTCTAATTCCCCYCTCCAGCCACCCACATGGGGGAGTGGAGGAGAAGGGTAGTGAGTGAGCAGYGCATGGTTTGGAGTGCTTCAATGGGAACATTAACTAGGGGAATATTATTCCTTAACCAGGACAAATGTAGATTGAGCAAAATATCAGAAGTGATTAAACTAGTATGGAAGGAAAGCTGAACAGGAGAAAAAAAAGTATTATTGCAATTATTCACTAGGTAAATAAAGAATTAATTCAATTTCTTGACTTGATCCAATCTTACCCTGTATAGCCAAGTACAGGTTTGGCAATGAATGTCATATGAGAACATTTGCTGCCTGTGCTGCTAGCTGCCTCTGCTTATTCTTCTTCTGGTCAAAGTGCACAGGCATTCAGAGGGGAATACCTGGCTGTTCATTAGCAGTGCCAATTATAGTAGCTCCCTGGGTGTCTTGGTTCCTTGCAGTGCCTGGGAGGTGCTTTATCTGGAAAAATTTTGAATTCTTCAGGCATTCTGGTCCTCTTGAAATACCATCTTAGATATTAATATTACAAATCTGGAATGAGGACAGACAAAAACACCTCCTTTCAAATTCTGATTGAAAAAAAATATTTTATGTATATGTAAATTATTCTGTGTGATTGAATATGTTGTAATCATACATTTAACCAGCAGATAAAACACTTATTTCTTGATACAAACCATTGATATGTCTATCTCTTGATAGAGCTGTTGACCACTACCTTCTGGATGTGACCATCCAACTACTTTCTTATCTATCTAACAGTCCAGTCATCAAATCCATCTCCCTTGTACTTAGAGAGAAGGATGTTGTCAGGGACTTTCAGTAAGTCCAGATAAACGACATCTGTAGCCCTTCCCTTGTCCACTGATGTAATCACTCACAGACTACTAGGCTAGTCAAGAAGACTTGCGGGGTGTCCTGAGTCACCTCTCTGTCCTCCCTGTGCCTTAGCACAGCTTCTGGATGGATCTGCTCTGTGATCTTCCCAGGATGACAGGTTGGTACTTCCATGGGTACTTCCCCTCTCTGTCCTTTGTAAAGATGGGTACAGTGTTTCTCCTTTTCCAGTTCCCTGGGACTTCACCTGACTGATATGACTTCAAATATCACAGAGAGTTGCTTGGCAACTTTATCAGCAAAAGTGCTCAGGACTCTGGAATACATCTCATCAGGTTCCAGCACCTCATCAGTTTCGATGGACTTACAGATACTCAGGTTCCTCAGGTGATCATGGACCTGATCTTTACTTACAGTTGGGAGGGACTTTGTTCCTCCAGTCCCCATCCTGCTGTCAATCCACCTGAAGTGTGGGAAGAGAGGCTGCCATTGAGGATTGAGGCAAAAATATTGTTGAGCCTTCTCCTCATCCAAAGCAGCCARTTTTCCAGCATTTTTTATCAGGGGGTACACCTTCTCTGRCCTTCTTTTTGGTAACATATCTGTAGGAGATTGCTCATTATTCTTTGCATCTCTTGCTAGATTCGGTCCCTGTTTARTCTTGGCCTTCCTCACCCCCTCCCTACACAACAGAACTTTATATGCTTCCCAGGTCACCTGTTCTTGTTTCTTTTCATTCATTTAGTTTCCTTTACTTTGACCAGCAGTTTTCTACTCAACCATGCCAGTCTCCCACCTTCCTAGCATGATTTTTTATTCTTGCATATTGCCAGTTTTTATGCTCTATGGAAGACTTTCTTAATGATCTGCCAGTTCTGTTCCACATCCTTGTCCATGAGGGCAGCCTTTTAGGACTGAATGGTTGCATCCAAAGGGTAGTGGTCAATGGCTCAGAGTCCTGATGGACATCAGTGACAGCTGGTGTCCCTCACAGGTCCATACTGGGGCCAGCGTTATTTAATACTTTAATGACACAGATGAAGGGACTGAGTTCACCCTCAGCAAATTTGCTGATGACACCAACTTGAGAGGTGCTGCTGCCACAACTGAAGGACAAGATGCCATCCAGAAGGACCTCGATAACCTTGTGAAATGGCAATCTTACGAGATTTAACAAGACCAAGTGCAAGGTGCTGCACATGGGTTGGGGCAATCCCGGATTCCAACACAGGCWGGRGATGAACAGATGGAAGCAGCCCTGGGGAGAAGGGCCTGGGGGTGCTGTGGGTGARAGGCTGGACATGACCCAGCCATGGGCAATCCCAGCCCAGGCAGCCAAACATGTCCTGGGCTGCATCCAAAGCAGCGTGGGCAGCAGGGGAGGGAGGGGATTGTGCCCCTCTGCTCTGCTCTGCTGAGACCCCACCTGGAACACWGMACCCAGCTCTGGGGTCCCAGCACAGGAGGGACAGGGACCTGATGGACACAGTCCAGAGGAAGGTCAACAAGTTGATCAGAGGGATGGAGGATCTCTCCTATGAGGAAAGGCTGAGAGAACTGGGATTGCACAGCCTGGGGAAGGCTTTGGGGTGACCTAATTGCAGCCTTGCAGTACCTCAAGGGAGACTACAAGAAAGATGGAGAGAGACTTTTTAAAAGAGCATATAGTGATAGGACAAGGGAAAATGGCTTCAAACTGAAAGAGAGCAGGTCTAAATTAGATATTAATAAAAAAATCCTTTACTATGAGGGTGGTGAAACTCTGGAACAGGTTGCCCAGAGAAGTTTTGGGTGCCCTATCCATGGAAGTTTTCAAGGCCAGGCCGGATGGGACTTTGAGCAACTCAGTCTAGGGAAAGATGTCCCTCATGGCAGGGGGATTGGAACTAAAGGATCTTTAAGGTCCCTTCCAACTCAGGCCATTCTATGATTTTATAAKAACTGAAATCTACCATAATGAAAAACCATGTTTTCTCTCCTTTTTCAACATTGTTTCTGAAAATTAGTATATATTTCAAAATTAGTGTATAGTAATTACTACTCTTACTATAACTTACTCTGGCAGTTGAGGCTGTGCAGGTCTGTGTAGTGAATCAGAACTGAATGACTGTGCAATGAAACGTATGAAATGGTTCCCAATCTAGGAGAAAAATCAGGATCAAGAACTGTTAGCTRAAAGTGTATGTTATTTTCCTGTACATAAAACCTTCCAGTTTAATTTCAGAAGAAAAAAAAAGATGTAATTTCATATATGTTATTTTACATAYTTAATTTATATTCTTATGTACACAATTACATATAGTTATACATGTTATATATTTTATCCTATATACAATGATATATCTGGATTATATGATAGCTTATTTAACATGTCATATTTTATACCAACAGTACATAATGTTGCTATTTTTGTTCATGCTGTCTTTCTATATTCTCTGTACTTGGTAATTTACTCATTTCCTAACTTTGGAGCATTTAATTTTCTGGGTGATTATTTCAGTGGTATTTCTTGTTACAGTTGTGACTTTCAGAATTCATCAAGATAGTTTTCAGTGCAACTTTTGGTTGGAGATATAATAATTTAATTTCAAAGGCTTTTGTACCAGATGGTTGATTTGGTTAAATAGCAATTTTGAAAACAGAAAATAAATTTTAGAAAGGAAAAAGGGAGGCAGTGAATGAGAAGGAGAGACATAAGGAGAGTTTTTTGTACATATCTGATAGTAAGTCAGAAAGAAACAGCAAACTTTTGAGAACAAAAAGCAAGCCAGTGGTAGTTAAATAATAATAAAAACCATCTATTCCCACTGAACAAGTTCTGCTTTGCATTTAGGCTTTGTTACAGGGCATGGAGCTCTCAAGTCTACTAAAACAAGTGCTTATCCATGGAATGGAGGGGATGGCTAGATATTGCAGGGAGAAAAGAACTGAATTTATTGCCCTAAGCCCAATCAAAGATTTATTATCCAAGGAATATTCAGGGTTTTTCTTTTTTCCTCTTTAGCATACATATTTTGTACTTCCATCTTGGCCATTTCATTTTTCCTTTCAGGGTTTTTAAAGCATATTTCTTTACCACTCCTTCAGTCCACTCTGTGTTGCAAGAGCTTTTGTACAACTGATAATTACCAGAAAAACTTCTATCTTCAGACCAAGTTTGATACCTTTTTGGATCTCTTGGTGTGAAAACTCTTTTCTTTTTAACTTGATGGGTGTTTAGGCTGCCCTGAGGTAGACACTGAGATTCTGTAGCTTGTCACATTTAGTGTGTGTTGAAGGGTCAAGTCCTGTTACAGTATAATGCAAATAAGAAACATTGGGCACTTATGCAATCATGAGCTTCCAGTAAAAATATGACAAAGCTGTCTAACAATGACAGAATGAAATAACTATCTCCTCCATGCTTTAAGCAGATTTACAGACTCTTCCAATACAGGTTTACTAGATGAACCTCGCCACCTAGCAGCAAAGGACCCTCTTAGGCTTCTGGACAAAGGCTATACTGAGCTGCCCTGTCAGTAGCTCTTAAAACCTGTCAAATAGTTCTGGAAATTTTGGTTTTGTCCTTTTTTGCATTTAGCATTCAACTCCGGCATTCTGCAAAAGAGAGGAAAATAATTGTTAGCTATTTAGTTTTGGAATCAGACAGCTATTTAGTCTTGGAAGCAGGCTTTAAAAGGCTAGATAGGGAAATTAAAAAAAAAAAAAAAAAAAAAGACAAAATGTGAAGTTGTTCCTTTAACACATCCTTACTAGGCAGTAAAGCATAATGTGGAAGAACACCCATCAAGTAGGATACCTTCCAGACATCCTCATAAAGTCAAGAGAAAACATCTGCTGCCCACCCACTAACAGGGTAGAGTGCACAGCCCCTTTTTCATCTCCTGATGCCTGTATGAAAGCTAACATTGTGGTGTGAGACTGAGAAATTATTRTACTGTTAGAAAATTAAAAATTAAATTACTATACATTAACAAAAAAAAACTCTGAAGAGCATATGCTTAGAACGATACAGCAAGGAAACAGTGAGAACAAAAAGTGGTTCAACAAATTCAGCAAAATGATAACTGGTGAAGAAGAAATTATTTGCCAAAGTGACAGAACTGTTGGGAACTGTTTTCTACASAGACATCTGGTATCTCACCAAATCACTTTATGCTTTTGAAACTCTAAAACAGTAAAGGCAGTAAAAACTGCCTTTGACTGCAAAAGGAAGTAGTGATTTTAGTCACAAATGCAATAGACAGGGTATAATATAAAAGAAATGACATACCTAGCTAAAGAGAAAACATAAAAAAAATATTATGGGTGGATCTGGGGTCTTCTTGCTGTTCCRTGGGTCATGCAGAGGCTCTAAGTGATAGTCAGCATTGCAGGACTGTGCCCTTTGTCAGGCAGAAGGTCAGTGCCCCTCCACAGCTCGTTGTTTGGGGCTCCAGCCATTTCCCACCAGCCAGGGCATACCCTGCAGCTTGCACTCCAAACTACTGGCACAAGGTGTATTCTGTGGGCTGGGAAAGACCTTCACAAGACAGACCAGGATGCAGAATGAGACATCATCACAAGCACCATATAAAGCCTGTGTTTAGGGCCTACACAATGACTGATATACACAGAACATTTTTAACGCTAACTCAGTAACCAGCCCTTTCAGCATGTGTACCAAAAGCCCTGTGTCATGTGTACCAAAATTCAGCATAGCAAAAAACCATCAGCTCTACCCAAACACACAAAAAAAACCAAATTAAAAAAAAGCCTCACCAAAAAAACAGAAACAAAAAAAAACCAACTAAACCCCAAACAAACCCTCCCAGCCTCACCCCCCTCAAAACAAACAGAACCAAAACCAACCAACCAAAAAAAAAAAAAACCAAAACAAAAAAAACGGCAAAAAACCCCAAGACTAACCAAACCAAACCAAACCAAACCAACCAAACAAAAATATGTAGAGTTGTAAATAGAATGCAAATATAAAACACTGAATCAAATGCTGAGGAAAGGGACACTGAATTATGTTTTGAAGAAAACCAAGTTTGGTAGGAAGCAACTTGGAGCAGTTTCTCTGCAAGAGTTGGAATTTCAGTTTTGGAGGTATCTGTGWAACACGAAGTAGCATGAACAGGAAATCTCTACAAATAAAGATTCTTGAGAATATATGAATTTTATTTTGCCTGAGTTTAGTTCATGACACTGAGAGGTATGGCAAGCACAGGAAATATTTTGTCATATAGTCACAGAAACATTGGTTTTGCCATTTCACTGATAATGGCCTTGTGTCTCTTGTCTTTTACACTGAACTTCCCAAATGYCATAGTGAAACAATTTGTACAGATGGGGATGTCCGACTTACTACAGCAAGCCTTGTTCTAGTACACTTGGTAGCACTTAAAGTGCTTCAGTTGCTTCTGATGTGTAGACAAAGACAGCGTGTAACATTGCATCTGCGTAAATAGTGTCCTCAGAATGTTCTAGGGGACTGTATAATTTCTCTGGAAAACTCTCAAGAGTTCACTCACCTTTAAAGTCCTGCTTCCGACCAGCCGACTAGCATTTTAAATAACCAAATTGCTCTTAGTCATCAACCTACAGTAATATTTTTTCTTGATTAGCTGGTGTCCCTATCCATGAATGAACTGCAGATTCCAGGATCAGCACCTGGACTCCATTTTGAATTATTCTGCCTTAAATATCACACCGCGTAATGGACTGTAGCGAATRTTAATGAAACCTCTGTCATCTTAAGTCCCGTTTGTGTAAACTAACCTCGCAAACATTGCGGTAGAGGAGAAGTTTGTTACCCTGTGGGACGGCTCAGGCCACCTAGCTGAGGCTACCGCAGCATGTCAGAACGTTTCCCTGCCTCCAGAGCTCCCCACACGGGCGCTTTGCTGACAGAGCTGAAGCACTGCCTGCTTTCTCTTAGCGCTGCACTGTTGGCTTTTTGTTTGTTGTTTCATGGGGGGCGGGGGGGGGGGGGGTGGGTTTGGTTTCTTCAGGCGATTTTTGTGGGTTTGTGTTTTGCTTCAGGAAAGGGAGGCGGTAGTTTCCTCGAGCCGCACCGTTGCTAGGCGACCACCCCACTACCGCGACGGCCGGCCGCGGCCATGTTGAACGGGTGTCAGCCAATCGGGTGTCAGCCTCGCTCGCGCGCCACGCGGCGGCCGCGGCAACGGCGGCGGGCCCAGGGGAGGGAACGCGCGGAGCGACGGTAATGCCGGGTGGCGGCGGGGGACAACGGGACACGGTGCCGGGGAACGGCGGGTAGCAACGGTAGTACCGGCTAAAGGCGGGTAACAGCGGCAGTACCGGCTAACGGCGGGTAACAGCGGTAGTGCCAGGTAACGGCGAGTAACAACGGGTAATACCGGCTAACAGTGGTAGTTCCGGGCAACTCCGGGTAACGCCTGGTAACAGCGGTAGTGCCGGGTAACGCCGGGTAATGCCTGGTAACAGCGGTAGTGCCGGGTAACGGCGGGTAACGCCTGGTAACAGCGGTAGTGCCGGGTAACGGCGGGTAACGCCTGGTAACAGCGGTAGTGCCGGGTAACGGCAGCTAACAGCGGGCCCGCGGCGTGCAGGCGGAGCGGGAAGCCCGCGGGGCTGGCCGTTAGTCGGTTCCGGGAAGGTGGGGCCGTCGGGGCCGGGACACGGCGGCGGGGGCGGTGTGGGTGCGGGAGCGACCGGCTGTGGCTGCTCCCGGGCGGTGCTCACGCAGCCCCGGCTGATGCCGGCTTAGTGGTGTGCGCTCTGAAGTGGTTGCCGGGCTCGGGGTCGGTATTGAGTGGGTGTAACATAAAAACCCCGCTGTTCTTACCACGGCGCCAACTGGAGTTTTCTGTGGCTGGGAGCTGTGTTAGGTGCTTAAACACAGCGGTGCAGCAGGGCAAGGAAGGTGTGCCTGGCCCCGGCAGAGCCCCAGGCCGCGCTTCGCCGGTGAGCGCGGCTCAGCCTCCCCGTGTGCCCCGCAGGGCGGCGGGTGGCTGCTGCGGACAGGGCTCTTAACAGGGTGCCGTCTGTTTGCCCCCCTGTACATTTAGCCAGCTGATTATTTTAATGGCTACAGAGTCATAGCGTCCTGAAAACTCCTTGGYATGGAGCTGGATTTTTCAGTTTTACTTTTATGTTGTGCATTTGTTGTAATTTGTCGCCAGCTGGTATCTGGGATCTGTATTGAAAGAAAGAGTACATAATTATCGTCTTCATACATTCTCAGAGCCAGTCAAGATAACCTAAGGTRATATCAGATACACTAACCTTCAGTGCAGAAGAGTTCTATTTTGCACAGTTGTTTTCCATTTGAAAAGCGTGGTAGGTCTGATTAGTTTGTCCCATTTTACCTACAAGCGAGTTAAACTTCAGTGCTAGCGCCAGGAGCTCCTTGCTTCAGYGAGAGGTGTGGTGTTAAGGTGTTGAAATGAAAGCCCCCATAAAGAATACTGCTTAAGCTCTGGAGATAAAAGGCTAATTATTTTGCACATTGGGTACATCAGCAGAAGCCATTGATGCTTTTAAACTGGTGTCCACTTTCTGAACCTGAAGTGTTGAATTACAGTTTAATCATTTCTGTTTTGTAGCCACAGCGTGGTCATTAAATACTAGTAAATCAGAGCTAAAAAACAGCAAAAGAAAGGGTCAAAAAACTGTATTATTAGAGTTTGTGTCTTATTATGACTACATTTTCAGATGGTAACAATACGATAATTTTTTTCTAAACTGTGTTTTTGTAACATGCTTGTATCTGTCAAATAACTCCTAATGTAACATAAAAAATATTTGAAAAGATTAGTTGAAGCTTTCTAGTCTTGTGACAAATGAAAAATGTTTGGAGTGTGAACGACGTTTGATATCCTGTGCGGAATACTTAATGCTATCTTGAGTATAAATAAATAAATGTACCTTCTAAATGTACTGACAAATGTTCCTRTTGAGACTGTAGCTATGTCATGGCAGTATTTAGAGGTTCTACGTGGAAGTTAGTATTTTTCTATGTGGGTACTAATGTATGACAAAAACTTAGGCCTGAAAAGTGCTTACTGAATTTTAGTGGGATATATATCAGGTATGCAATAGCAAAAATATTTAGGGAAACAAATTTCATTATGTATGAAATTATAAGATCTTTTGGGCAGATCTTGACAGTACAGAATTAAATCTTAAGAGTAAAACAAGATCTTTACAACATTCAGTGCTTGAAGATCAGGCCTTTTGTGTTCTTGATATACCTGTTAGTGTGGGGAGAATAAAAAAGCAGGTTTGTTGTTTTTTGGTGCTTGTTTCCTTTTTCCCCAGCCCTTTACTCCTTCAGCTTTACTTGCACAGGTAGTGAGCATCAGAACACATCCGGTTTTTAGCTACACATTGAAGATGTGTAAATGCTATACGATATCCAGGAACATCCAGGCTTTTGGTATGCATGTTGAATTGGCACTGTGTTGAAAAATCAGTTAATCATTGAAAAACATTTTATCTTTTTTTTCCCCCTTTCTCATTTTAGAGGAATTTATCACATAAAAGAAATGATTGAATCAGTAAAATTAAGAAGACAATGCATGCTGGATTTCTACTCACATTATGAACATCTTTGTGAACTTCAAGGCTCTCTCCCACTGAAAGCTGTGAAGGCTAATGTGACTCATGATGCTATWGATCTGATTGTCGATCACATCAAAGCTACTGATTGGGCACCACTTCTGAATGCTCTCAGGCATAGTAAGACTTTGACTTCTATTGGAATAAGAAGTTTACATCAACACAGTCTTGAAGAACCAGGTCTGTATAAAAGATAAATATGTCAATGTATGCGTGTTAGAATTCGTTGCATAAGTCTTCCGTGTGACTGAATGCATGGGAGGAGGAATTGTAATGCCTAAGGAATTTTTTTTATTTAAGAAAGTACATGAAAAAGGGAAGGTATGATTACAATTTCTTTTAAGCTAACAGGGACTGGATTTTACTGATGTGGAATTTTTGTTGTTTACCAGGTATTGAAAAACATAAAACTTCCTTTAGAAGGAGATTTCCAGCAGCTCTGTCAAAAGACTTRACTGGCCAACTATGCAAAGCTTTGAAAGGCTGTCTCAGTATATCAGAYGTACTAAAAAAATTAGAACTACAAGGTTTGCTTCTGAGGGAGAAAGACCTAACACTTTTAACAAAGGTAGGAATGTAATAGTATACAAATAAATGGAAAATATGCCCAGAACAAAGAATAGTAGCAACTAATTTTCTAAGTATTCGTTGTGAAGAAATTCTGAACTCTTCCAAAACCATTGTGTAGTCTTTATATGTACATATACTCATCATATGACTGATTCTGCTGAGACCTTTACTATAACTTGGTTACTGAACCTCTCAGAATCACATCAAGACTTATTAGAAAATCTTAGCAACATCTCTGCCCAGTGTTTGAGGTATATTGTAYATGCTTGTGACTGAAACTACTGTGCATGTATGTGATAGAAGGGAAGTTGTGGGACACCAAGGACATAAAAATGGTCTTCAGATGTGTTGTTGAAAAACTTCAGTTTGCTCATGAGTGGCTTATAGGAAGGGAGGTTGGTGCTGGTAGCCCACAGACAAGATTCCTCTTTGCTAAAGCAATGAATCATCTAAAACAACTTGAAGGATTGCTTGTTTTGACCTTTTGCTGAATCTGCTAGAATTTCTTGTAGGGAACAGAGTTTGAGCAGTTTGGGTGACTTGGTCTTTCCTCTTTTAATTTTTGTATGTTTGCTTTTCATGCCAGATTAACAACATGGTTTGTTTTGTTCTTAAGGGCTTGGCCGCAGCTTCATCTCTGGAGAGTGTCTCTTTAGCCCACTGTCCAATTGGAGATGGAGGGTTGGAAAGTAAGTTCAGAATCAAAACCTGTAAATATACTCTTCTCTTTATAAGTTTCCAAGTAGGTAAGCAAATCTTTCAGTATTTCCATTCCTGTTTTATATTTGTCGATGGAGGTTAAAATAGCAATCTTCACTTTATTAAGCATAACTCGATAACATTTAAAGATTTGAATTTCTTCACTTGCTAGTAAATAGCTATACTACTTCATAGTGATATTTATGCTTTTATTTAAAACAGTCTTAATATTTCTTAACTCTTTCCTGACTTGTTTTTTTTCTGTATGTAAACTGAAATAAAATGTGTTCTATCTTATTCAGATATTCTTTGCTGAACAGTYGCACTAGAAATAAACTTAGAACCAGTATAAATTTTGAAGTCATTGAATGTATTTAAAATATACTCTCTGTTTCAACACTAGCTCCTTGTAAAGCTTTTGGCTGGTAAAGTTGCCTCAATAGGCCACTGAAGTATTGTGTCCTGATAAAATGAAAGTGCTGTGTGTAGATAATATGTATGCTTTTGTCTTCTTCAGCAATCTGTCAGAGTATAAAGAATACAGCTACTATCAGATCTGTAAACTTCACAGCATGTAGCCTCACGTGGCGAGGGGCAGAACATATAGCAAATGTATTAAAGGTAATCAGCTTCCTTACAATGGAATGTTTACAAGAACTTACTACATTTGATTTTTTACTGTTACTTTAGACTTCAAAATCCATAAAGGCTCTTCATGAAATGCGTGTGTGAATACTGAAGTTCAATGTRCATTTTTCTGAAAGCTGTGTCTTTGTATGACAGAAGTTGCTTAGTTTACTGGTGTGGGATTTATATTTGGAATTTCATAGGAAAAATACCAASCAAACAAAAACACAGTGAAGTATTTTCTTTAAATGAGGACTAGGGCTGTAAACATCTGACACATGTTTTAGGGACTGCTTCTTTCATTTTCAGTAATTTTGAAAAATGTCTCAAGTATTCTTAATAGGTAAGAATAATCAAGTTTACCATTTAGGAGCTACTGATTAACTGATCAGTAAACTTGTGCCTAGTACTGTGTTCTAATTAATGTTAATTGTGTTTTCCATGAAAGCACAAAAATTCGTTTGTATGTATTTCCTATTCAATGTGCCTTGAAAGTGTCTGTCAAAAGAAGGTAATAAGACACTTCATAGGCAAGTTTAATAATTTGCATTGCAAACTAGGTTGTCAGAACAAATAGAAGTTATCTGTAAGRTTTAAGAACTCAGAAATGGTATTACTGTATTTCTTAAAACAGCACTGAAGCCACTGAACATGATTTACAAAAAAAGGTAGCTTGTGATCTTGTAATCAATAATGACTTTGTCTTTGCATTTGCTAATGGCTTCTTCGTTTGCAAAGCACCAGGCAATGAAAAGACATGGTGAAGCTTGGGCTGAAAGCCTGCGTTACAGGAGACCTGACCTTGAATATATGACAGGTTTGAGACGGATTACTTTGAACTGCAACATGCTTGTTGGAGATAGAGGAGCAAGTGCCTTTGCAGACTGTCTAGGAGAAGACCTTTGGCTAAAAGGTATTATTACAGAGTCTCTTACATATCAGCAGCAGAATAATTCGGGAGTTTGKCTATAACTATAGATATACTGATGTATAGATACTGAGATATTCCATGTGACGTAGGACTTTGCCTATACCAGCGAATTTTCTGTATAATTCATTTGTGATTATTACTAGTTGCTATAAGGACTGCAAGGAGATCTCCATGTCTCCATATCTACTACTATCTCTTCTACTATTTCTGTATCTCACTACTACATCTCTTAAAATATAGTAGTGGCAAGCAGAAAATTGTCAGTTATAACAGTTGCAGCCAGTGGAGTAACTCACTATGTAGCTGGGAAGGAGTACTCTTTTTTCAAAAGAAATTTCTCTTCCTCTTTTCAGGTGTCTGGATACTGTTCAGTCATCTAGTATTGTCCTTCAGTATTTTTGAGAATTAATTTGTTCTACATCTGTACAAAATTACTGATGGTGCTGGTGTAACTGCACCATTCTGCATGTGGAATCAAATACCTGTTTTATAGCTTGAGGCAGGTCTACAGATAAGATCTGTACTGATCAGATTAGAGGGCACTTAAACAAACTGGACAAACAGCAGTCCATAAACCCTAATGGGATGCATCCAGAAGTGCCGAGGGAGCTGGCTGATGTAATTTTGAGGCCCGTGTCAATAGTCATTGAAAGATCGTGGTGATTGAGAACGGGGTACATGAAGATTGGAGGATAACTAATGTTCCCGCTGTTTTCAAGAAGTCTGGGAAGAAGTACCCAGGAAACTACAGACCAGTCAGTCTTACTTGGCTGGATCCCTGGAAAGGCAGGGATCTGCTGCCATCCAGAGGAGGAGCCTCAGCAGGCTGGAAAAATGAGCTGCTGGGAACCTCGTGGAGTTTAGTCCTTCACTTGGACAGGAATAATCCCSTTCACTAGAGCAGGCTGGGGGCTGTGTGGGTGGAAAGCAGCTTTGCAGAAAGGGTCCTGCAGCTCCTGGGTGGGTTAGGCAGAGACTTGTGAGCAGATTGAAGGAGGTGAGTCTTCCTCTTTACTCAGCACAAATGAGGCCATGGAACTGGCAGTACTGRAGAGAATGGGAGCTACTAGAGAGAGTGAAGGGCACTAAGATGATGAAGGAACTAAAGCAGTTCTGATTTCAGGAAAGGCTGCGACAGTTTGGCTCGGAGAAGAGAAAGCTCAGAGTGGGATTTTATCCAGATGWATAAATGTCTGAAGGGAGCATGTAAAGGAGATGGAGACAGACTCTTTCCAGCGCCTAGAGACAAGGGAGTGGATAGAGATAATGGGAATGGTGAAATGGAGGTTTTCAGCAGGATTAATCTTTTTGCTTGTCAACTGTTATGTTACTGACTGCATGTATACTGCCTCCACTGATTTTTTTTAACCTCTTTTAACATTTTAGCACTTGATTTGCAGCAGTGTGGAATATCCAATGAGGGAGCAAGGTCATTATTAGATGCTCTTCAAACTAATACAACATTAGTGGTACTTGACATAAGGAAAAATCCATTAATTGGTATGTATCTGCGCGTGCATTTATCCTCTTTGTATGGTTGTTGGGGTTTTTTTGGTAACTGTATGGGGAAAGGTCAGCTGTTTTTAAGGAAAAAAGAACGTGCCACAGTAATTTGCTAAACATTTTTAAAGTGGGAAAACAAACAGGATAGGTAATGTGCACTTTTTATTTAGTGATGTTTGTTCACATAAAGAGTTGTCTTATAGAAAATTCTTAATAAGATATCTTAATTCATTCTAGGTCATGTTCTGATGAAAAGTATTATTGAAAGAGTTCTTAAGAATGGAAGTAGTGCTGATTCAGAGGTATGCTTTGCACTTTTTGGAAAGAGTTTGGGGTTTTCTCTGTAGCTTCCATTACTTTTTTTTTTTAAGGGCAGCTTTGTTCAAAATGAATCTAAGACAACTATTCTAGTTTTGAACAGAAGTTTGATTCTTAAGCTGTACAAATGAARCAACACTATCTAGGGGAAGTCCTGAAACCTCTGTGAGGAATGTGATATTGAACTGTGCTTTTTAAAAAATTTCTTATGGAATTACAACTGTCATATGTAATAAAACCAGGGTATGTATTTAATGGAAAAAAAATTGAAATATGTGTGAACTTGGGCATACCATAGAATTTTAAGTGAATATTGCTCCTGGCCTGCTGGAGAACTTTCTACTACATGTCCTTGTTGACATGGTAACAATAACTTCTAATAAAAAAGTAAAGGAAACTACAGTTTAAAATTTAGCACTCAATTCATTTTCAAACGTATGTCTTGTCAATGATTTATGTAACTCAATTTTTTTCTAAGTTACTCAAGACCATCCTTTCCAGTACAAACATCTATGAAAAAAGAGTTCAGTTAAAGTACATTAGCCCCTTCCATCTTTATCTAACAGTCCACACAGAAATCACAATCGTGCATAAACTGAATGTCTGATCCGTTTATGATAGATACACTGTTTAAATATACAGAAATCTGATTCAGTTCTGAAAGGAGTCCCAGCAATCCCAGTTCTTGTGCTGGAATTTAATGCTCTCTTGTTTTTGAAATGACTAAATATAGTCAGAGCTGTGGATGTCTAGGGACTGTCTAATAAACTGAGAATTTCTTGAGTATTAATAAGCTCCCCACTTCACTAGAAGACCTTTTATGAGAAGTTGTGGTTGGTTGTGAAGGAGTACTCTTTCTGCTTGGCAGATGCAATCAACACTTGGAAAATGTCACAAGGATCACGTGAAAATAACATCTGCCTGGAAATGCTAAAGATAATTTAGCAGTTTGGAAGTTCAAACCATGGAAAGAAGCAACTGTAGGGAATCTCACATATGCTAAAAGATCACTTGACTCAAKACATTAGTTTTACATTCTACCAGTTAGTGTGGTATCTTAAGTTTTATAGGCAGTGCTAGTAATTCTTCATGCTACATTAACAACATGAATGAAGAAATACTGACCACAGCTTGCTAAGTAGCTTTGCTTCTTCCACAGCTGTCTTTCCTTCCAGCCTGTTTAGTGTAAAAACTGTTTGTTTTGTCTCTATTTTTCACTAGCTGGGTGAATTACTTTCTGGGCTGGGTGTTTAGGTTTGCAAGAGTTGTCTACTGCTAATTGATGCCTTCGAATTTGGTGGGCAGCTAAAACAGAAGTTGTATGACTTTAGTAGCACTGTAGCAATGTAGTGAACTGTAATCATAGATATGATTGAGTGTCATAGGTGGTGAAAGTTTGTGTARTTTCTGAGAGACTGAATAGCTTAGAGGAAAAAGCCATTGAAGGTGTCTACAAAACACTGTTKTAATATTTTGCTGGTTTTGTACTTAGATGCTGTACAACAACAGCAGTACAGATGAGACAAGGTATGGGCTAGGTGAACTTTCGGTTTAACCTGGTAAAGTGGTGCTTTTAGGTGTCTAGTAAAACAAAATTAAAATGACTTTTGCTCTTACAAGCTTGTAATTTAATTCTACTATTTCTAGATGTGTTTTAGTTTAAAATGATTGATTCACTTACACAGAGGATAGATCCAGCTGTAGACACAGCAAAATTTATACAAGGATTGARTCCAAAGTGAAAAACAGTTTTTCTTGACAGTGATAAATTTGGATTAAGCTTGGTTAGTTAGAGCACAGTAATGGCATTTTAATCATTCTGATGCTTTAGATGGGAATAACTCTGGCATACTGTACTGATGTGGAATTTAAGACTGTCAGAGACAAGCTTTGTATTAATGTCATCTGTATTTTCCTTCAATGGTTGCTTCAGCACTAGACCCTGTACTAATGATGCACACTGAATAGTATGTGCAGGGTAATTTAAGAATATTTACCAGGACTAACTAAACTTTTTATCAGGGCAAGGGGAGATTTAGGAATAGAGCTGCTGCTCTAAGGAAATGAAATTTGAAGTATACCTGTGGCTTTTGATCATCACTGTCTTAATTTTTGTTTGGGACTTCTACTTKGTAAGGATATATTTTCATTACAGGCAGCAAAAATTAATATTTTTTATAATACTGACTTTGTATTACTGATAAAGTCATGTTAGGGAAGCTTTTATTAGTCTGGAGAACTTTGGCCTAGGTYAGTCATTCCTAGGAAGCCAGTTTTGTGAGAATGAAGTGCAGAAGCCAGGGTTGCCTCTTGACAGGGTTGGTGCTGGGGGTTTCTTGCTATAAGAGGAGATGTGTTTTGCATGGGAGAAAGGGTATCTGATGGGATATTAGGGTGGTATTTTGGGAACACTCTGATAATGTGGACTCTGATAATGTGGATCATCTGTGTTTGAATTTGTGTTTGAATCAGTTTTTTTCTTGATTTTAAAGTTGATTAAGTTTCCTGTAAGTAGTGGTATTCTCTGTCTGTATCTGAAAACTCCCTCTAATTTTAAATGAGCACTTCTTCAATTGTCAGTTACTAAACTGWTCTGTTTTTCTTTTAAAATGCCCCAAATTCCAGTATAAGTGGCTGTCTCCATCTTCCAAAGATGCTTTGAAAACTAARCCAAAGAAAAGAACTATTGTCCTCGGAAGTGGTCGGAAAGGAAAAGCTACWATTCGTATTGGTAATTCTTTGTTTTCTCTGGCTATAGTAAATTATGTCTAGAAAATTGCATGTTAATGCTTAAAAGCTTTAATTAAAATATACATGATGTGTCTAAATGTTAGTGTTTTACAGAACACTTAAAAAAATAGCATTTATTCTTAATTCCATATTGTATCTTGTATCATCATTGGTATCTGCAGGAAACTTGCTTTTGCTTTTAGTGCTACTAGATACGTGCCTGATAAAATGGTAGGATATGTGACTTTAARATGTGTGGAAGCATTGCATATGTTTATTCTGTGTACATCTTTTCCACAAGCTTTCACTTCTGTGAAGCCTGGCAGTAGTAAGTTGTCTAATTGTTCTGCTCTTGTAACCTTTCTGTAGCAGGGTGTCTTCTGCCAGAACGAACATGCATTTTTTAACTGATGTAAAAAATGTTCTATTTTTTTTTTAACTTCATGTAAACCTGTTATAAGTGGTATGTTTAGAATAATGTAGGTATCTTGAATATTTGTAATTTAGTACTGATAGCTGCAGTACACTCTATTTTTCAGTAAGTTACTGAAAATTTCACTGTAATATATTTCACTGTCTTTCGTCTTTGCTCTAGTTATCTGGAAGCAGAGAGGTAAGCATAAATCAAATCAAAGCCTTTGTACAAAAAACTGTTGATCAGGGTGGTGATGGTGGGAGAAAAACTGCATGGCAGATGTGGTTGTCGAGGTTTTGTGGTTTTCTGGGGAGATTTTTTTCTTTTTTAGGTTTTTTGTGTGTTTTGGGGTCCTTTTTAGGAGGATGCRGGAGTCAGGAGATGAAAACCATCCTGGTTATAATGTTCAGAATGAATTGAAGTTTTGAATCCCATAATCTAAGTTATGCATTTCTATACCATTGCAAAATCAGTTGTTTTATTGATCTTAGTGAAACAATAACCTGAGTTCTCACTAGTTTAATTGTATGAAATAGTGTGTGRTCAGTTTTCTACACTTGTCAATTCTGACTTAGAACCTGAGGTAGAGTGGTCATCCACATTAGGTTTCTTTGCTGAGTCTGCTTCGATGCTGTATRATTTAAACAGGACTAGAGAACCCGACTTTTTAGTCCTCTTAGGGAGGAGATTGCCACTGTTCCATACAAGTGATCTSCATGAGTACCAGCTTTATGTTGAGTCGTTTTCCCCATAAATAAAACCATGTTCTTCACTCTAAAGCCACTAGAGGGCAATTTGAAGCACATTATTGTCTATGCGGACTGTTTAAACTTTGATGTCAGACATGGAGCTAGRTATCTCAGGTTCGTAATGTGAATAAGCCTCTTCTGCTGTAAAATTTTACCTTTTTTTGGAAACCAGCTTGTCTTACTTGCATCAGCCTAATGTCGCAGTTATCAGTTTATAATCGCAAATTCTTGGATGCTTTAGCAAAATTACAGTGAATGGCAGATTTCCTAAGATCTTATTATTAATTACATAGGAGATTTTATGAACAGTAAACTGTGAATCTGTGTGTAAATAATTAGGTATAATGAATTCTCTTCTAATCTTGCTCTTCAATCCAGGATTATCATCTAAAAAATCAGTAAGTCCCGGGAAAAAAAATTCCTCAGTGAGAGACAGTTATGCACCAAAACCACTGCCACCAGGCACAAAAGGCTTCCTTCCTTGGCGGACTGCAGAACGTTCACAGAGATGCAGGTGAGGTTTTCATAGTAGAAGGGAAAATACTAATGCACAAAATTTGCATGATAAATACAGTAGAGAATAATGTCAGCTTTTCAAAATACRAATTGAAAGTTACACACAGAATGTTATAATAGTTTTTTTCTGATTATATAATTTTTTAGCATTTTACATAAATTCTACTTTAGTAAGTATTTAAAATACACAAAAATTTGTGATTGCCATAGGAATATTCAGATGTAGCAAAAAAAAAACAAAAGAAACCAAACCTACCCTGCCTACTTGTTATTTTGTTGACAAGGATTTATCAGATACATCATAGCTGAAGAGGCAAGTTAGTGTTCTAAGCATGTAATATAGTTAATTTGAGATCCTGTTCAAGGTGCATGGGTATTCTCTTGCCTCTTCTTTCTGCTCCCTCTCACCCAGTACAAGCATACTTACTGTGATCATCTTAAGTCCTGTGCATTAAAATAGAACCGAAAAAAATTATACATAGAAGCTRTCTTTTGAAACAGTTTTTGTTCTTGTTTTAATCTATTCCCTAGACCTTGGCCTCTCAGGATAGAGATTATACATTTAAACAAAAGTATTACTTAATGCTGTATTTAAAGTAGTTATTAAGCTTGTTTTTCAAAATGTTGAACACCAAATTCTCCTGGTGACTTTAGTTCAGAATAATAAACTAAGCAAGATACCTATTGAAAATACTAATGTTAGCATCCAGCACTGTTGCTCTAAATCATGATTAAGTAGGGGGTACTCATAGAACAAAATAAGAATGTAATAATGATTAAAGGGGTATAGTGCACTGTCTGATGCTATTTTTATTCTTACTGCTTCACCTATCCTAGAATCCTGTGTTTGGAACATTATAAACTTACTTTCCTAAAAAGTGTGGTTTTGTGTTTTTTTCCTAATTTCAGAGGTGGTGGGTCAGCAAATCGTGCTGAAGAATTGCCCTTGAAGATTCAGGTACTGTTCCTCTTATGTAGTGGGTTTTTCTTTAAATAGATAGGTGCCTGAAAAAAGGGGAAAGCGTTCTCAACAGAATCTCACTGTCTAAAAGTTAAGACTGGAACATAGTTTTGAAGATTCTCACTCACAGAAGTAAAAAAAAAATAGTTTATGTCAGCATTTGTTTGAAGTTTCTTTGATATTTAGCTTACTTACATTTCTATCTCTGTATCTTTTGGTTTCCTAGTCTTGTGAGCAAGCTGATTTAGAGTATAGRCATAATCCCTCAAGAGGCAAAAAGAGCAACTACTTGCATTTTTCTCTGAAGGCTTTCTGTGTCTTTTCTGTCTTGTGTTTGGATTATGTACTTGGTTTTACACACATCCGTGAGGTGCTCTAGTAAACCTACCAGTAGGAAAAGAAAAATCCGCTCTTTCTTTCTTCTSTTTTGCATCTTGTTTCCATCACACAAGGATCTGATGGCTGTGGAAGCCAGCTCTTATCCTCTGCTCTGGTGTATGCTTCCCATGGACTGCAGTCCTTTGAGAATACATGGGCTGGCACAGGATGCCAGGGGCAAAGGCTCCTTTGACCCATACCTCTGCTTGGACACGGATCTTGCCTGGATGGAATGAGGGTATTGGCTCCACCAAGGAGCACCTATTTCTGCTCCCAGCCTGATGTTCCCTCTTCTTTTCCTCACTCCTTTTGTTCTGACCTCTTATGCCTGCCTGGCATGTTTTACCTTGCAGTGGGTCACCTGGGACTGGCTATGTTCAGCACCAGGCAGTCCTGGCTGTGCCTTGCAGGGGCCSATCCTGCTGCTAAATCCACACTACCAGTACCCAACTTATGCACTTGTAGGATTGGTACTTTTTAATATTGTTTTATGCAAGTTTATTTCAAAGTTGTATGACTGGACAATGTGTATTACATTCTAAGGGATGCTGGAAAACAATTGTATTTAAATTAAGCTTTTGATTTTATTTAATCTTCAATTTTTGCTATACATTGTAATACTATGAGTGGGCATGTTTTCTGGTGTGATTAGACTGGTGTTCCTGTGAAAGTGACAGTAGAAAGTGCTTCTTCGTCTGAAACTGAAGACACACAAGATTTAGAGGATGGTATCCACCAGTGTGATTTGACAAAATCATTAGATGTGATGGATATAACACAATATCAACAGTTACAGGTAAGAAACTGTTCAGTTTATGTTTATATGTTCAGTGCTTTAGACTCCATAAAAGCAAAGTATATCAATTAAGCCATGTTTTATTCAGAAAACTGTGATTAAATAACCAGCTTTGGAGCAGGATTTCAGAATGACTTAATGCAAGCTGCAGTGTGTGTAATTTCTCTCTTCCCATCTTGAATTATGGTGCTCAGATCTTTTGATCCATGTCATTGCCTATAGTATTTTGTTCCTAGTATTTTCTTTATAAAAATAATTTAATGCCATTTCTAAGAGTTGAAATATGGTAATGAATGTTGTGTAAAAATAATTACAAAAATAGCTGAAAGTATTTGAGTTCCATTTTATAATTTAGCCTAGTTCCATTTTATAATTTAGCTTTGTAAAGCCTGGCTTTTTATTATTCCTTCTACTTATTTGATACTTAAAAAATTTAGTGGTAGTGAAACTGACTGTTTCTGCAAATATCTTGACTGGGAATGTTCTTAGAAAAGAAGGGCAGGGAGGTGGCTCAGAATGGTGGCTGCTGAGGTATTCTAGCATACTGTAAAGTAACATCTTCAGGTGGAGTAAATGTGTTGTTTCTGAAGTGTTGAGGTTTGAATTCTGTTCGGAGAAGCTAATGAATACTTGTGTAAATAAGTTCTATACTCACTTGGTGGTGGTTATCAGAAGACCACACTGGGCAAATACGCTGTTCGTATGTGTGCGTATTGGGACTGTATAGCTGCCTCTGTGTGAGAGAGGGAAGTTAAGTTCTAACTTGCTGCAGGTCTAGTGGTAGTGGGAATGTTTAGGGTGGGATAGAGTTGTGGAAAGCAAAAAGACTGCACAAATACTGCGTAAATAACTATTGATCTTTTCAGCTAATGCATACTTCTTCTTTAGACCTTTTTCTCTCTAGAACTTTTGTTCAGGAAGATTTCAAGGTTTTATTTCAAGGTTTTCATGTGTTATTTGAACTTAACGTTGTATAGTAAATTTCTTTGGGTGTGATCTCATGTTACTTTAGTGTGCCATATATTGACATTGGACTCTGTGGTGGCTTCAGCACTTCTTACCAAGAGGACTGCGTCTAAAATCATAGAATTCATGTCATATGCAAATTGCTCCAAAAACTTCTATGCAGGAGCTACTGTGCTTCCAGGAACCTTTTGATTTATTTATTCTTGGTGTTTGGTGAGGGAAGACTACTGCAGCATACAGCAGAGGCAGACAGTGTTTAGTGGAAGGGTTGTCGTGCTGACCTATTATGTCAGTGTTASCTGTATTACTGATGTAGGGCAGGTATAAGGAAGAGGCAATTAGTGATTAATTTGAACTTCCTTGGAAGGAAACACACAAATTTTGGCAACTTACCCCAAAATTTGGTTTGATTTGTCTTTGCTTGTAAAGGTCCTTATTTTCCTGACTTTCTGAATTTAAAAACCAAAATACCTTTTTAGGCCATGATAGCTTATCAGATAGCACTGTTTAAGCAATCTTCACCTGCTTCTGTGCCTCACTCATTGTTTCTGTTACCTTGACACAAAGCAGGATTCACATCATGGCAGAATCAAACTCTCAAATTGTCACCATTTAATTCTCTATTTTCTCTCTGTAGTGTAGTGCTTTTTCATTTCTTGCTTCAGTCTTTTACTCTTTGGCCTTTTTTCATGTTTGTCTGATCATAAGACAAATTGAATCAGCTTGCTGATCTGAGAAAACTCATGTAGTTAAATAAGGAGAAATGCAATGTCCTGCACCAGGACACCGGGTAAGAGCAACCCTAAGCAGCCGTATCTGCTGAGGGATACCATCTGGAAAGCAGCACTACAGAAAAGGCTCTGGTGGACACCAAGTTGAACATGACCAGCAGTGTATTCTTGCAGCTGAGAAAGTGAATGGTATGCTGGACTCCATTAGGAGGAATATTGCCAGTAGGCTGAGGGAAGGGATCCTTCCTTTCTGTTGGTGAGACCACACCTGGTATTGTGTCCAGTTCTAGGTCCCCCAGTACTAGAGCAATATGGGTGGACTGAAGAAGGTCCAACAAAGAGCCCAAGTATGGTTAAGAGACTGAAGCACCTCTCTGAGGAAAGGCTGAAAGAACTGAGACTGTTCCATCTGGAGGAGAGAAGGTTCAGGGAGGGATAAATACCCAAAAGGAGGGTGTAAATGGGATGGACCCCCTTTTTCTCTGTTGCCTAGTAAAGAGTGAAGCATAGTGGTCAGAAGCTGAAACACAGGAGGTTCTGAACATCAGGGCACAGGTTTTCATTGTGAGAGTGACTGAGCAGTAGCACCAGTTGCCCAGAGCAGTTACGGCATCTCCCTTAAAAGATACTGAAAACACCATCCAGTCACAGTCCTGGAAGGCTTATTGTATGTAGTCCTGCTTGAGTTCCCTTTCAGCCTCAACCAATCTGGGATACTTTTCCAGGATGGTGTTCAATTAGCTTAACAGCTCACATTGGTTGATGTGCTTGGATGTATTCCAGAACTGGAGTACATCTTTTTCTCTGCCTTAATTTGTCTTTGGTACTGTCATTAAACAGCTCTTACTGCACAGCAGCTTGCAAGGGGAGCTGCTTTGAGGAATTGATCCAGTTGAAAAGTAGTCCACTGTGTTTGGTGGTAGCAGGCCTTTCAATAAAGTGGGACAACCAGTTGTGTTAGAGCAATGATGGGAATGCAGAGTCATAGTAAACAGTAAGAGGTGGGAGTACCTTAAACTGCTGCTTTTCCAAAAAGCTCTCCAGACATCTCCTGAAGTGACTAAATGACCAGACTTTCACTTTGGTGTGCTGGTCATGGAGATCTTCTATACATCCTTTTGCTCAAAAGGGGGCTTTAAGCATACTGCTTATGAAACAAGTAATACTTACTTGGTGTTCTCGTAAAAAAAAAGCCTTGGCTAATGAAAGCCTCATTTCTGCTTAAATGAAAAATGAGAACAGATAAAAATACGTTTTCCTTCCACTAGAGGGAATCAAATATTAGAGTTGGTTCTAATGAAGTGCGTAGCTGAGGTAACTCCCATGCTTTTAAATTTTAACTAGGGATTTAAATGGTGAACTTCACCCTTAGTCTAGTTACAGGGCAACTCTTTGTACATCATACTACTTTGTGAATTACAAAGAGCTAGAGATTGCACTATAACTGTTTTTGGTTTTTTTTTTAAGTACAGCCAAGTAGAAAAACATGGCTAATTAGTTACTAAATTTTCTAAAATACAATTTTTTAAACTTCAGTTTTATATTTCTGTGTAGTGTTGAGCAGACATATGCTTACAGTAATTCTGAGGGCTACCTATATTGTTGGTTTTAATTTTCATCTTAAAGTCTATCTGTTGTCTTTCTGGTTATAATATTTGAAGGCTTAGTCTTGTAATTTGGGTGTACATTTAGCTCTGTGATATGTTTTAATGATTTTTTGCTGCATGAAGACTGCACCATTGTGTCAACTAGTGAATTTCTTAGAAGGAAATAAAAGATTAAAGTGCACATATACTTGTAGTATGTAATGGTGACAAATTCTTTCCTTTAAATGCTGGCTTTGATACTGCTTATGGGGAGCTGCAGCTGCTGTGTTCAAATTTTTATCAAGTCAGCCTGTAACCATGCAATACTCTGTACATTGTGATAAATCAAGTTTAATCTTTACTACAAAACATCTACATTTCTGTTTAAAAAAATAATGAAAATGTAATTACTTTCTAAGCTATTGGCCTTTGCCATTGCTAACAAGCACTTTGAAGAAAAGGGTCAGCTTTCRCCTTTTCAATTATCTAAAATATGTCCACAACAGAAATACTATAGAACTACTGTTTCTAAGGTAGAGTTCCTAGCCTGTGTATGTGTGTGCTCTATAAATGGAAGCGTAAGAACTCTTCAGCCTGTGATAGCTGCGACTSATCTTAAAAGCTAGGCTATGGGATTCCAGGTTTACATGACAAGTTGTCAGTGTGGAACATTATGGTTGCTACTTTCTGTGCTGTCCTTTCTTGTTTGTAAGAGGTTTTATAGCTCCCATTGCTTCCACATGTTCTAAGGTAGATGGTAGTAAGATTTGGTGTTTGTGAATCGTTCTTAGGTATTTGCCCCCAGCCCTGTATCTGAAAGTTACATGCTGCTAAATGTCTTCCCCAAGTAATGTCTGAAACTTGTTTTTCCTATGCCTTCTGACTTCTGAAGATGCTGTTCAACTGTTCAGATGATAAAGATAGGACTAGCTTTCTACTTTCAGGGTTAACTTGGTTGGTGTTGGTCTAGGGTTTTTAGGAGCGGGCTTCACTGGGGTAGTGACAGATCCATAATCATCACTTTGAGTGGTTGTCACTGGGAGTGCCATATATAGAGGATTCTAGAACCTGTGTCTTTGAGCCAGAATATTGTTAGGGTGTACAAGAAGAAAAATTCTTACTTATTTTTTCAGTTCAGATGCTGTAATTAAAGATGCTAATGCTCTGCTGGGATACAAGAAAACATGGTATTGCAAATCATGACTACTGTTGCTGAAACTGAAATTTACTGCTTAGAAGCATTAGTTAAAACATGAGTTTGGACATCTCATGAATAAGACTAGAATATATTGATTAGATGTTTTGGGCTTGGTTTTATTTTTGCTAATTCAACACTAAACTAGGAATTGTGGAAAACATTCTAACCAAAGAACTAAGTGAAACCACGTACAAAGAGTACAGTTCTTCCATTTCAGAATTCTGTATTCTTACTGTATTCTATATGCATACCCTGGATAGCAACACATATAGTTGGAAAATCTACATACATAATAAGGAATTCATAATAGACCCCAATTTGAGCTTCTGATGATGTAGATGKATTTAGTTAAAAATGATACTTGAAAATACCATGCATTCCTGATGGTTATGTCATAAGCCAGAGACTTGTGCTGTAATTTAATATTATCTGTTGCAATCTTACAAATATGTTAAGTGAATAATTATGTATTTTTTTCTACGTATATAGTGATAATAGTACTTATTTAAATAATAATTATTATTATTATTGTTTTTGATTTTCTATAAATAATTTGCTTAYTTTGCATCCTGGAATTGCATATTGGTAGATCTCTGTCCTGTATTTTTGAAGCAGATATGTTACTCTTTGGAATGCCATGTGCTAGTTGTTAATTGGACATGTTGAGTCTCTGTTTATTGCATGTTAATCTGACATTTTGAGATAAATTTCATGATTGTTTATCTGTCTTGATAGTTGGAGCTGGAAGACTGCTTGGAAAAACTAAAGGAAGAACAAAAAGCTAGAGTAAAGGCTGAGGAGCGGCTACTAGAGGTAAACATACTTAACTATTAATGATCTTTATTTATAAAGGAGGCGCTGCTCAAAGACTCTGCTTGCTTAATTAGGAGTAATTATCAGTGGCTACTAATGTGGTAGCTTTCAGTGTCACATGGACCATTTACTAGTCTAAGGGCAGTGATGAAATCTGTGTTTAGTAATATGTGTTTGCTCTACTGGTCCTGTTCCAGGTCCTTGAACTCTAGCTCAGGCTACTCTTTCAGTGTATTTTATTCATTTTCTGAAATACTTACCATCTGGGGCATCCTGATACTTGTTTTTTTCAAGAAAGTGATTAAATCTGTTTAGAGTATGTACATATGGATAAATCTTTGTCTCCCAACTTACTTATTGTGACATGTGCTGAAAAACTGTTTTTCTCAATTGTTGCTCAATTTGGTTTATTCTGTACCTTTAAGTTTTGTTTCTGCAGCCAATAACCACATTGGTTTTCTGCATGTCAGTTATTGTGAAGTGCAGTTTAGCTTTGAGAAGACTGAACAACTTATCACAGTTAAATTGTGAGGTCTTTGTCCCCTCTGTCTGCTGTTGCTGACCTAAAAATGTTTTTTTTTGCATCAATAAGCAGAATTTCTTCTAATATAGTTGAGTGTAAGCTCATGTAAACAAACGGACTTGGTCCTTAAAATGTGATTTGGAGGGGAATGAAGGTGGTGATGATACCATTTGAAATAGGAGCAAAAATGGTACCCCACAGGGAGCAGATATCCACAAAGGACTCTGCACTTTCCAAGGTTCATTGTAGCCCTCTTATGTGATGATCCCCATCTTCCTGTAATGGGATGTGCATGAGTGGGCTCTGTTTAGATACCTAAATCCTTTTTAGGCCAGAAATCTTTCTCTATCAAGGCTCGGATGGTTGGACTTAGTGTCTTCTCCCAGGAGATGGGATAATTCTGCAGTTAAAATGTAATTTTCAGTTTCACCATCAATTTGATTTTTGGTCAATGTGGAGAAAAAATTGAATCATTGTATACTTTCAGTTTTTAGATACACAGTGCAGCGAGACATAACAGTAGTACGCATACCCTTGATACAGAGGTGTCAATATAAGGAGAACTTTGTTGCTTATTTAGGTTTTTTTAGTAGTAAAATGAATTCTTTGCTGTTAAAGTGTCATATAATACATGCAAAGTAAAATGATATGAAAGCTAATTTTTACTGCTTGTACTTGCTCTATAATATCCTCTACATACTGAAGTCAGTGCTGAGAAAGTGGTTTTGAGTGCTTGCAGGGGTATCTGTGGTAGCATAGAGCTGCAGCTGTGGATAAGCTGACCTGCACAGAGCTTAATGTAATAGTGCCCTGAAATGCACTGAAAATGGGTGGTGCAGCAAACTCTGCATTTGTTACACCAGTTATTTCAGATATTTCTCTTCTTGATGCTGCTGTTCAGGCACACAAAGGTGAGGTTTGATCTTTTAAACTGAAAATGTAAYAAATTGCTTTTTCTTTTTTTTTCCCCCACGTAGCTGGAGATTGAAAATGCAAGATTAAAGAGTCTAAATATGTCCCTGTCCGAGGTTCTTCACGCACAGTCAGTAACCAGCTTGATTTTGGAAGATGAAGGTGTTCTAGGCAGCATTGAGAGCTCTTTCCAAAAGTTCCATGCTTTTTTAGACCTCCTTAAAGATGCTGGGTAGGTTGTCACTTAAGTCTTGCTGTTTTTCCTGAGATCTTTCCAAGATTATCCTCACAGTAAAGTATACTGCCTTCTACACCTCCAGGTTTCTAGATGTGTACTCTCAAAGTGCAGAGGAAAATAAATTAGCCAAGTACCTATTGTGTAGTGTTTTCCTAG
This sequence comes from Malurus melanocephalus, assembly GCF_030028575.1. NCBI lineage: Eukaryota > Metazoa > Chordata > Aves > Passeriformes > Maluridae > Malurus > Malurus melanocephalus. The sequence continues at coordinate 1,129,905 of NW_026623286.1, forward strand.
TGGCAAAAACATGATCTAAGCACAGTTCAGCTGAATTCTTGTGTCTGCCTTTGGGCAAGGCTTTCAAGAATCCTATTCCAAGAGAGTAGAAAGCTTCTGTTGAAGCACGTTTCCAAGTCTTTAGTGAATCACCTGTGGCTCTTAGCATTCTCACCATATGAAAGGCTCAAAATGCAGTTGAATTGCCTTCAGAAAGCATCCTGTCACCTTGTGCTCCCCATTCACTAATTGAAGCATTAGAAATCTAGATTGATGAATCTCCAGCMTTTCTATTTAAAACCTGGATTAATTATTATGTGAATTATTTTAGAGAGTATTGGTTAAAGTTTGTCTTACCACTGTATCTGCATTTTGTCGGAAGATGGTTCATCCTTCCCATTTTTTAAAGAATTTCAGCTTAAACATGATTTGTAAAGCTTACTTGACCAGGTATGGCAGTCTCATCCACAAGGAGGGAATTATGTGAATAGATGTTGTAGACTATTCCACATATTCCAAGAAGATCACAGAAGATTTTACTTTCCCTCCCTATCTCTCACTTCCAAATTGCAAYGATGGAACTCAGGACCTAGGTGACAATGGCCTCAAGTTATGCCAGATGAGATTTGGCTTGGATATACATAAAATTTCTTCATTGAAAGTGGGGTCAGACATTGGAACAGGCTGCCCAGGAATGTGGTGAGATCACCATTCCTAGACATGTCCAGAAAACATCAGGATGTGGTGCTTAGAGGACATGATTTATTGGTGAAACTAGCAGGAAACTACCATTACTGCAGGAATTTCAAACTTCTCAGGAAGGGAAAAATGCATTTTCACTACATGAGAAAGATTTCTTCATATGGGTTCTATTTCTGTCTGTGCATGGTAATAGGGAGCTGCTCTAAAGTTACCGAATCCCAGTCATGAAGAGTGCTCGTCTCAGTAACCTTCTGTATATCATATGCTGTGCTACCAATTAATGGCTGCAGCTTCTCACTTCTTACTGAGGCTTAAAACACATATGTGGTTGGTTTGGCCAACTTCCAAGCTGGCAGGTGACACGACATCAGTGTGTTTGTTCTGCATGTGATTGACATGTTAAGAGATTTTACTGTTTGGAGATGTGCAGCAGTTTCTGCTTGAATGACAGGGTTTTAATCTTTGTTCTGTCTGACATGGAATCTGCTTGCCTGCATGGTGCTCAGAGTTCAGTGTGACCTTGGAGAGCTTCAYTGTAAACCTTGTAACGCTTCTTTTGAACCCGCAGGCTAATTTGTGCAAAAACAAGAAAATACCTGTAGCTACATGCTTTCATCTTGGTCAAGATACTTGGAGCWTCTCATAAAATAATAGAAAAGGCAATTATCTTCAAGGCGATAAACAGATTTTACTTCTTCTGATTTTGAATGTTTAGGTCTTTCAAAGATTAAGGATTGTTTGTGTTATTTTCTATTAAATCTTTATTTTACAGACTTGGACAACTTGCTGTAATAGCTGGGATAGACCAATCAGATTTTGGTATTTTGGGGCTTTCACAAATGAATTCTACTCTTGGTAAGCCTGTGAACATGGGAAAGGAGAAGTCTTTTGAAGAAGAAAGACAGGAACATACCCAGAATTGCAGAGTAAGTCTCCAGAGGCAATTATACTTTATGCTCTTTAATATACTTTTCAGTTGTTWTCCCCCTCTGATTCATGAAGTTATTACTGCAACCTTTTGCTGTTGCTTCATTTATACAGATCATAATAATTCAATGATTCATATAAGCTTTTAAGTTGTTTATCATATTACATAAACTGTAGTATTTTGTAATTTGGTAGTAATTGTGTAGTAATTGTGTTGTTTCCTAGTCTGAAATAGGAAGTTCCAAAAGTGGTAGGCGTCCATTAAAATTAGAAAATATAATGAAGGTTTTTTAGAAAAATTTAAAAATAAAGTAAAAGAAACGTACTCTTACAGGAGAGGCTAGTACAATGTATCTGCTGAAAATCACAAGTTATCTTCTCTAGTAATTGCTGTGTATATGTCCAGTCCTGATAGATTTCTGTGTGACCATGACATGAATTTCAGGCAACTAGCAATTTAAAGTATTTATTGCATAAGGTTTTAGGTTCTACTCTGTCAATTAATAGTAAACCTTTTGGATTTTTCAAAGGAGATATTAAAGTTCCTGTAAAAAAAAAAAGTTTTTTTTTAAAGCTATTTAAAATTCAGATACAGCAGCCTATACTTGTGTCCAAGTTCAATAAAACTGTCATACCAAGAATCACTCTGCATTCCAGTGTGTTTCTTATATCCAATATCTTCCCCTCTTAACTGTTCTAATTTCTTCAAGAACACGAACTCCTTAAACATGATGTTAAAAAGTTGTGATTTTTTTCTAACAGTGTGGAGAGAATTTTCAGTTTTACAGTTTGAAAACAGCTCACTCTTATCTCTTAGTATTGGTGATTAGTTTGGATTCTCAGAGCAGCTAGATGCTGTGGCATAGTGTGTTGGGACTACACTTCTGTGAACTGCTGGTAAAAATAATTGCAGGTATTTTGGAATGATAAATGTGATTAAGTTTTGGCTGCTTTTGTGTAACTGACACATCTCTGTAGTATGAATTTCAAGCTAAATGTGAAACTGTAATGTGCCTTCTCCATGTCATTATCACCCTAGCAATCTTCAGAAACTTTGAAAGGTGATAAAGTTTGTGGAATTGCTATCACCTTTGCATTTCTGTGTTGTGTAAAGGCTCTGTTTTGCTCTGCAGACTCTTGTATATATGTGGCAGTTGCAATATTGGCTTTTTTTTCTCTAGTTGCATCAGTGTCTTCATTGGAATCTTTTGTTTCAGAACAGAGCTGGGGATACCCAACTTTCTCTTCCTGGCGCATTTCAATCCCAGATGGTTGGGAATAATGCCTTTTCATCACTTAGAGAAATTCAAGAACTTCAGGCTGCTGGACAGCAGTATCAACCAGGTTCATGGAAGGAAAATGAAGCTCAAACAATTAGCCAAAATAAGGAGGAGAAACCTCGAAGTAGCACTCCAATATTACCTGAGAGGAGAGTCAAACAAAATGAACAAGCAAAAGGACATCACTCAGCAAGACAATTGGCTACCAGTCTGCATTCTTTTACTGATTCCAGTGTACAGACCAGAAGTGATGATAGCAGAATATCCAGTAATATTTCTGGTGAAAAAAGCAAAAATTCTTCCTCTAAGAAATACATCTCTGTACCAATTGAAACAGCAGCTCCAGGTACTGGAGTGAGAGGAGACAAAAGTAGACTGCAGGGTGTAATTGTTAGCCCTGGAACTGATATTGTAGGATCTGCCTCTGAAATACAAGAAAGTATACAAAGTGTTACCAGCATTTGAAATGGTTCTAAAATGTTTGGACTGTTCTTTACACTTACAAGATTAATAATAATAATAGGCTTTGAATATCTCACTAGGTGACTTTTTTGTAAAATTTTGTAGACTTTATGACTTTTTAAAACATTGCATGCTGCTCAGAATTCCTGTTTCATATTTGTGTTTCTTGTCATTAGATTTATAGTTTTGAAAACATGTGATACCTCTATGGTACCCATCAGTTTGTACTACATATAAAGAAAGCTTGGCACATGGATTTCCTTATCACAGATCTTTGAGCTAATAAAATTAATTTCAGTACAGTTTTTTTTGTGTTTATTTTCAGTGTTTTCCAGTGGGAGTGCAAAAATGGTTTTGGGGCAAACACCAATTCCCAGTATATGGGTATGACATTCCCAAAAGTAGAGGAAGTTTCAGAGTAAAAATGAGCCCAGATACATCTGTATAAGAAATCTTTTAAATAAAACCATCATTATTGCTATGAMTGCAGATTGTAGAATTACTTGTTGGAAGAACTCTCAGGAGGAGTCTAGTCTAACTTAGAGTGCTCTCAGGATCCAGAGAAATGTGAGAATGTAAAACTAAGAGAATTACTGTTTTTAAACTYCTGGGATTCACCTCCAGTTTCTCTTTCCTGTCCTTGTGCACTGTCAGCTGATTTGCAGCTTCTGAACTAGAAAATACTTACCATGTGCAGGAACTAGGCAGGATGAACTTGGAAAAAAACAGCCTGTAACTATTTTTACTCAGTCATCTGTTATATGAGTTCTTTAAAACTCATATAGTTGCTTTAAAATTAAGAAAAAACCTCATGAGTCTTCTAATGGAATTTTTCTGCAGAGCAAATAGCACAAGATTACCTTAGCTCTTGCAATATTGCACAAGTAATTGCACAATGGAAGTATGTTCTTTGTACAGACTTTGTCACTTCAGAATATTAGAAAGTAATATATTAATCTGTGGTATTTTAAAAAATATTTTCCCAACTTTGTCTAATTCTTCAGTCATTCTTTGTGTATTTGGTTAGATTGAACAATTGGGTGCAATCTGTGTATTCAGCATTAAAACGCTGCCTATTCCTTTTTTTAAATCTAAAATTCTAAAGCTAATAATTGAGAAATGCTGGATAAAATTATAAATTCAAAAGTGTTGTATTTGTGAGGTTCAGAGTTGGGAATCTGTTACTTATCCCTAAAAATACCATTAAGAACTTAGAACTGTTTATATATTACATGCCCATAAGCAGGTGATAATAAATACCTTTCGTGTTAAATACTTGCTTTTCAATATTTGCTTTCAGAATATTAATTATTTCAAAAATAACCTTAAAGCAAAATTGATGAGGCAGTTTGCAATTTAAATGTATATTCTTTTTTTCAGTGAATTAATGCTTTTTTTTCCTGTTAAATCAGAAACAAAGGATTCTTCATGTCACTAGTGCTATAGTATTGCACTCTTACTGTAAGAATCTGTAGTGCATACTTGATAAATAGTTGTGTCTGTTGGCAGAGACAATGGATTGAAGTTACTAGGGAAGAACTATTTTTAAGGCCATCATGAAAATATCAGAATTTTCAAAGTTTTTCCTAAAGATTTAAAAACATTTATAAAAAATATTTCAGACATTAACATTTTCTATATATATATTTGACAGTAAGTTTAATAAAATGTAAAAATATTTTTATTTTAAATTATTATGAAACCATTTTCTTCCCTGAGCCTGACTAGAAGCTGTTTCATCCTCTTACTGTTAATGTTTTACATAATTGTCTGTGTTCTTGTTTGACATAAAAGCCTGAAATCAATAGGCCAGCTATTTGCTAGAGAACGTTACTGTTTACTGATAAAACTCAGTGATTTTTTTTTCTTTTCACTTAGTCTTCCCAAGAGCTACTCTTCACAGTTCAGAACTTCGATCTCTGAAAAACAAAATAACTCCAAACCCTTGTTTGAACCATATATGTAAAGGTTTCACCAAAATTTGCTCATCTCACTAGTTTGCTGGACCAGATACCCCAGCTGCCTCCTGAAATGCTTGCAAGGTTGCTGTGTCGTCATCATTATTTGTCTTTTAATAATGACGTCAAGTTTGTCAGCTTTGGTACCAGGCAGAGRACTCGTGTACACTTGCTTTCCCTGAGTGAGCTGATCCTTTTCCAGCAGTAGTAAATCAAGGTTTTGCTGTCCAGCATAACATGAAGTCATGATGAGCCTAGTAAGAGTTCACTGAAAACTCTCGAACTTCATTTATACTTCTGAGGGTTTTTAAAAATCTGTCTTGTTTTTCCAGTTATGCATCATTGTAAATATATCTTTCTTGTTTTTGTATTAATTATGCAAATCCAAGTTCATCTGCAGAGATTGATTTGTGGCACTTAAAGGATCAAATTCTGTCAAATGGTACAAGAAAGAAGCATTCCTGAAAATCATGGGTTTGAAAGCTTATATTGGGTGGCTATGAATATTGGTAGGATTCTATGATGGAATAAATGGTTTTGATATAATTATTAAAWAATAATTGCTGCTAGTAAAATACTAATAGGAGAAATCTCAGTCCAACAGAGAAAAGACTGTAATGTGACCCTGTACGATTATTTCTTCCCAAGTGCAAAAGTATAATAATCCCTTGCCCACAGCAAAAATGTCAGGTTTGTACTTTGTTACCAATTCTGTATACTCCCCATCAATAGGGAGAAGGATTTTCTAAGCTTCTGGGTGACACGGCTTCCAGCCTTGTTGTCTGATCTCATGGGAGCAGCTATTTTTGACTCTACTGGTTAGGATGGGACTTCTGTGAACTGAACTCCAAAACCTGGTATTTTCACCCAGTGCTCTGAGCTGATACCAACACCAGCTTGCCTAATTTCTATTTTTGTGTTCTAATTCTTTGTGCCMGTGTTTGAATTAGATTTTCAACTCCAAAGTTTTCATTTACTTGTGGATTTTCCGCACAATTAGTATTCAAGACAGCCTGCTCAGACAGTGGAGCACTTTCTGTAGCAGTGGCCAGGCTTCCTGACCTGAATCCATAATCTACACTATTTCTGACATCTTCTACTGCCCCTTACTACCTGGTATACCATTTCCCCAGCAGACCAGAGTTTGAAGTTGCCTCTCTGGCCTATATAAGTGGTTTGGATTTAATACTGGGAAAAGCTTCTGTGAGGAGCCTGTATATTTTGATCTAACTTCTAGCTGAGCCACTAATAGAAATAATAAAATTTTAGTCATACCTATGCTGTTACTAATCATTTCATTAGAGATTTCTATTTAATTATAACTAATTTTAATAACTAGGTGTAATGTTCTGAGTGTTGTGGTACTTTAGAAATACCTTAATGTTTTGAAGATCAAGTATCCAGCCTGTGATGTCTGTGAAGTTTGCTATTATCTCTAAAGCACTGCAGAAGTTTCTGGTGCCTGAAAGCAAGTTTGGTAGGTTTTTCTTAAGTTATTGCTATTATTGAAATGAAAGCTATCTTTGCTCTAACACCATTGTCTCTAATTTTTTTTTTTAACAAAATAACTTTCATAAGATGAAAACCTTTTAAGTAAATACGAAATCAGTCTGTTGTCTGTAAATTCTTTTTGTGGTTCCGGGTATCTCCTGGCTTGACAGGAAAAGGAACRAATTCAAGTAGTTGGTATTTCTTCAGTGAAACAATTGGTAATGAAAAATGGTACTTTATATAAATTTCGGTATTCACAAAATAATGGACATTGATGCATTCATTTCTGAAAAATAAGCAGATTTCTGTACAGATAATTAATGATGATTAGCTTAGTGAACATGCATGAAACTAACATAGGGCCAGCTTTGCAGGAAACACTGGACAGTCTAATGTGTTCAAGAACTGTGCTTTATACAGCTATATATGAGAACTGTGATTCTTGTCCAAGATACTTGGAAATTATGGGATTATGTGATGCCCATCTGTTTTCAGTCATAATTCATGGCTTCTTTTGTCAAAACTGATTTACTGCTACTGCCTTTAAAATAACTTCTGACAACTGATGAGTAAAATGTCTCTCCCTAAAACAATCCAAAAAAATCAAACAAGCTAAAGTCCTTATCTCAGTTTCAACACTTTTAACTGTACTATCTCTCTATTTTCAATGAACCAAGGTATCTGGAAAAAATACTTCAGTATTCAGATATATTAGCCTAGGATTTGGCAGACCTCAAGGCAAGCCCAAACTAAGCAATCCATTATGTGAAACTGATCAAGTTTCACAGCTCTCCTGTTTTTATTCTCTTCGGATAAAATCCAAATAGCGATTTGCCTGCAACAGACTTTTTGTGGGAAACAGTGCACAGCGCGCAGGCACTTCTTGGGTTAGAGAAAGAAGGGAGAGATCCTCCTCTTCTACAAGTATTTCACACAAAATATGAGAACATCTGGGTAGTGTAAAACCACCCCTTTCAGGACGAATTACAGAAACCCAGGAAGGGACAGGCTGGATACGGCAGGTGATCTCAACCTCGCAGCTTTTTCAGGGGTGTCCTGGAATACATGGCACGGGATGGCTCTTAATTATCTATAATGAAGGAGACTCCACAATCTCTCTAGTGCATGGCCACTTGCATAGTTGAGCTCTTTCTCATATTCAGATGAAGCTTCCTGTGTATCAGTTTCCGCCTCTTGGCATTTCATATGAAATATCTCCTAAAATTCACTGTAACTGTGGATCGCACCCCGCCCCCGGCACCGCCCCACCCGCCCCTCACACCGCCCCTCACACCGCCCCTCACGCCGCCTCCCGCGGCCGCGCTGCCAATGGGCGCCCGGGGGCGGGCTGGAAGGTGCCGAGCCGCGGCTGCCGCGGGTTTATAGAGGCGGGCACGGTCGCGGAGCCGTAGCACCGGTACCGGCAGCAGCAGCAGCAGCAGAATCGCGGCGATGGAGGGCGGACGGCAGGTGGCGAACTTCGGCGCCGGGCCKGCGAAGCTGCCGCGCTCCGTGAGTAGGGGCCGGGCTGGGGCGCGGCGGGGCTGGGTGTCCTCGTCCCCTCGGCTCCCTGCGGGATTCCGGCTGCAAAAAGCAAGGAGGGTTGGGGAAGCGCTAGCAAATAGTTATTAAAGGAGTTTACCCCCACAGTTCCGAAACTTCGTGTCTTCTAACTTTCCCCACCCTACGAACTGCCCTGCTAAACTCGGATTTTTGGAAGAGAGCTTCAGTGTGGTTCTTGGATTGTTCTCTAGGGTTTTGGATTTTTTTTCCATGCTGGATGATATGGCACCAACGGTTATGTCGTTAGTTTTGGGATGGGACTTAAGTGCGCAAGGATAGCTGTGTGGAGTATGAGATTTATCAGCTGATAAATAGCATGGTAATTCCCTGACATGTATTTTTTTAAGAAGTTATAGTGTATGTGGTATACACTCAACCCTCTGGAAAGTTGCATCAGCAGCCATGGATTATCCAGTTATATGGAGAGGGGGTGGTTTCTGCCGAATTGTACATACTTGACTTTCAGTGTGTGGGTTATGTACCGTGGAAATCTTTTCTGTTCTTTTCTTAGACYCCTTCATAGTACTCTCAGTTATTTTATGTGACTTATTTTAAAAGTTTCTTTAGGTAAAATATTTGATGCATAGCAGATTTCTTGTTTATTTGCCTGGGTTTCTTTCCCCTCGCATCTCTTTTCTTGAGGAAATGTTCTTTGTAGATAAGGTTGCAAAGAAATTTCATGTTCTGTCKTGAGCCCTTGATTCCAAAAGGGGCTCTCACAGGCTCTGTTTCAGTACACTGCTCTTTGACAGAGACTTTCAAAAAACTGGATTTGGGGTTTGRGGAGTGCAGATGAACATAGCTGTACTCATTATTGATCTGTTTTCCCCTCTTGAAAATGCAGCACTCTTGTGTAGACTACTCGATTGTTTCTCTTGATTGTGGGCTAGTGCTGCCTGTAACGCACTCAGACCTGGTGAAGGAAGAAGATGGAGCAATTCATATATTATAAGGGGCGTTGTCGATGTCTTCTGTCAGGCATGTGCATATTTTCAGATGAAGAATCTTACTAACAGAACTGGATTTTATCAAGCACTATTCTAATAATTAGTCTGTTCTTTCCCCTTCCCTTTTTCCCCTCCTCTGGTGTGGAGAAGTTTGCTTGTAAAATGTGGTGGTTAAAACTTCACAATCTTTCGGTTGACCTTTTGGTGACCAGYTGTTACAGTTGACAGACCATGCAAATATCCTACAGCAAGGTAGTTTTCTTATTGCTGAAATTGCCCAGAGTGTGCAGTTTCTTGTCAGATCCTGGGGTGCCTGCATGCAGCATTTGTTTTGGTGGCTGTTCTACTGGGGCTTCCTCTTCTTCTGATTCCTTTAGGAGCAGCCAAGAGTGCTGGCTCTCCGACAAGAATTTGCTGAAATCAGAAGCTGCAGATCCAGTGGCTAGAATCTCATTTACTCTGTTGATATTCAGGAGCTATGGGAGAAGGCGGAAAGACGTGGATGGCTGAAGTACTAKTTGGCTAGGGTCCTAGTGAACTGGTTTTTTTGGTTGTCTCAAAATTTTGCTTAGTTTCTTTTTAACTTTTGATAACTCTCGGCTTATCTTCACAAAATGTGGAACTTCATTCTGTGAAACCAGTCATGTTCTGTTGGCTCAGTTTAAGGTATCCAATTCCCCAAGCTGATTTTTTTTCCTGATGTTTTCTTCAGTATTTTGGTTGTATTTGCACAAATCAAGTGAAAGGGCACAGGGTGGAGTGGTGGGAATGGGTATTTAGGATGCTTGCTTAGAAAGAGTACGTATACATAATCAGATGTTCTGTAAARGTTAAGAGTTCCCTTCCACCCCTAGAAATTGTTCTGAAATCTGGAAATGTAACATTTGAAATAACTTAAGACATGGTCTCTACAAGAAGCGTATGAATTAAGTTTGCTGTCTTATGAAAAGCCTTAAGCTTCTAGGTACTACAAAATTATGTTGGTGACTACACATCTGTTAATGTCACTTGACAAGGTGTCAGGTTAGTGCAATATGGAACCGCTGGCATAGGCGTGATGCATCAGAGGCTCCAGATAGAGGAAAATTTCCTTAATTTATTTCTTGATTTTATTCTTCTGTTAGGTATTATTAGAAGCACAGAAAGAATTGGTGGACTACAAAGGACTTGGTATAAGTGTTCTTGGTAAGACTTTAAAAATTCTGGTTTTCATCATTTCCATGTTTAACTGAATTGTTTTATAAGACCTTCTGATCTTGGTATTTTGGCTCAGTTTCTAATACCTGTGTATCTGTACAGATGGGTATTGTTGTTATATAGATATATAGCATCCTTCCCATTAGGAAGGCAGTGCTGTCCTGSCAAAAGGAAGAAGTTTCATCTATGCCATGTGGGTAGCTGACTGGCTTTTCAGTCCCAGTTGCACAAAATATTGTTCAGCAAGATGGTGAGCATTTTATTACTTATGAAACTGTTTAGTTGCTAAAAGTAGAATGTGCAGGTGTCTCTGCATAATTTAGATTATTGTTTAGATTTTACACTTAAACATGGAAGACAGCCTGTGGATTTAAAAGGAATTACTGTGTAAGTGTTCTTAACATTTAATTAGCATTACTGTGTGAAAAGCCTTGCTAAAGATAAGAGAACAAAACAAACTTTACTATATACTTGTCCTGTATTATACACTAATGACAACATTAGGAGCAGAGAAATTCTTAGTGTGAGGAAAAATTAAACCTTTCTAATGAGTAATTTTTTTACCTGCAAATGTGGTTGTTCCTGGGGATAGTAAGGTCATAGTAAGTGCCAAATGTCAGTGAGCAGGATTTGCTTGTGTGTGGACAAGAGTGTAGGTATAAGTCTTCTGTGAGTATTTAGGGGTATTTATGTACTTGAAGAGGTGTGGGAACTGGGAATGACAATCTTCAGGCATTTTGGGTCTGTACTGTAGATGTTTTGAAGCTTAACATAATTTTGAAATCAAACTCATGTGTTACAATCTTGTTTAATGTTATGTCTTCTCTCTATTCCACCTAAGAAATGAGCCATCGTTCCTCAGATTTCACAAAAATTTTAAATACAACTGAAAATCTCATGCGTGAATTGCTGTAAGTAAATTAGTTTCTGCTAATTTTTATTCTATGCTTGTGCTAGTTTTATCAATAATGTCTTATGTGGAGATCTTTCCTTGAAATCATCTATTTGGTGGTGTTTTTATGCATGAGTACTCTGTACGTATAGTAATAATCTTGAGGAGGACACTGATCTGCTGTTTGATGCTTATATCTTTGAATGTGACAAAGGGTTCTTACTTGGTAATTTTTTTTATACGTCTAGCTGTGTTTTGAAATTTTGATTTTTGTCACTTTCATAGAATTCATGAAGGCTTGAACTTAAACAAATGAGTGAAAACAACAAAAATCAGTTTTTTAGTGATGTGATGTGCACATTGCTCATAAGTCTGATTTTATTAACACAAATTCTGTGGTTATGTGTCAAAATCACTGATCAAGAGCACTTTTCATATTTGTAGAATGGTACATCTTAAAAAAATTGAAATAATTCCAACTCATTGTATATTTATTGCTCTTGCAATACTTGAAAATATTGGTCCTTAAACACAAACGTGACCTTCAGTCACAGCCAGAATAATTGACAAAGGAATTTTAATTAATAATTCAAATGAGTAATTTTTGTGACTGTATGAGCAACTCTTTATTGCACTTGCTCTGCATGTATAGTTTACTGTACTGTTGCACTTTCAAACTCCAGGGTCTCAAAGCTGAGTGCTGCTGTAAGAATTTAGATGTGATGTTCTTAGCCTGACAGAAAAGCCATGAGGCTAGCAATAGATCAAGTTAAAAGGCCGCATTAATTGTGATGGAATGTCTCTCAAGTTTGTATGTACAGCTACTCAGGAGTGAGTTTGTTTAATGCAGTGCCTGGGTTGGGGAGGGAAAGCTTCTTTTCAGCAAATTATTATCACTAAATTTGTAGCATTTACTCTTAAATATTTAAATTGTTTCTCAAGACCAGTGATGGGGTGAATTAGTGGGACCTGATCTAAGCACTTGGAAAGAGTCTTCTAAAATGACAGTATTCTTCCTCAGTCACTGTTAAATGCATAATATCAAGTAGCTTGCATCCTGTGTCTTCTGGGAATAATATAAATGGTATTTCTTTTATGCAGAAATATACCAGACAACTACAAAGTTCTTTTCCTTCAAGGAGGTGGATCTGGTCAGTTCAGTGCAGTCCCACTTAACCTTATTGGTTTAAAGGAGGGAAGACAGGCAGATTATATTGTTACTGGAGGCTGGTCAGCAAAAGCAGCTAAAGAAGCAGAGAAGTATGGCAAAGTGAATATCGTTAATCCCAAACTTGCAACCTATACAAGTAAGTTGACGCTTGCATCCATCCATGTGAATGCCTAGCTTTTTGCCTTGCTCTAAAAATGGATCCAATGTAGCTGTTTAGCTGTTGAATGTTAACCAGAGTTGGCTGCCTAGCACTCAAAAGAGTGTCTGTGACCTGTCTCCTTGTTCACCACTGCTTTATCTGTTGAATGGTTTAACAGTCTCCATCAGAAAAAAATTGTGAAATGGGTCTGAGCAGATCCTGGAAAATAAGTGGCAAGAAGTATCTTAAGTAGGGAAATTGTCTGAGCTCTCTCTCAATTTTTTTAATTTGTTTTTTTAGTATTTATCCATATTTATTTAGTATTTTTATTTTAGTATTCATTAAAGTATTTACTTAGTATTTAATCTTAAGCTATTTAGAGGAATACTGTGAGGTATTTCAATTTAATGTACACTAGGTAATGAGATTGCTCTAGATTTTAGAAACAGGCCTGGGATTTTAACTTTCTTGACTCAGGACATGGGAGAATTGAATTCTGTTGCCTGCTTTCAGGGATTCCTGAATATTTACCTTTTCCGCCAATGTGTCACTGATTATATTCCTGGAGCAGGAATATATGAGATCTCATTTCTTCTATTCCTGCTAGTTTTGCTCACTGTTCTTTCCTCTGATCAAAATTACAACATTTGAACTAAAAAGTGGCAACAAGAAAGACAAATAATACTCCCTTATAAGTTAGGAGTTGGACCTACAACTTTCCAGTCTGGAGGAGTGTATTCAGCGTTTTGTAGATGTGGACAAGAGGAGAGGCAGTAAATAATGATGGGAGCAATAGCATTATCTCCCACCCCCACCTTCAYCTCCCATTGGGTTCTGGAGGAGAAAAGAAAGGAAGAGCAACTATTTGTTCTATGCCAAACCCGTTCTGTGCTGTCAGGACATGCCCTGTGTATTGCTTGTTGACAGAGGAAATCTTACTTTTGTAAATGAGTTGCAAAGCTTTAGATGGGAGGAAGGTAGGCAACTTTGTGTTTGTTCAGCTTGGGCAAGATTGAAATGCATGTGGGATTGAACAGAAACACAGCTTTAGAGAGCTTTGCTAGTGAGAATTTGGATGGTTCACATGGTTCCAAAGGCAGCAGGAAGATTCTTGGACCCAGTGCCTGAATTCCTCTGAAATGCTGGTTTGGACCCTTAGGGCAGTAGTTTGTAGTTTGGAATTGCAAACTTGATGAAAATAATTTGAGAAATAAGGGGTGAAGATCAAAAGGTTTTGCAGACTTAATGATGGCTCACCAGATTGTTTTGGGAATGCGCTGGTGTATTTGCTATGCAGATGTATTATGCTATGCTAAACATGATTAATAGTCTATGTGGCAGAATTACTCTTGGTTTGTATTTAAGTTTCATGTTCAGATAAAACTGCATGCCAAGAAAATCACTTGTCTCCAGTGACCTCTGAGTTTCTTTTTTGTCTTTCAGGCATTCCTGACCCAAGCACTTGGAATCTTAATCCAAATGCATCTTACGTGTATTATTGTGCTAATGAAACTGTTCATGGTGTGGAGTTTGACTTTGTACCTGATGTCAAAGGAGCAGTCTTGGTTTGTGATATGTCATCAAACTTCCTGTCCAAACCTGTGGATGTTTCCAAGGTAAAAAATTTGACACGGTGACCGCACAAAGTGTTTTTAAACTTCAATTCTTAGAATTAAGCACTTTCAAATGTCTGGATGGCCAGAGATACTGAGCAGTGAAATTAAAGAAGTCATGTTTTGTTAATTGAGTATCTGAGGATTGATAGAAGTGTTGAGATTTCAGGCTTGAGATTTCAATGTCTATTTGTTTTCCTTTTCTTCATAAAAGTATACTTAATTATGTTGAAGTTGATCATGTTAATAACTCCCCAAAAGTATTTTAGTTCTGTGTGATCTTTCCTGATGGGTAAAATACTTGCTGAAAGAAAATAACAGCCGAAAAAAAATCTTCTAAGTCATATTTAGTCTGTAGATACTGTATGGCTACAGCAAGGTATTGTGAATCAGTGTTTTTAATCCTGCCTCTTACATGAAAAATCTGTAAACTCTTTTAAGCTCCTAAAACATCCTTTGCCTCACAGTTATGGTGTCTGTTTCATAGATGGTACAGAGGCAGAACATACGTTGGTAAATTCTACGAGTAGAAATGTTACTGACTGGTGAAGTAGCACATTTGACCTCTCTTACCTGTATGTAGCAAAAAAGAGTGATTGTTATTGCATGCAATTTGGCCTTTCCTGATCTGCCTCTGAACTGGTGGATTTTATGATGATTGTTGTGAAATACCAGATGGGTTGAAAATACTGCGAACTGTGTAGGAATTTGTTTTTAGTAAATTTGCTTGAAGTAGTGTGAAATTAGAACAGGCTGCCTTGAGAATTACTTGCGGCTATTAAATAATCATTTAGCAAATGATTGTGACATTTGTTGTGATTATCTTCCTCAGCTGAGTAGCTGTAAGTGTGCTTTGAAATCAGAACTTCTCCTAACTCTTCTTTTAACCTACAACTTGTTGATTTTCAACAAATTCTCTATTTTGTTCAGCTTACTAGTATGCCTGTTATATAACCATACTGGGTTATTAGATATAAGGTCTGCAAGTGAATGCATATACCAGGCTTTTTTCTTTTTCCTTTTAAAGTTTGGTGTGATTTTCGCTGGTGCTCAGAAGAATGTTGGCTGCGCTGGAGTTACTGTTGTAATAGTACGTGAGGACCTGCTGGGATTTGCAATGAAGGAGTGCCCTATTGTACTGGATTACAAAACACAAGCAGCAAATAACTCTTTGTATAACACTCCACCATGCTACAGGTAACTCACCCTGCTCTGTGATACCTTTTATTCAGAAAGCAGCTGCACTGCCATCTGCTGCTTTTATCTAGAAAAGCTTCCGAAGTTGCATTTTTGCCTTCAAGTCACTGATACGTTGGAGCATTTCACATGATTCCTGTGAAGACGTTGCGAGTGTCCAGGCATGTGAGTGTASGAGGCCTTGCGTTACCTATTGCGCCTCAGGCATAAAGGATGTAGTCTTTTTCAAAGTAAATATTATTTTATTTTATTTTTATTTTATTGTATTTTTTATAAYAGTAACTCCAGTATAGAAATTGCAGGATCCGTTCTGATTTACATGAGCRTGCTCTAGTCAGTCAGGTGATGCTTCTCTCATTGAAGGAGGTAATTTGGCATTTAGACTTCTTGATCACTAAGTACAGTTTGATTTAATTTCTTCCTGAGGTTGTTCTCAGCATTTGAACCTCCAGATACTCATTGGCTTTATTTACTGGAAAATGGTAAATATTGTTCTTATTGAAGTTTAAAATAATATATTACAAGACTATGTAGTCTTTTAAACTTTTGAGATATTTCTTGTTCTTGCTACATCCTTCACCACTGTCAGTTTTGAAATGAAACTGTAGAAGAATTTTTTAAAAAGTATTGTTGTAGTTACTTTGCCTTATTCTCCAGTACAGTTTTGCATAATTCTTTGACTGCCATCTCAGTTTGATTTGGCATCCAAAGATAAAATTGATTTAGCTTTATAATCATTGCTAGCAGTCAAAATTATAAAATTGCTATGTACTTGTTGATTTATTATGCAAGAAGCAGAGCAGGCTTGTTTAAAATTGCTATCTCCTCATTTCTGATAACTGGTGAAATGGTGCTTTGGTACTAGAATGTTTAGATGGTGAGCCAATAGAGCCCATTCTTAACCTGAAAAGTTTTTTCACCTATGTCCTCTGTAATGACTATTTAAAAAAAAAAATCTTAATTCCAGGTATCTTTTCTTTCCCAGAAGCTTTTAAAACTACTTTGAAAATAAAAATTTTCTTTTGATTCAGATAATTTCATAATGCAATTTTAAACTGATATTTAGTCTCAGCTTTTATAGCTTGTTTATATGGTCCAAAATTTTAAAGTTAGGTTGCCTAATGATCTCGGACAGATATTAAATGCATTCAATAGGCATAAAGTTCAGTGATTCCTATATATAAGCCCTATAATTTAATACTAATATGACTTCAGATTTTACTGAATTCATGTATTTCTGAATATGCTGATTGTCACTGC
Source organism: Malurus melanocephalus (assembly GCF_030028575.1). Taxonomy (NCBI): domain Eukaryota; kingdom Metazoa; phylum Chordata; class Aves; order Passeriformes; family Maluridae; genus Malurus; species Malurus melanocephalus. The sequence continues at coordinate 1,146,683 of NW_026623286.1, forward strand.
AGAGTGTACTATTGCAGTGACATAGGAGCAGCTATTTTTATCAAAAGAACAGTAAATCTTGTGAACATTTGTTTATGCCAGATTTTACACTGCAGAACTCGTTTCCCTGAGTTGTGTGCACACTGTACAGCATGTAGTGTTGTAATGAGGTGTTCTTATTGGCATCCTGTCTGCCCTGTTGGCTACACCCAATATCCTTAGCACTGCTGCTAAGAATTGACTATACAATGTTTCCAGATTTTGGGTAACATGGGCAGTATGTATGTCTTTGTTTACCAGTTCTTGAAACCTCTATTTCATGATCGATTATTTGCCTGATTGCCAAGTCGTACATACTGTTTTTGGACACTGTATAGTTGAATATGCCAGGTTTTAAATGCAGCCATTCATGTTTTCCAAGTACAAAGCTATTTCCATTTGAAAAACTGAAGTGCTACTTAATCTCAGCACTTGAACACAGTGTTGTTCCTCTTGATTTGAAAAGTAAAACAAATCAAATTCTGCAGCCTTCTTTTAGTCATGCGCAAAGAACTTCTGGAAAGAAAGCGCTACTTTAGTGGTAGCTCAGGGTAGTGGGAGTTAACAGGGTAGTGGGAGTTTAAGGGAACTGAAAATAAAGATGATCTAACAGTCTTTCTCCTTTCTCATCACTGTCTTGACAGATTTCACTTCATGCTATAACCCACATTGGAGTACAGTCCAGAATTCAGAATGTAACAGACTGAAATGTTGGCGCATCTGTTTGGCTTGGCTCTAACTGCCTGTTCCAGTTTAAGGAACTGGCAAAGATTCTTAGTTCTTTTTTCTCTGCTCTTTTCCTTGCACTTGCTAATGATTTGCTGGCAGACAGGCAGGAAATATTAACTAAATTTGCAAAAGCTACTTCAGAAGGATGTTAAATTAAATTAGGGTGATGCTAGTGGCTTCAACTTCATGGCACTACATAGTTAACTCTTTGACCCTAATCTGTTTAGCTAAAATTAACAATGAATTTGCTATAAAAATCTCATTTCCAGGCTCTAAAATGCATTTTGCATTTAAAATTGTTCCAGAAACATTATTTTGACTGACATAAAAGAAAAATAAAAGGTTTCAGCATGTTCTGGGCTGCATGTGAATGGCTCTAAGGCGGACTTCTTAGAGTTCACTTGTCCAAAAAGTTTTGCTCAAGGACGTGAGGACAAGAGATGAATGTGGCCCCGTACATTTGGCAAGCATGTAGTCTATACTTCAGTTAAATCCTTTCCACTGGAGTAGTTGACAGTGTGCTGTCATAAATGTGACAAGATTAGGCTCAGAGCTGTAAGGGACTTCCTATAAAAGGCAGTCTGTAGCCTTGGTTATTCTTCAGCGTTTCTGAAATGTTCAAAGATTTGGTACTGGCATCCCGTTAGAAATAAAAAGTAGCAAAATTTAAAACAGCGTTCTGCTAGATATGTGTTAGGGAAACTTGTAAGGTAATGTTCTCTGAGCACTCCCTTGGAATCAGTAATGAAGGAATTCATAAGAACGAACTTGTTGGAAATAGGCCATAAGAACTTGTGAGCAGGTTTTTATGTAAATTGTTGTAGTCGTGGGAAATGTCTGAACTTGAACAAGCTGAGTTTTGTAGCAAAAGCACAAAGGCAAAAGGCCTCAAGGGTTTTTTTTTTATGTTGCACTTGGTAACTAGTGTTGAAATTCTTGGTCCTAAGCCATGGGTGCCAGTAGGCTTCCAGATCTCTACTCAGAACTTGACTGGTAACGAATAATTAAGTGTGATACATGATTATTTGTTTTGCTGAACTTCATTGTTCATATGGGCGAAAGGTCTTTTTAGACAGAAATGGGATTAGAGTTGTTATTTTTAACATTTGTGAAATCATGGTTAGATTTCTGGCATTAATGTACATATGTTTGAAATCTACTCCTGTATTTTTGTTAAAGCAGCTGCACAGGGTAAATGCTATTAACTTTTTTGCTAAACATGGCCTTTTCTAGGCAGTTGTGTAGTCTTTCTACACAGGACCTGACAGGCAGTTGTGTAGGCAATGAATTGGCAATCCATGTAGCTTGTCTGGGGATGCCTTTGGGATGCAGGGCTGCAGGAAGCCTGCAGCACATGTCCTTCTGTGGTACAAAGGATTAAACTGGGTGAAACAGATTTGTGTGGCATTTGAATTTCAGGATGTTTCATCTGTGTCCAGAAAATACTGTCTGTGTAGAGTTGTTGTAACTTGTAAAATAGTCTTGGTATGGATTTGTTAAGGTTAAGTGTCCTTAAAAATAGCATTTTGTTGCTGAAACATTTTGTGAACTCTTAGACAAGACTTAAGTTTTTCCTGTTTGAATAATTTCWCTGAAAAATGTTCTTTCTTTTTGCAGTATTTATATCATGGGATTGGTACTGGAATGGATAAAGAATAATGGTGGTGCTGCAGCTATGGATAAACATAGTTTAATCAAATCGCGGATGATTTATGATATTATAGACAAGTCTAATGGATTTTATGCGTAAGTTGATATGCTTTTCCTATTGGCTTCAGTATTTGCTACTTAATCTAACATTCATAACTTTCAAGAGTTTAATTGCCGTGTATTTTTGAAGTCACCTTTGTTTGAGGACTCCTGTAGTTAATATTTATGCAAACCGTTCACTTGGTAACTGTCCAAGGATAAGTCTCATTCCACTAGGAGGTTGTTTYGACTTATCTTATGTAGATCAGTAGTGAAGCCAACTAAAAACATATTCTAAACTTAATAAAACAAGATCCTAGGAGAAGAATATACAAAAAACACATCCATACTCTGTTTGTAGGCTTACTGCATCTCTTGGGCAAATATAGCCAAATGAGAYAAAATTGCCTGTAAGAAATTGTAGAGACCACTTTGCATTGGTTTTTTCCTACCAACTGTTCCAGAAGTCAAAGTTACTTTTTCTGTGTCAAGCAGAGCATTTTTWTTAGCTAATTAGGCTAAATTCTGAAACACTTTCTGACATAAAACAGGAAGATCAGACCKCAAAACGGAATACATTTTCTTTATGTAGTTTATGCACAATTTATTTTCTTCAGTTATTTTTGATGGCTTTCCAAAACAGATCTAATCCCCTGACTTTTTCATAGAGTTCCAAGATGTTTTTGAGCTCACAGGACCTAGGTATGGTTAAAAGYGGATACTGTAATAATTTTAATATTTGCCAAGCTCAAATTAGTAATTGACCATGAAACTACAAACTATTTTCCTTCACCTTCAGTTTAAAAGCAACAGTGTGGGGACCTAATTAACTTTCATGTCAAAAGTGAGGGCAAATTAAATTTGGATTTTAAATTTAAGCTGTCTGCAATTGTAATTGGCAGGGATAAAGTTTCATCATAATATTAAATACATCCTGCTTATCTATTTAGTTAATGAGAACAGCTTTGCCTTTAGCATCACCCTGATCAGGATTGTGATCCTACTCCAGGGAAATCCTGAGGGTTTTTCATAAACGTCAGAAACCAAATGAAGCCTTGAAAAAACCATTTTTTTTGTGACAAATAGAAATCTGTTTCTGGCAAGTTGGTCTGTAAGGCAGTGAGAGGGAAATGTAATGCAAATAGTATGGTAAATAGTCAGYTGGGAAAGCAGAACAAGCTTCACTAACTGAGCTGTTTGCAGCTTCCTCAGCAGTACAATTAAGACTGTGAATTTTTTAATTGTATCTATAACTAAAAGGAAGACATAATTTGAAGCTGCCTTTCCAGCTTAATCTGTGACATGCTTCCCTGACTAAATCATGTGACAAGCCATTTAGCAAATGGAGTCTTTCTTCCACAAAGCACTCTTTGCCATTTGCAGTTTGTTTTCCGACGTCTGTGCACTGAGTTAAATCAGATTGCCCAGCAGCAACTGAATAATCTAAATATTATAACATGGCTGCAGTAATTCATAACATGGCTGCAGTAATTCATAAATGGGAGTCCTTAGAATCATAGACCTTTTTGAACATTATTTGGTTGAACCTGAAGGGGAAAATTTGCATTGGCAGATGTTACGATGGATCTTTTTTCCTCATGGAGACATCTGSAGGAAGGAGCAAGAGGAGAACTAAAAACCCATTCTTTCCCAAATAGTGTAGTAATAGGTATGAAATTTACATGCAGTTTATGAAAACTTACTTGTATTGAATGCCTGCAAGAATCTACAGCCTTAGGAAAAAAAATAAATCTGCAGGGTTCRTATCTTCTTTATAAGCAGTAACACAAAAAAAAAAGATATTTAAATCTTCTATTCTTCCCCAGCATTTCTTACCTTCACAAAATAACTTCAGAGAAATTACATGTATCTTGAGTTTTCCACTTCAGATTAAATGGCACTTTCAGGTATTAGAGAGCTGTGATGCAWCTCATCTAATGTGGCCATGTATGTGATGCAGAGTTGTTCTAGCAATACCTCTTCTCTACTTCATGATTCTGAGTAATACTAATTTAGAAGATGGACTGAAATCACTAACAGAAGTTTCTAATCTCCATGACAATTTTATGCTTTGTTCTTATACTTCCTTTAGTTCTCTTTAGTTGAGTGGAATTCTGGTAGCACCTTTGACTAGCTGAGAAGTGTCAGAAACTGCTTTAGACTTAAACAAAATTCCCTGTAATTAACTCACCTGTTCAAAGTAACTGTTTTCTTTATTTAATTTATTTAATTTTCTTTCTTTAATTTGGCCTGTATGCAAGTGTGTTGTCCATTTCTCCGGCATAATTTTGTATATATCAGGAMGGATTACTAAGTCTTCCACTTCCATCATTATTCTTGGTTAAAAAAGGAAGATTGCTTTCTTTCACAGAAAGATGAAATGATGAAGGATTGACTTTGGTTCTAAACAGATGTGATTATTCAATTTCTTAAACTGGATATAGCTGACAATACAAATTCAGCATGAAGTGGGTTAAGCATTACATTCTGCAACCTCTCTAGATGTCCAGTGGAGAGAAAGAGCCGAAGCAGAATGAATGTCCCTTTCCGCATTGGCAGCATCAAGGGYGATGAAGCCCTGGAAAAGAAATTTCTTGAGAAGGCTGCGGAACTTAACATGATATCTCTGAAAGGACATCGGTAAGTATTCGTCAAATGAATTTCTGGCCTTTGCCRAACTGTTACTATTACTACAGTGGTACAGCTTCAGGGATTGTGCATTGACTTTCTCATGCATAAGATGTTTATCATATTGGTTTGGCATCACTTGAGAATAGCAGTCTAGAGTTTGTAATCAGAGATTGCTGGTGGCTCAACTAGGTGACGTGATGGGCTTCAGAGAGCTTTATTCTTAACTCTGCTTTCTTGTGCAACTCTGTCTCTGTGCAGATGCCAAAGAAGATGCCTCTTAAGGTCAGATTGTATCAGTRTATAAAGCCTCTCAGTGTCTTGTCTACCTGGTTGCAAGAGTTCTTTCCCCTGTTCAGTAGTGTTCATGGGATTAGTTTTTTGATGTCATGGGGATACAGCTTTGGAGCTGTAAATAACTAAAAAACCCAAAGCTTCTCTAGATTGCAAGCATGCCTTTAAGGGTTATATATTGCTTCTCATATGCATAAATGTGAATGTTATCTTTTTAGAGTAGGAATACATTTAAGTGTCTATGACAGCTATTATTATCTGGTTTAGAATATACAAAACTTTTCTGGTTTTTTTTTGTCTTCTCTTTTCAATTCAGGTCTGTGGGAGGAATCCGTGCCTCTTTATATAATGCGGTGACTGTAGAAGATGTTCAGAAGCTTGCAGCRTTCATGAAAAGCTTCATGCAGATGCATCAGTCATAAATGCCCATGGATTAGACCCATGGTGCACATCTATGAAATCAAAGCTAAAGGGTTTTAACATTATGGTGATACTACGCAGCTGTAGCGCACAAGTCCTATTTTCTTTTAGTTCCTGTAGCAATTTTAGTTAACTGTATGGTATTGAGGCCCGGTTTTGCAATGATGTGGMAGCTTTGGCTTTGCTGAAGCTTAGGATCCCCAGATTGATCATGATTGGTTGCAAAATTTGAAAAYAGTATTCTCAATGTGTAGTTAAACRTTAATAGCGTTGTAAGGTGCTATGGATCTGAGTCTGTTTCTTACTTCTAGTCACAAGTGACTTCAGCAATGCCTTCTTTTTAGTAAACTTCAGAAAGCAAAGTTTGTCATAAACTCTCTGAAGTGCTTTACAAATACTCGGTGAACTGTACAATGAAGCTAAACTAACATGGTCTCTGTCCTGGTTTCACTCAGTCCGATTTTTGGTGATGGGGGGATGGGACCAAAAAACCACAAAGATGGCTCCTGTGAGGAAATTCTAGAAGCTTTCTCATTCTTCTCCAGCAAAAGGAGCCCTATCCCCTGTGTTTTAGAACCAATCCATTATGGCTCTGAGGTTGATGGACAGGCTGCTGGTCAGGCYTGGGCCAATTGCGCAGGCTAGTTAYACCTCTGTGATGACGTATGGTCTTGTACTTAAGAAGAATGCAAAACAAGAGAGAAGGCAGCCACCATTTAGTTTTTAGGCTGTTAGTATTTAGTTTTAGTATCRTGCACTGGGGAAAAACAGAGCAGGAGGATGAGGAGATGTAAGAAAAAAATGGAGACCCAAGATCACAGTAAGAAGAAGGCAGGTGCTGTTGCTGTGGTGGTCAAACATGGAGAAAAGAAGCTGTTCTTGAGAGGACTATTTCTTCAAGGGAAGACGTATATAGAAAAGGAGAGCRACCTTACTCTGAGAAAAACCTGGCCTTTGAGGACTGGACTGATCAGAAGCCAAAAAGGGGGAAGAGGCTTGGACCCCCTCACATCTGAAGCAAGATGATGCTAAGAAGAAATTGTGTTCTGCGGGGGATAAGAGGTGCCCTCGCTGCACATCTGAAGCAAGTGGATGCTTAGAAGAAGCTGTGTTCTGCCAGGAGATTTGTGATAGTGGCCTTACACCACCATAACAATGCAGKTGGCCTTGGAGAACTGTTTTTGCTTTCTCCCACGAGGTAAAGAAAATAATCCCTTGCCATCAGCAGTTATACACTGACTGTTTCTTGGGAAAAGACCTTGCACAGCTTAGAGCTCTAAGAGCACTTCTCCTATGATGCTGGACGATAACCATAACGAGTAGTTTGAGCTATGTTAAACTTTCATCCCTGCCCCTCTGTGTGTGTGGGAAGGCATGGGGGGATTGAGAGGGGCARCTTGGAAGAGAGTCAGGTTCCCAGAAGGAATAACAAGTGTCTTAAAATGTCCCTTTTTTATTTTCTTCTCCTTGTAAATTTTTCCCTCTTTGTTCTCCTCCCCGGTGCTGTARTATTCTTAGTAGCTTTAAATAATAAATCTATTTTGCAGTTTAAGTTATTTCAAGTTATTTTAAGAACTGTCTGATCGTTTTCTGGAGCATATACTTAACTTTCTCTCAATTATGTTATGTTATCTAAAGGCCATAAATTTTAGTGTTATTTGGGCTTTTGCTCTCCCTTCTGCCTCTCCGGTGGGGTTGGGGATAGGAAACGTCATTGGGTGCTTTTGGCCCAATTCAAACCATGACATTTTTGGTGACGTGACTCAGATAAAGAAGAAAAACAGGTTTAAACCTACAATGCAATGATGTGGCAGCTTTGGCTTTGCTGAAGCTTAGGATCCCCAGACTGATCATGATTGGTTGCAAAATTTGAAACATTGTGTAGTTAAACATAAATAGCATTGAGTCTATTTCTTGCTTCTGGTCACAAGTGACTTCAGCAATGCCTTCTTTTTAGTAAACTTCAGAAAGCAAAGTTTGTCATAAACTCTCTGAAGTGCTTTACAAATACTCTGTGACTGTACAATGAAGCTRAACTAACATGGTCTCTAAGGACATCTCATGGGTTTATAGGGTATACTCCAAGAGGACTATTTAGAAGTTAACATCCGTGTTCCTAACTTGAGGACCCTGCCTTCAGACTGCAGCTGTCATAACCTTTGCAAGTAACTATGGTTAAAGTCTACAGAACCGTGCCTTTCTTGCCATTATCATATATTAGTTTAAAACTAAGATTCATGAGTCTGATTAAATCAATTTTTAAGAGGTGTTTCATTTCTCTATGCATTTTGTATATTAAACTCCTGGATTATTAATGTTACATTGTTATTTTGGAGCATGCATATTTGCTGCTGCCAAAAATTTGGTTTTAATTTGCTATCCTTCTGCTAGACTGGATTTCTGTATTCCACTCAATGGGCCTGTGACTTTCTCCTCATGACTTCTAGCCCAAAGTGCAGTAGACTTCTTTGTCTGGTGATTCTTATGTGTTTTCCCTCTCTACTTGCTCCAGTATTTTTTCTACCTTTTCATTGTTTCATTTCTGTAGCCTTTTATATGTTGGCCTTTGACCAACTGTAGTAAATAATAATCTTGACTTCTCTGCCTTTTCCTGACACTACAGCGCACTTTTGGCTCCACTTTYTCTCTTTGTTCTTCTAGCTTATTGCAAACTTTGCATACTCACAGTTACCTCTCTAGCCCAGAGTATCAACGATCTTCAGAAGATCTCCTGTAATAGAACTCTTGAGTTACTTTTCTTTCTCAGCTTGTGACTTTATGCCAATGCCCATATATTGACCCTAATCTCTTATTTTAACTTGTGTAGAAGCTATCTGCTGCTGTCAGCGTGTTTAGCATCACTACAGCTGGTTTCAGTCTAAACTCTTTGGCACTGAATGGGGATTTTTTTTATTTTTTCTGATTTTTATGTAACATCACTACAGTGGTAACAATTTATTAATTATAATAATGTGCTTGATTGAACCTCACAGCAAGTCAGTGGAATGTGCTAGGGTTGAGCTACATTCCTGTTTGAAAAGTCATTTTAAGACTACTGTTTTGAGATTTTTGTCAACTTTGTGTAACTTAAAGTAAGTAAATTATGTGAAAAAAATAAAATTTAATCATGTCATAAAGTGAAGTACCAGTGTGTTTCTGCTGAATTTTGTGTACTTGCTTTTCAACAGTATTCTGGTTCCAAAAACTAGTCAACCTTTTTGTTTTATTTTAGCCTTGCACTCTCTTATTAAGCATGCTTTTGTGTGTGTTTACAAAAAAACTTGCACTGATTTGTGCAGCTGATTCATGAGCCCAACAGGGAACCTCTTGCTGCCTCTGAATTGTACCTAGCATCTTGTCAATTTTTTTAAACCAGTAAGGCAAAAATCATGTAAAAGTAAAACAGAGTGAAGACTGCATTGAGCAGACAATGGTTGACTGAATATCAAGTGAGTGGCATATGGGAATGCTGGGAATATAGAAGCATATGCTGAATGAATTAGTTACTTGAGGTTTGTTTCAGACTCATCCATGCAGTGATTCTACCCTTCCAAGCCATTTGTCTGTATTTGCGGTTTTGAGCCCTGGTGGACAGTGAAATCTTGATTGCCTACATCAGATTGGTAGGGGGAATCTCACCAACAGTTTGCTGAGACTCCCAGTCTTTTTTTCTGTCATCAGTACTTACCAGTGTTTGGAAGCAGGACTTTTCTTGGTGTGATATCAATACTCCTGAGACTTTAGAAGGTGTTAAAAATAAAAGGCTGGTTTCACCTGAGCTGGCCCATGTAGAGAGGGAATTTTAAGACAAGCTCTTTTCAATGAGAAATTCTTCCAATTCCTTTTCAAGTCAGTCATGCCCAAATCCTAGCTCTTATGGTTGATTTCACAAACAGGTGTTAGCATGCTCCTTTGTAGTATCAAAGTCCCTGGTCAGTGTCTTTCCTGGACCTGGTGTAACAAGAGAAAGCTGCTGAAAAAGTTGCATGCTCCCTCATTCTGCACTGTGTAGTGAGGAGTCCTCTAGCCCAGGTGCCAACTGCCCTTCAGGAAGGTACCATGTCCCAGAGACTCCTGTCAGTTGTCTAGAATATGAACTTGGTGTGGTAGCGGCCATCTGTAAGCTAGGAAGAGATTAMGAGTTAGAAGTCTGGATTGCCATATTCATATTTAACTAACATATCTAGCAGAGAGAAATTATTCATACAGACAGCAGTATGGGGAGACCTGCCCTTGTGGCAGCTGATGCTCTATATTTTCATATGTGTTCCAGTTCCTGTTTAAATTAATCCCATTTTCTCCCTTTTCAACTGGTAACTGGCTTAATATTTTTTCCATGCACCCAGGGATGTTTGGATGTAAAAAGCTTAAGCCTATTGAATTTCAAGTAAATGTTTGGAATGAAACAGGAATAAAAGATCATATACTGATGTATTAGTAGTAGGAAAGGTATGCTGGAAGTGTTACTCAGTCTGGCACTATATTGCTACATGCTTAATTTTCACAGAATTTCATTCTCTGAGTAGAAAATGAGTATGAACCTCTTTGTACTTTATAATGATATACCTAGTTAAAAAGTGAGTTGTTGCAACGTTTTACATTAAATTAGTCACCTTAATTGGAAAGAAGATTCCTATTCTTCTCACCAGTTGGACTMTTGGTAATTTAAAACCAGGATTCATGACAATCTGTGATAAATTCAACCCTTTTAGACTGGAGAATCTATGAAGTTTTAATTAACGATGGATTATTGAATGGTTGGAAGAGTGATCAAAGAGATGCAAGGATAGATTTTCTTTTTCGTAAGCAGTTGAAGAATAAATGTGTATTTGATAAAACCAGAAGCTGTACCATTTCTGAAATCCTAGGAAACTGGAATTCTATCTCTTACCTTTATGCTATGCATAAAAGGGAAAACTGATATATTTTGGTAAATTGATTAATTGCTAAAGAGATGGAGTCATGTGAGAAAGGTTTACATTTGCTAAACTCTTACAAGAGAAATTACCATTAAACTGCTTAGAATTTTTAATATAATGAACCATTCTGAGTGTGATTCTGTGTTGTAGTGATGATGTCATGATGTAATCTGAAGAGATTTGAGAGGCATATTGCTAAAACTAKGAATGGTAGTAGCAAACTCTTTAATGTAAAACTGTAAATATTCTTACATAGGGTAATCAGGATTCTTCAGAATTGAAACAACTGTGTGGAAGTTTCAATCYCTGGTGCTAGGTTTTGTAGCTTGGCAAACCAGACCTAAAGAATTACAAAAGCTGGAAAAGTTAGTTCTGAGCTGGTAGTGAGTGCCCTGTCAGGGTAGAGTCACACTGGCTCATGGCTTTGTTTTTCTCCCAGCCCCAGCTATGCTGCTTTTGGACATATTTTTATTGTGAAGATACACCTCTTGCCTTAGTGCTAGACTTATGAATGCTTGTCTCAGTTGTGATTGTGATTTGCCTGGTGTCCCAGTATTGAGTTGTATGTCAGGTCTGGTCTCTCCCTCAGTACTGAAGTGGAAGGTTTTGTCTGTAGAGGTATTTTACTCAGCCATCTTTACTGTACCTCTTCCTTTTTGGTACATCATGGAAGCTTGTCTTCAGTTTCCTAAATCCATCTAGTGATGTGCAGTAGTTTGGGGTAAGACRGGACATTGCACTGGTGCTATGAGGAGTTCTCCGATGTGATAGTGATAGTCACTGAGAGCAGAGCTCTGTACCTTCTGGAGGAAGCATTGTTCCAAGTTAGTGGTGAGGTATGGGCAGGGTAAATCTGAGTGAATAGGGCAAGATATAGCAAGGTGTAGAGTTAGTTRTGTAAATTTAAAGAGAAGAATAGAAATAGAGGAAAAACATTAAGGATATAGTACAAGTTCAGCATGTTATTTTGTCACCTCTCTATACCAGTTAGAAGCACTTTGAAGAGATGGCCCTCTGGTTTCCTTCCCTCCCCTCATCACCCAGGAGGAGTGTGCTTGTTTTGTGGCTCCATGACTATTAGTAATACCTAATACATAAGGTCTGCTGCAAAAATCTGGCTGGAATGGAAAGCAAGGCAGAACAAACCTCTGCATGCAGTTAAATGTCAGGGTTGAACTACACTCTCACATTTTGCTGCACAACCACACAATGTACCCCAATGTATAATTTACTTGATCYGTGTTGTAGTGATAGCTGCAGATGAACCAAACTCTCTATTCAATTACTTCTTTGCATCTCTGTTATAATCAGAGAGGCAGTCCCATTTTGTTCCAGATGCCCTCTAACAATAGTTTTAATTACAGCATTACTTTGAAAGCAAATTGCTTGTTTGACAGCACTAGTCAGAATCTTTAACTGGCAGTAGAGTGTACATTTGAAAAAAAATCCACCAAAAAAATCCATTTTGTGTTACCACCAAACCTTTAGCTTTTTCATGCAAAATTCACAYGTTTATATGTGTAAAGTAAGCTGGAATGTTATTTCTATCCCTATTACATTTAATACAGAATTCTGATGGTATCTCTCTGCCTAGTGTTGATTGGTTTGACATCTCACGACTGGTTGGTAGATGYTCTGAACTACACCTGAATGGAAAAAAAACAATCCCAAACTTTTGCTCATGTGGCCGAGAAGGCCAGTGGTATCCTGGCATGCATTAGGAAGAGCACTGCCAGCTGGTCAAGCGAGATGATCCTGCTCTTCTGCTCAGCCCTGGTGAGGCCCATCTGGAGTGCTGTGTCCAGTTCTGGGCTCCTCAGGACAATGAAGGCGTGGAGCTGCTGGAGTGAGTCCAGTGGATGGCAACAAAGATGATGAGGGGACAGGAGCATCTCTTATACAAGGAAAGGCTGAGAGAGCTGGGCCTGTTCAACCATGAGTGGAGAGGACCAAGAGGGGTCCTCATCAATGTCTCAGTGTCTGAAGGGAGGGTATCAAGAGGGTGGATCCAGGCTGTGCTCAGTGGTGCTGAGCAGTAGAGAAAGAGGCAATGGGCACAAACTGATGYACAGAAAGTTCCACCTGAATATAAAGAAGAGCTTTGCTGTGTGAGGAACTGAGCCCTGGAATAGATAGTGTAGAGATTGTCAGGTCTCCTTCTCTGGGAAAACTCAAGAATTGTCTGGACACAATTCTGTGCTTTGTGCTTCAGGATGACCCTGCTAGAGCAGGGAGGTTCGAACAGATTATCTACCATGGTGCCTTCCAACCATATCCATTCTGTGATATGCATGTAAGGGAATGCATTCCAAAAATCAAGCACAGATCCTTTAAATTTTAAAAGATACTATGTACAGGCGAATATTAGATATGGTTGTTTTCCGAAGTTTTAGTTTGTGTTCTGGTCATGTTCATTCCCATGATTTTATATAAACCCTTAAATATGACTTATGACTTATGACTTTATCCAATATAGAAATAGTTTTACAGTTATTTCATGACATTGCTCTGGGGAGACCTTACAGGGGTCTCTCAGTATACAAAGGGAGCTTATAAGAAATAGAGCAAGAYTTTTTGTTAGGATCTGTACTTAGAGGACAAGAGGATAATTGTTTTAAACTTTAAACTGAAAATACTACATTTAGATAGAATATAAGGAAGAAATTTTTTATGGAGAGGTGAGGCACTAGAACAGGTTGCCGAGAGAAACTGTAGATRTCCCATCYGTGGAAGTGTTCAAGGCCAGTTTGGATGGAGCTCTGAGTGACCTGTGAGAGGAGTCCCTGTCCACAGCAGGGGAGTTGGACTAGATTATCATTGAAGGTCCTTCTAACTCAAAACAGTCTGTGATAAAAGTTATATCTTATTTTGGAGAAATGATAGTGTAAGTCTTAGTTCAAGAATTGTACCATCATCAGTTTGACACCTTGCAAAATGGTAGATATTTGTGTGGCAATTGATACTCAGAACAGGATAAATAAATCATAGAGGCAGTTCACAACACAGAATTGCCGTGGCTCCAGAATACTGAAATAACACCTGTAAATATTGAGCCAGAATGCTGCTGAGCATTGCTAAATCCTTACTGAAAGGAAATGAATAGCAGTGGAAGGCTGTTGTGCCCAGTATATTTGTTTCCAGTTCTTACTTTCATAAAAAAATTATTTAGACAATTCACTTAAGATTCTTATTCCTGATTGTAGAAAACACAGAGCTTAGTATTTTAAGAATGCCCATGCTGAATGAAAAGCACTGAGGAATTTTCTTAAAGGATCAGATGTCTGTTGAGGCRATATGAAGCAGTACAAGGTTTGTGTGGCTCTCCCCATATCTGTGAAAGGAAGGGCATTTTGCAAAAAGGCATCTTTTTAAGATGTTTAGTTCTGGTATAACACTGAGCCAGAAGTGGACAGGAAGTACAAGTCTGTAGAATAATGAAATGGTATTCACAGAGGAAGATGCTGGAAGGACAGCATAAACAATCTGGAGTGTTGATAGCCATTATCCTCTGAGAATGTGAAAGGCTCTTTGTAATGTCTTTTTACACACAAAGAATAACCTTGTATTTCAGTCTGATGTCTTTTATTTCAAATTAAGCCAARCAAACTGGCTAACCATTTATAAAATGTTAAGAAAGACTGGTAATTCTCCGTCTCTGTAAATACTGATGGCAAAGAAACACCAGGGCAGATGGGGGGTGATTTCCAGTATCACATTTCTCCTTGTTCTCTGCTGAAGTTCTTGCAAACACTTTTGCTTGTGTGTGCAAAAGACATTGGGATGGAGCCCTACTCAGTATAAAGTAAATGACTGGTGTTGAGATGTGAACGAATCTGGAAAATTCAAGACCAGGCAAAAGGTTATAAAAAGTCAGTAAATGCATGTTTCAAGGCTTAGCAAACTTACACTTTGCAGAGTAAATTGTAGTTCAGGTCAGGAAGAAATCTGTTTTGTGGACAATTTATAGCTTAGCACAGTTCAGCTCTGTGTAGAGCAGAGTTTCAAGAATACACAACAGACACTGTTCCTAAGTTGCATAAGAGTGAAGCACCAGATGAGCAGTATTTCACTCGAATTAGGGCATCACCAGAGACCACCACAGCTCTGAAGTGACTTGCAAGGCCTAAAACTCTTGCCTCAGTTAACCACTGTGTCTTAGAAATGGGGAAGTTTTCAGTTGTCAGAGGCAACTGGGGACAAGTTGCAGTACATCCTTGAGAAATCATGAGATCCTGGTACTGCAGCACAAACTGTGAAATTGAAATTTATTTCATTGAAGTATTTAAAGGACAGTGAATTGGTGTTTACATGTCTAACTATGGTTGGAATATCTTTAGGCCATTTTACAGACTATATAAGTCTAGTAACCCATCTCACAAACTTGTGATCTAACAGATGCATGTGAGACATCTGTAATTCCAGTGAAGCAAAGCTCTAGAAAAGGCAATGTATTTCACTGGAGCCACTGAAAGTTATTTCAGTTCCTTCTTCGTAACTGAGAGTAACCGCCTGCACTGTGGTGTTCCTGTTACCTGCAACTGTACCACTCCTGTCATTCACTTTAAGGGGACTGTTCAATGTTCCAGATCTGATTTTCCTGAGATAATGTTAGTACTGCTTGAAGTGCAACTGAGTGAATGGTTATGGACTTCATTGCCATTGCTTCTAGCAGTGTAGATCTTTCTGAGCACCACATTTTCCAATGTGCTGCATGACGATGACTTCGTTTTCTAAAATTTAAAAATTTAAAAATTTACCTCCAGCTCCAAATAAGCTAGTTCAGAGGGATTCTTTAATTGGTCATTAATGCAGTGTTTAGTGATAGCAAGTCAAAGCTGTTTGCCACACTGTTGTACCATGCTTCTGTTAATAGTCCATTAGAGCATACTTTGTAATGTTTCATTTTTTAAACTGTAYACATCCTTTTAGTTTGGGAATAAGTGGGTATAAATTGAAATTATATTACTCTTGGRACTGCAAACTAGTCATATTCTCATCCAGCATATGGTAGCTATGAGACTGAGAGATCAGATTCATTTGTTTTTATCTTGATTCACTAAAAAAAAAAAAGTTCCATTAACAGACATGTGTAAAGTAAATGTACAGTGTAGGACTTTTGACATGTTTTCTGCCTTTCTAAAACTTATGAACACAGCTACAGGCTCCCAGTTTACCATAATGCCAGTTTGTTGTGCCCCAGACCAGAGYAGGGAGTTGAAATGCCAGAGCAGGTAGAACTGAGCTGTTCTAAGAGATTTATCCTCCGAAGCAGAGAGCAGCTTCAGGTTACCCTTCTCCTGTTTTACAGGTTTAGTGTCATGAGACAATTATCAGATGCCTGCATTGCAGGTATGGGAAGTGCATTTCAGGTGTGGGAAGTGCCAGGACATTTTTTGGAAGTAGGGGAGATATAAGATGGGGCTGAACAAGTGCTTTGCTCAGCCAGTGGGATCTGAAAAAATCAGGGTGCAGTTTTGTCCTAAAGGGTGCTCTTCAAGGTGCCCTCTTTGTACCGTGCTTCTTCCCATGTTAGGCTCTGATTTCCAAATCTGATTGTCTGTCACTCAGAGAAGGTTTTCAGGACTTAGGTTGAAATGTAGATTGAGAGTCTTAAGATGGACCTGCTGGAGTAGAAATGCTGAAGCAGCCATTCTGTCACTGTTTTAAGACTCTGGTTTGGTTTCAGATATCCTTTTTCTCTCCCAGTGCTGGAATTGTTGAAATAAGTACCTGCTGCAGACAACAACCCAGCTCTCAACTTCTCTTTCATGTACTACTCAAAGGATATCTGTTTGATATTTTTATAGACTAATTCCTTTCTCTGCTGTCAAAGTGAAATGATGGCACTTGATTGCTGAAAGACACAGAGAGACAAATTTCATGTCTGATGGCTTTTATTAGAAGGAGAGCTCTCTTGCAAGTGGTGCTGCTCAGCAGGGCTAATTGATAGTGGCTTTTTCACACAGATTGATGCAACTCTTGTATTTTGTTTGGGGTGCAGCTGTTGCTAATGTTGTAGAAGAGGTTCCAATTCTCAGGCAGAAACTGTGGCATGGGATGGCTCTTTTGGAGAATCTGTACATATACTATGGTCCTTGACTCCCTAGTGTGGTACCAGACTCAGGAAATCACCTAGCGTATATCACAGTAATAACATGAAATAAAAATGGTAAGGGATTTGTCATCAGCTACAGTTTTTTTGTATTATTATTCTGTATTTCTCCCTGCACAAAATGAGTTTCTGAGCCAAAGAGAATTACTGACACAGTAAGGAAAAATTATGGCAAGGCTGAAACTGGACTTAAACAAAATTCTGTACTTCCAAGCACTCTGCTTTTTAGGAATATTATGTTTATTTTTATTATCTCTGCTATAGGTAAAAAAAAAAAACCCAAAAAACCAGTATTCGGAAGACTCACCAATTATCCCCTGCTTACAGAGTCCTCTATGCCTTTCTACTGTTGATTTCTAATTCAATCCTGTAGTATGCCATAGCCAGTGATAATAAAATGTCCTATAAATATTAATTAGGCATTCTAATAAATCGGTCTGATTGTTCAAAATATTKACAAACTTTATTGTGCCTGTTGAAATACCTGTTGTAGAGACATAGATAAAGTCTTGAATGAATCCTTAACCATATGCAAGCTACATGTTATCTCTATTGTAATAGTTGTTTTTTCTGGTTAATCTTGAAATCCTGTGTAGAATGTTCAATGAAAAATTAAAAGACATTATATGTATATATAGTTATCTATATTTAGAGTATAAAAATGTCAATATGAGATGTAAAAATTCTGATACAGCAACAGTAAATGTATTCAGTATTGCAATACTCATGACTATAGAAAAGTTACATTTAAAAGACCACCAGTCTGAATTATAGAGAACAGCATCAGTGAAGTGCCCTGATAGAGCTGGAAGTCTTCAGGTGCTTTAGAGGTTTAGGTAGTGAGTGGTACAAAAACAATCAGCTTTCTCCCACTTCCAGTGAATTTAATATTTTGGTTTTTTCCTATCTTGCTTGTGTTTTTATTTTTTAGGGTTTTATCTTTTTAATTATGCAAAATTTTGTAGAMTTGTTTGATATAAATGCAGTAATGGCGTTTGGAGTTCATGGTGAGGCTTGATCACATTTCAAGCCTATGTTCTTTGTAGATTATTTTTACCTCTGACAATCTGTGACAGTACAAATTACTGATTTGTTATGATGTCCTTGTCCTGACAGAAATTTGGCTTTTACATTTCTTGCTGCTGTATTTCACTCTGAGTTGGTGTCTGCCTCAGATCTATCTATTTATTTACAAAAATCTAGCTCTTGGTTATGGGGTGTAATAGCAAAGAAATTCTCAAGTATACAAATGCCAAAACCTTTCTTTCTGAAGTYTTCCTTCAAAGAAACACAATTTTTAGTTTTTTTTTTTAATAACACTTCTCATTACTAAATTGCTAAGCAATTAGAGAAAATATGCCTTAAAATTTCTGTAAGTCTCCTCATTCCATGATGTGTTCCAACCATAATACCAGCTACATCTAGTCAATATGTTTGACTTTTTTGTTAGCACTATAAGGCAGGGATTTTACTTTTACTATAAAGCAGGGATTTTACTTTTACTGCAAACCTCTCTGTGCATCTATAATGTCATAGTAAGAGTAATTATCACATATGTAGGATTGTATTCATTTTTTTTACCTTAAACTTTTTATAAGTATTTTCATATACAATTATATTTTTATACAAATGCCATAATAAAGCAGTTAGATATTACTCCAAAAGGAACAGCATGAGGGCAGAGAAGGAATTATTCATTTTTAAATAAAGATGTGAACATGGGTTTTTCTGCATGCTGAAGAATCACTTTTGCTAAGAAGCACTTTTGGTGTTGTGAAGTCAATAAATGTACCTTTCATATTGAATGTAACAATTTCCAGCAATGTGAATACTATTAAAAAAAAAAAAACAAAAACCAACCAAACAAAAAAACCCAAAAAACAACAACAACAACAACAACAACAAAAAAAAAAAAAACCAGAAAGAAACACGTTAAGTTTTTAAATATCAGAGAGCTGTCTTCGTGAATCAGATAACAAGACAGAAAATCACCAAAATTCCAGGAGGGCAATCTGAAATGAGAAGGCTGGTTAGGAACTGGATTGTAATTTGGGCAATAAACCCTGTTTATGATAGTCTTCCAGTCATTAATTGTCTCTGTTGCCAGAGGAAACTGGGACTATTAACTTCCTCTGACTGAACCAGAGGGAGAAAGCAATAATTTCTTTTACAAGCAGAAGGAAAGGTTCTGCTCAATAAAGAGCAATTAAACATTTCCTATAAAAAAAGAATGCTCAGGAGACCTCAAGCTACTGTCAATGTGACCATCAAAAGCTTTCCTTTGACTCTTTGAAAGATATCCCATGMTCTTTGTGTATTTATTACATCTCTGCAATTGAAAACTTGACTGAAGAAAAATTTTATTGAGGTGATTGATTTCACTGAATGACTAAGGATCTAATGAATTTCTTTCTCATCCCAAGGAGTTAATCTTTGATGTGTTTTCTGAGATAGGACTAAAGAGGTGTTCTTGTATGCTAATCTTACTTTGAATAACTAGAGATGACTAATTATTCAGATAATTCTCTCTTTCTGTGTCTTTAATTAATTTTGAACTTCTTTTCTCAGTAAGATATTTGTTGCTTTACTATCTTGAGTCAGTGACCTGTTCAGGAAATTAGACTATATCGTTACGTGGGGTATAAATAAATGYTTCCTTTTAATCTCCTTAGGCTACAAAAATATTTTGGTGCTATTATTTCTGTTAAAAGATTTAAATCTTATGATCTTTGTCTGGATCACAGCATTTTGTGTACCAGAAAAAGAAGAGAAAAAGCAGTCCTTTTTGCATGGAGTTCAGAATTGAACAGCAGTGCAAGAGGCGAAAATAGCACATGGCTTCCAGCAGTAAGAGGAATAGCCTGGGAAGAGAATGACTTCATTTTCATAATATACTGGTATCATTTAGCTGTAAGAGTAATTTTCTCTCAAGGAACAGGGTAATAAATTATTGCCAATTACTCCTTCAATTTATCATTATCAACATATAACAGTCATATCACTTTAGCAGTTCRTAAAAATGTGGTATTTCATGGGGTTTTATTAGTATCTGGATTGCTGTACAAAACGGCTTTCAGAAGAGGGAGTCTGCATCATTACACTGCTTCCCATCCATCACCAGCTGGCTATCAAAGGATACAGGAGTAAAGCAAACAATGAAAATTACTGCCCACATGCTGGTCCTCTTTCCACCATGGTGCCTGCAGTAATTGAAAGCTTGGCTTGTCTAACTGCAGCCGAATTCATGCAACATCTATTGCCAAACCAAGCACTCTTATTACTGCCTATTTCAAAGCTAATGTTGCTACTYGAGACTATTATTGAGTGGTGGGTTAAGTAAGTCAACACTTAAGCAAAATAATTTCTAAAGGCCAGRGAAAAATCTACTCAATTCTACGTTTTGGTCTAAGATCATTATATCACATTGCATAGAGAAGTATGTGACAGAAATGTGGGAGCTCTTCTTCACCCCACAGCGAAATCGCCCCATGTGTTCTTGTGACCTACTTAGCCTTCAACCCCCTCAGGATGGGTTGCAAATCCGACTTGCACATTRTTATGGTTGCATTTGCCTTTTGAATAGTAGAAAAAGGAAAAGAAGGAAAGCAGAATTTAGGGAGACAGAATATACTTAAATGAAGGCAAGCTATAAAAGATTAAGTGCTGAAAAAGCTATGTGAACAGGCTTTATTCCAGGTCTACTACACTGCCTTTCTCTTTAGATAGGTAAAAAAAGGCTAGAGTGAGAAGTACTTCAATGTAGTCTATTCCCCTATTGGAGGGATTTTCAAAGCCATAAAACTAACAACACTATTTCATTTCTCCTTGAAATACGAATGGTGATAACATACCAGGGTGATGGGTTACAACTTCAGAGAGCTGTGTGCCGTTCTGCAGAAGTCAATGAAGGTACATAAAAAGGTTTATAAAAAATCAGATCACAGACTACTGTGAGAGAATTCGAGTAACTGAAAGAATAGAARGATTTGAAAACTGCTAATATTTCATATTAGAGCAACTGAGAGTTAGAACTCTGAGAGAAATTTGGACCCCTCCTTTGGGTCAAAAAATTAAGCATCAGGTAACATTTAAGAGTACAATCCCCAAAAGATTTGTAATAATTTAATGTATGCTAAATCATTCACAATAATAGCAAGAGCATGCAGATTGTTTTAGATAATTATTGGCTATGTTATTTCAAATTATTTGCACTTTGGTAGTTAAAATAAAAGATTCTTTGCCTAAAGATATTGTTATTCTGTTCCTTCSTACTTATTTTACCAAACCAAAGCAGGAATTATCTGTAAGATTTTTGTGACCCCTTGGGCAGGCAGGAAATGGGACCAGAAATAATAGCAAATATGTCCAAGCTCTACAAAAGGCATTTCCATTTAAAAAGACATTTTTTTTAATGTTTTGAACAATTCTATAATTGGATCATCTGTCTCAGCTTATTGAAAGGAATCTATCACCCTTGACTTTGAGGTGTCTGGGGCTAAAGCTCATATGAGTAGAGGATTTGGTCTAAGGTTTTCATTTTCCTTTGGGAAAGGAATAGACGTGTAGCAACAAGGAGAAATGGAAGACTACAAGCCATTGCTGATGGCAAGTGAAAGACATGTAACTCAGCAGATGTAATGTTGTGGGTTTGCCCCAGACTTCCAGTAGATTAARATTATGGCTTTTCTTAAAAATCATTTATTCCCAAAAAATGGACAGTGGCTGTCCATGTGTGACATACTTTTTTTTTTTGTTGGAAATATTTGGAACAGTCTACAAATTTCTGAGAGTTCATACAAAAAGATGCCTATTATTTGGAAACACTTTTTCTACTGCCCTTGAGGTTCAAATCTTCATCTATCAGATGCTGTGTCTTCCAAATGTGACTTGATTTGGAAATTTGTTTCCCTTACAGCAAAAGAGAAAGAGACTCTGCTCTACAGATTTCCTTTAAATGGAGGCCATATTCAGCACCAGAAAACTTAAAAATATTTCTACACACCACATACTAGTAATTTCACAAAGACAGTTGTCTCTCTATTGCAAAAAAATGAGAAAAAGTAAAATAAAAGGCAAATAAAGGAAAAATAAATAGGTAACAAATGGTTTTTAATGACAATTTGAGGGTCTTTCCCATGTACTACTATATTTCTTTTAAAGCAGTCTCACACTACTTAATGAGTGAAGCATAGATGTGTGTATGCATCAAAAATGTATGATATATCCACCTTAGCTCTATATATTCCCTTTGGAAGTAAAAACAGCCAACTTTACTAGGATATTGCAGAATTTAATAATTGATTAGTTTAAGATTTAATGGTATGTTTCATCTATGCATTAATCATTTCTCCCCCTTCTGATGTTAATGCTTTAGAAAGTCATTGCTTGATGACATCACGTAAATTCAGCAATCTGGCTGTTAAAAGAAAGGTTTAGAGGTCTTGGATAAGTTTTTGAAAAAAAGTACATTGCAGGTACCAAGAAATCTTAGATGCAGTATTTTAACAGGGGRAAAAAATCAATCATAAATCACAAGGAGACTACATAGATTTTGTTGTTTAAAATTTTTTCTGACCTGTTTTTATCAGACATGAATTAGCCTTTATCTGGGAAGTATTTGCTTTATCTGAGAAATATTAATGGTGCTTTACATATGACTTGGAAAAAAAGAGATTTGAATATAGTGCCTGTAAATATTTGAAAGACATCTTAGTTTTATTTCTGTCAAATTCATGTTAACAACAGTCTGTGAACACAGGAGGGAGACAAAGACTTGGTTAAGATGGATGCAGAGCTGTATTTAAAAACTAAGCTTTGGGAAAAAGGTGTAGAATGAATACAACTGGTGATTTACAATTATTATATTTTATTAAAAATAAGATTTTTATGAAATGTCATATTACTTTTTAAATTACTCCCTAACATTATTCAGTGGAAATAGTTCACCCTATTTCTTTCTCCTTTTTTAATTTCTTTAATAATTAAAGAAATGCAATAATTTCTTAGCCTGTTTCTGGAAGTGGTGTTACAGATAGACTTCCCTGGCCTGTGCCTATAGCTGATATTGAGGTATTTTGTCAATAGAAAGATTACATTGAATCACATAAAATTATGCTGTCTCTGCAGATTGTACCACTAATATTTGAAGTAACATGCACTTATTCTTAATTCTGATTTTTTTTTTTAAATTGAGCACAATTTTCCATGTGAGTGTAGTGTTTTGCAGTGCTTTCTTTCATTTGAGAACTCTTAGCAACYGGATATGACAAAGATTTTTAAAACTGTTTTCTTCCAAAATGTCTTGGCATAAAAAACATTAGCAAACCATGACTGCACCACTTTTATAGTCTTCTGCAGTTTGCAGTGAAAGGAGAGCTGGGAAAACTTGCTGGATGTTTGATAGCTGGGAAACCTAAGCCCTCTTTCTCTACTGCACAAGCGCAACAATATTCCTGGCTTTGCCAGCGTGAGGTAGCCATATCTCTGAAGGAGCCTATCCAGAATTCATTTTCCTTGTACACTTGAGGTCTGTCTGCTGAGATTGAAAGTCAGCTCATTTTTCTGATTGCTGATATGGTTTCCTACTTGCTGAGAGGTGAGCTGAGACTCCTTACACTGGCCAGCAAAAAATCAGAGGATGGACTTTTCATTGCAGTCATATAGTAAAGAAAATAAAACTGTCTGGAAGTGAATCCTATCAATTGACTTAGAGATGGTGGAAAAGAGCTGGATATGATACGGCAGCAAAGTGATAATGTGGACAAACTTCTGAGCCGTGGGAGTAGTTTGCCATGTGGATTTTACCAAGCTGGTTACCCTGTCCCTGTAATATTACTTTTATGCTTTATATCTGCTTACAACATTTTAAARTGAAAACACCAATTAATCCTTATATTTCAGTATACCAAAAATGTGCAAAAATAATTTCAATGAATTAGTACTTTAAGATATAATCAAGTTCAGGGGATGTTAAGTAAATTGGTCTGTATTACTCTGTGTTTGAGATATGAACTCAATTCTGGATGATTTTATATCCTTCTCTCAGACTCATAATCACCCAGACTTTTTGTTGTTATGAATTGTGACTAGGTAATCAGCATCAATAAAACAGACTGAAAGTATTTTTTTAGTGTAGAGAAACTCACTGTACTCTAAAGTCATAGAATGGTTCCTAAAGATCATTTAGTTCCAACCTTTCTGCCACGAGCAGGGCTGCTCAGAGCCCTATTCAAGACTTGAACACTTCCAGGGAGGGGGCATCCACAACTTCTCTGGGTAAGAGAAACAGAATTTGGAATTGTTCCTTAAATAAGAGCAATGTTGGTTGTGAATTGATGGTGGATCTGCTGAGCTGTTTAATAACTATTGCTCCTGGAGCAGTGCAATAACCAGAGCCCATGCCTGCAATACATGTAGCAAAAGGAGCTCTCAGGCAGTCTGGGAAGACCAACTTGGGCARAGACAGTGCTATTCTCTACAGTCCCTCTTCTAAAATGAAGTGTCTGCTCTGCCAGCTCTGCAGTAGATCTTTGCTGGCAATAGTGGCTGGCACAGAACAGTCTGCTGGAGGCCTAGACAGCTGGGTTCTGAGCAGCTAAAACAGTTTAGCCATGAACAGGGAAGCCAACTACAAGAAGAGCGCTGCACCAGTGTGAAATTTYAAGAAAAGGTAATTRTAAACACAGTTCCTTCCTTCCTTCCTTCCTTCCTTCCTTCCTTCCTTCCTTCCTTCCTTCCTTCCTTCCTTCCTTCCTTCCTTCCTTCCTTCCTTCCTTCCTTC
>NW_026623286.1:1171743-1184966 GCF_030028575.1 Malurus melanocephalus
AGCAGGAACTTCTCATAATATGGTAGAGAAAATTAATTGAGGTTRTTATTTAGGTTTTGTTTTCTTAGGTGCTGCATGATGTGAGTTAGAGATCTGCAGAATGGAAGACGATCCTTATTTCAAATGGAAAAAGAGAATTTTGCCTGAAAACTTATTTTAATGTGTCCTAAAACTCAGTTAAGTACATGCATTGGTAATTTTTTTTTAATAGGTAGGTGGGGAATGGAGTACAGCAGTTTCTTCACTGACAGTAACTTTGAATCATAGCTTAAAAACTTGAGATCAATATTATATTTGTGCTCTCAATCTGAGATAGTCTTCAGACTTGAGGCTACTAGCCAGATTTGTCATAACTTCTTGTGCAGGAACTGTGTGTATGTCTGTATTTGGTTTGCATGGCAAGGTTTTGATAATGAAGAGGCCAGAGGGGTAGCTTCTGTGAGAAGCTGCCAGAAGCAGTACCAGCCAGTTCCTACACGGACATTCATCTCCTACATGGACATTCCATGGGCYACCAAGACTCTTCTAACCACCAATGAAAAGCACAGCATTGTGAGGGGAAATGAGTTCCRTCTCAACTAGACCAATACAATGGCATAATTCATCATCTTTGGAAGATGTGAAGAATGTCCTCAGACTCTTTGTTTGTAAAGCAGTTGTCAAAACAGTCTTGGGATTCCAGCTGCATGAATGTCCTAAGGAATTCATCCTTTTTCCACACTCAAGGAAACTGATAGCATTCACAGCTGGGATAGCAGAAGGGAAAGTTTTAAATGAGGTGGTGTTGGAGGAGATTGTGGAACTAGATGGTTCAAAAGACAGGTAAGAGGATGCAGAGCTTTTGGTTCTGGGCTATTAGTCCAGCACCTGTCACTCTGCTCCTGTCACAGCATCCACTGCTGTCTTATCCCCTTTCCTGGGCAGGAGGGCTGTTTTATAGGGGTCAGGATTGGATCTGCTCCCAGAAGGAGCAGACTCCCACAGAACCTGGTCAGAGACAGAGGAAATTTCTCTCTCTAAATGTAATGATGGTTCTGAGCTGTAGCTGAGGCAACACGTGAGAAATGGTAAAAGAACTCRCTCTGGATAACATTAGCGCTTCAGTTTTTCCCTTTACTGGTGCTTAAGTCTCCTTTTCTCATCTGCACAARTATCTTTGGTGCCTTGTGGAGGCATGCTCACTGTGCTGCTGGGRCACCCTGAGGTTTGTTGAGGTGACTGATGAGTAAAGTGAAGGCTGGAGGTATCTGCCTGGAGTGGGCTGTTGCCTCATAAAAAGGGGAGTGAAAGGAAAAGTCTGTGAAGGCATATCACATTGAGGATGAGTGCTACTGATTGTCAAGATCACTGTCACTGTGCAGAGTGAATTAAGATTTTGTTTTAGTGCAGCACCATTAATCATGTAGAGTGAAGAGGGGATTAAGAATACCACTTTCTGCATCATAGCAGACATGCTTCATCATAATAAGCAGAGAGACATCAAGGCTGTCACATCATTATCAAAGATTCTGTCCTGTAAACTCTGTCAACAATATCGCATTGTTTAGAAATATATAATACTCCACAAAGAGATTGCACTCTAATTATGCTTGAGAAAATAATTAAAATGAATGCACRGAGAGATAAACTAGAAGGGCAGATAATGTGTTAGCATTGATTCAGTAATTTTTAGGTTTCAGCTCCCTGGGAAATGAACAAAATTTATTACGGTTGAACTTCAGACGTATAGGTACTTAAAGACAAAAGACTTGGGAGGACCAYGTCTTTCAAGAAGAAATGAAAATGGGGGCTCTTCTATGAAAAGCATTAAAAAGGATAAGACTGGCAAAGCTGTGTGACTACATATCTCCATCTTCATTTGAGCCTGATCTCACTCACAGTTATGATAAAAGTTTAACTTCTGTGCAGTTGAAGGAGTTGCTCACAGGTCTTGGTTCTAGTATGTTTGGTGGGYAAAACAACACAAACTATGACAGAAAGGTCTTGTCTCTCTGAAGGCCAGGAATATCCATGCCAGATAGTTCTTCCTGCAGTTCAAGTGGTGAGGGAGATGTCATTAATTTATGTTAATTTGTTAAAGCATTGCTTGTGTTCTCTTTGTATCTGCATATATTTTCCTGTTCAGCGTCAATAGCAGAGGGAAGGCARAAATTAAATGAAGACAAGAAAGCTACAGACCTAATTTTTAAAAGGAGCTTTGTGTGCTTGTGCACGAAGAAGCAGCTTTGAAAGTACTGAGCGTTACCTGGTATTCCTTGGGAGCACTTGTTACCTGTACAAGTGGCAGACTTGCRCTGTGAGCCCATTTTGCCAGACTGATGCACTTTAACACATCTGAGTAGAAATTTATTAAAAACTTGAAGTTATTGACTACTGATGTATTAGAATTATCCATACAAATTTTATTACATTTCTACAGATACAGATTTATAATTATTTTGAAGTATTAATAAAGTTTCTGCATGAATTATAAATATTATTTCATAAACTCGCTGACCATTTTTTATTTCAATCCTTTCTACCATGTATTTTCTTTAGACTAAAAATGGCTGAAATAAAGAACTAGCATGCAAGAAAAGATAGACCGAGTAGGATGCTCTGAATGAGATAAAAAGGGAAAAAGGAGTTCTGCAATTACAGTTGACAAGTTGGTTTAATATCCAGTGAAAGAAGCATGCAATTCAAGAGCAACTGGATTAATTAAGCAATATGGCAAAACAAACCATGGGTTATTATCATTTTCAGTATGCCCCCTGGCCTTAGGGAGGTCTGAGGGCTCAGAGTTCAACTTCTCTCCACACAAAAAGTGCTGATATCTTTAATGAACGTGGGTRTCAAGATATAAAAATGTATTATATATAAGATACGTAAGTATCTTTCTGACAGATTTTATACAAAATACAAAAAAAGACATGTTTCTTGTCATATATGTTACTATGTGACTATCTTATATATCCTTATATGCACAGAATTTATAGATAATAGATTGCTGTAATTATGGAACACAGGCAAAAAAAAAATTGGGGAAAAATCTCAATGGCTAATATAATCAGAAAGAAAACAATCTGAGGAAACAAACCAGTAAGTGGTCTGGAGGAAGTGAATGAAATAAATGATGTAAACCAGTTTGTTTTTACTGGAAATCTCTGTTTCCTGGAGCATAATAAAAATCAGTCAGACTGGTGAAAATTGAAACTGAATGACCAATGGATGGTTTACCAAATCTGTAATAGTTTCATAAAAACCTAGGAACCCTGAAAACTATTCTGTGTAAATTCACATGCCAACTGCAAAAAGACACAGAGATCACATCCTAGAAAATTACTTACCTCCATAATTTACCCTTATACACTAGCAGACTGACAGTCTGTTTGGAAAGTTCCCTGCAGCCCAGGATGTGCAGGGTAAGACTTCTCACTGCAGCACAGCGTGAGGAATGGCACAAAAGGTACAGCGCAGTGATACTCTGTAGAAGATGGAAAGAACTCACTTTGGGGAAATTAGGTCTGGTGAAGTTTTTTTTATTACAGGGCCAAATTTCTCCCCTGCTTGGAAGTTGCTCTTGGTTATTCTCTAGGGCTGTATCTGAAGGATTGATGAAGGACCGTCAGTCTGCAAAAGTTCAGCGGATTTGCCATAATTTCTATTGATGGATGACAGTGAAAAGCAGAATGATCAGAAGCAGCAAGACACAGGTTTGAGAAGAATGCAACTGTTGAGATAATGGGAATCCTAATGGTGAGTGTCCCAGAAGCACTGACAATGAGGAAGCCTATGAGCAAACCCACAGGCAATGTTTGCTGTGTGTGCAGATTGTGAACACAAGCGACAATTTTGTTCTTCTWGTCCAGACTGGAGACTGCCCGATATTGTCCTTCACCGGATTCTAAATAAACTGCAGAGTTGCTGGATCTTTGGATACATTTGGGAACAGGTGGGTTATGAGTCCTCAGGTGGGATCTCACTCCCAAAGAGAGTGAATGAGAAAGGTGGCCAGTCCCTACAGCTTTGGAATTACAATCCTTAACAGRATGTGTACAGGTGAACACAAAGGGGAGCTGTGGCATGGTAAATTCAGGTAAACTGAGAAGCAACAGTGAGAAAATCTTTTATCAAAGTGTAGACAAAAGTCTACAGATCAGAGATTAGGATTTTAGCAACTGGCTTTTTGTAAGAACAGGATAAAAGCAGACCTGAAACAAAAATAAAACATCTGAGCAACAGTAAATAAGGTCTAATTCTGTCCAGAGACAGATGATGTGAGCAAAACCGTGCAAAGATGTGTATTTCCTTCCAGAACGATAAAAACCAAACATATCAGTGATTACTAATAGACATAGGAATCTWTATAAAATGTTGATATTTATAAAATATCCTTCAACAGAAAATTAGTGCAGCTTGACAACCATCATGTTCCAGACCTGAAAACATATGAAATGAGTAAAAATACACAGACAGTTCTTATATTTTGAGCAGAAAAGTTGTACTGAACAGTGAGGAAGGTAATCAGTCAAAGCAATCAAGGAAAGCATCAGAGCAGGAAGCATCAGGTAGTGCTATGGAGCCAGTGAGAAAAAACAGCTAATATCAGAAATAAGGTTAGCACGGAAGACCAAAATAGTAATTCTGCTGATACAGGTTACTTGAATTAGAATGTAAACCTTAATTGCAYGCATATTTGTTACTGTTTGTTACCATGCAGTGCTGAAAGTTGTTATTTACTGCCTTAAGAGGCTAAACCAATGTAATTTTGTGTTAAATTACAACACTAGGTCCAGTCCTCTTGTCATGAAACTAGTGGCAAGGCTGTGAGACAAATTTGAATTTCTGCAAGCAAGCAGAGATCTCTACATCTCAGAGAACCATCGAGCCTGCACTCGGTTCCAGGTAATAAAGTGGCAAAAAATTGTGTCTGAATGAGGGCAAACATAAACAACAGTCAGTCACTGCACTGTAATAGGGAAACGCAAAGAGCCTCTCTGTACCTATGCATGCATAATAGGAAATATGTTTATAGTCAAATTGCCTTCAACAAGTAATCTACATATTCAGTCCTAGCTTGATATAGATCACCACTCAGCATATATGAAAAAGCAYTTGCAGATTCAAGATGAAGAACACAGTGCAAATTCTGTTTTCAAATTTAGAAATTCAGCACAGAGTATCTGCACCTGCACACTTTAAGCATTTTAAGCTTTCAGTTCATCTCAAAATAAATGTGCCTACATATGCAGTGTAAAACACATATGAAGATGACAGTACAGCTTTCTTTGGATTCCGAGTAGTAAAAATGCCAAATGTTCCCATATGTTGGCAGAATATCCTATTATAATGGTACTTATCAATAGAAATAAATTTAAAATAATATTTAAGGGCAAGCTTTCTTGAACAAGAGTGAGAGATCTGTTCTACAAATCAACAATTTCAGTGCTGCTCTTTTCCTGTCTAGTCTCACTTAAGGAAGTCTTGTGGAACACACACTCTCCCCTGAGAGAGACTGTGAAGATAGTGCTGTCACACTCCTTTCTGAAGCAGCCTGAGAGCACTGAATGGCTGCAGCTCTGCCAGGGACAAATGAACACCAAGGTGATTTTATCAATGCATATGAATGGCTTCTACAACCTATTTAATATTTTATACTAAATTATATTAAATCGGGAATTACCAATAAAAACAATAACAGCAAGAACATGCATGCACTTTCTGATGTAAAATCCTGATGCATGCTGTGATTTTTAGTTTTTGTATGATGTACGATCATGTAACAAAAATTATCTGCATCATGAAATATTTTATTTCTTGATCTGCTCAATCCTCTGCCAATAAATTCAATATATATACGTCTTTTTGCAGTTTATCTTCTACGCAGGATCACCTGGGAAATGATTCCCACATATGTTTTTCAAAAGATAACCAGTGACCAGAAAAGGAGAATGTCTTTTTATAAGTTTATGGTTTAAATATCATGTCAGAGTGCATGTAATACCCAAGGCCAAGACTACCTTGACAAATTTTGGAATGGCTGTAATTGCTCTGTACTTATGCCTTATTTAGGCATTTTTATAGATGTGTTTAATCACAATGCCATGTCTATATTTTCTAACCCAGATTGGTCATATTCTTCTATTATCTTCTTCTGGAAAATACAACTGAAAACTGATGAAGAGTTATAAAATTTAGCATGCTCTGGCATTGAGGAATTTCACAAATAACTGTATTAACTGTTAATGGATGGCTGGCATTAGAAAATAGTTAAATGTCACAAAGCTTACAATATGGGACAAGCAGTGGGTTTGATTATCTGCATCTACCCCTCTTCAGTGAAGGTTTCAGAAATTTATGCAATTTATACATATAGAATTTTTGTACAATAATTTATACACATACTGCTGATTTGATACAATACTTCTAGACTTGCAGAAAAGCTAAGATGCTAATTGTATAGCACTTGATTTCAAAGTAAAATACGCCAATGAAGATTTGTAAACCCAAATCAGAAGCTATCTAACATCTCAGTAATGAAGAATCTGGTATTTAGTTTGCACGTTGTATTTGGTTCCGCAAAGTTTATGAGGAGCTTCATAATCCATATCACTAGGAGCTCTTTTTAAACTGGAGACAYGATAGCTGTGTCAATATGATGATGGGAGCAAACACATCAACCAATCTATGCAGCTGAAGTCGTGTYGGAAACACCGTGCTTGTCAAAAATTAAAATGACACTAGTATGATTTGGTGGTGTTATGTTCTACCTGGCCTCTATGTTTCCTACYTTGAAGATTGTTGAAGATTGAAGTTGCCCTCTGCATAAAAAGAAGGGATAGAGATGAAATATATCCATTAGGCCAAATTCCTGGTGCTTCTGAGATAAAATGAACAGAGAAAAGCAAAATTAACTGAAGTAATTAGAAACCTATATAATTTGTTTAGTTACTGTATAATGGCCCACTGATTTAAGTTCTTAAATCTCCAGCTGCTTGTCAGAGACAGTCACAGAAGTAAGAGAAGCAGCTTGCATTTGCTATCATTCTTTCTCGCTTCTTTTCAATGTGGAAATCTGGCAGCTGTGAACATATAGAATGTTTATCCTAGTTCTTCCTTTTTTTTTTTTTTTTTTTTTTTTTTTTTTTTTTTTTTTTTTTTTTTTTTTTTTTTTTTTTTTTTTTTTTTTTTTCCCCACAGAGGATTGCTCAGGAAGACCGGGTGTTTTGGGATTCTGAGATTTGTTCTCCTCCCACCTACAGATGGGTTCCTGGTTTTTCTCACCTATAGATGACAGCTAAGCTCAGAAGTCTCAGGTTTTCAGCAGTGACAGAGGTGGTGGCTATTTTGGTTGTGGGGGTAGAGATCCATTTTAAATGTTCAACCAGTATGTTTAGCTAGCAGTTTGGATTGCAAAACCTTTGGCAGAAGTTCTGATCATGGCAGCTGGGCAGAAAAAGATTTGTATTACTGATTGCATACAGCACATATTGGGCTTATTTGAGTAGCACTATACAAACTGATGTATGCTCACTAATCTGTTCCACTACTTCAAGAGCATTTTCATCTCAACATAAGGCCCAGGAAAAGGTCACTGCTTTCCAAAAATCAGAGTTRGTGTCAGTAAAGATTGATATCTTTTGCTTTTATTAACCAAGTTAACACATCATCTGAATTAAAAGCCCAGCCTATCCATGGGAAAATACTTATATTAAACATTTTGTCTAAAGGATTTAATGAAGTTGTTTTAGGTGTTCTTTCAGAGAGAAGAGGAGAACTTGCCGTGGGGGGAAGAAGACCTTTGTGATAAGAAAATTCTATCAGACACTTTATTAATAATGAAGGCTTTCAGAAATTTCAGCAGTTATGTGAGATCCGTCTGTACAGGCAAAAGGTTCCTTTCTAACGCAGTGCCTCATGAGCTCACACTTGCCCACTTACTCAGTATTTTCTGATCCATATTCCATCATAGCSTAAATTTTGAACAAGGATTTTTGAAACCACTCTCAAAGTAAGCTGCATTAAATTATTTAGATTATTTTTTAAATCTCTTTAAGAAATTCATGGGACACCCCACAATTTCTGGGTGCCAGCCCTACCTGCCTCATTAGAGTGGAGAAGCAATTTTGTGAGGGAGAAATGTGCTAAAAGTGCTAGAAAAATCTGCATGCRAAGACTGGTCTCCAGTAATTAGCAAGTAATAGAAAATAAAATAATCATCACACATGTACAAATGGCAAACTGAGTCATGCCTCAGCAATATGCTTCCTCTCTATGATTGAGCAYGCCAGTTCATTTTCAAAGCAGTAATTTGAATGATGTAAAGGGAGACCCATTTGTTTGCTTCCTTCCCTCCTCCACCCTTCTCCGGCAAAAGACAGAGCATTAGTTAAAAAAACAAATGAAGGAAAATTCCCCAAAGAACCTTAGCAAGGAACAAGAAAAACATCCATTGTAAACAGCGGGTGGGTCTTCTGACAGGCTTTGTTTGCAAATGATAACAATTACAGGTAATTTTTCATTTCCATTGGAAGAACAGGTATAAAAAAAAAAGGAGAGCAAGAGAAACAGAGAGCGAGTGAGATTTCCCAAGTGCCTTATTCCCTCCCAGGTCTACAACCTAACAGGAGTGTAGAGAGCTCGGTAGTTTCTTCTCATTCCATTAAGTGAGATCTAATTGTGTCTCTTCTGTCTGTTGGCAGATGCGGTTTCTACATAACAACAGCCCAGAGACAGAGCTGCCTGATTAATGCCTCCAGCTGTCATATGCCCCATTATCTGTGCATTTGCATAACTTAATGGTTTAGGACAGGGGARAGAGGATGCTTAATTTAATGTTTAGCAGGCCCTTGATAGCTGAATAATTTAAGAACTGTCAAGGGAGGTCAATCCTACAGCGATTCAGCAAGACAGCCGTGATTTCTGAATATCATTAAAATCCTCACTTAGGATAATTTGAGAAAAAAAAAAAAAAAGAAGAGGGGCACAGAAGAACAACAATGCCTGAAAGGAGGCCCTGCTTTTCTGTTAACCATTCATTCTCTGAAGATTAGGGGAAAGACTTGCGGGAAAAAAACCCCATCAGTTCATGACATGGGCAAGAGAGAAAGGGGTTAACCCCACGAAAGCTCTCTCTCCCTCCCTCTCTCCCCCTCCCTCCTTCTCCCCCTCCCTCCCCCGACCCCTCCTCCCTCCCCATCTTCCCCCATCCCCCAGTCTTCTCATAACTGAAGGGTGGAAATACAGAATTTTCTTAAATTCATCTAAAAGCCCAACACGCTTTGAACACGAATCACTCTCAGTTTCCCTAGATGCTAATGAATATTATTAAGCTAATCTTCCATTTGTTTTCTAATTATGTGTCAGAAAGCACTTACAGTGGCAGCTGAGGCAACTGCCAGGGTGCATTTATTTATCTTCCAATCCCGTGTCTACTGACTGCCTATAGCACAGAGTGATTAGGATCAAATAAAAAGGGATAAAAAAATTGGATTTTTTTTGCAGGTTGATTACTGTTCTTTTCCAAGTTCATTAACTTCTGCATGACATTTGACTCTATTTAAAGAACTGATTATATGGAGTTATTTAGGCCTCCCTGTGAGGCATTCTGTTGTAATACAAAAATGAATGAAAGAAGTAATCTATGGCTGGACTGACCCAACGTATTGGCTCTGGCAGAGAGGAAGCTGGCTTTCCCCCCAGCAGCCCTTGCTTTGCACTGGTGGCTAGAAAGGTGCTGATAACACACCGGGGTTTTAACTACTGCTGAAAAGCGCTGGCACAGCATCGACACAGGCTCTCCAACATTCCCCCCTCATCAGTGAGGGTGGAGAAGATGTTGGGAGGATGCAGCCAGGGCAGCTGACCCAAACTGACCAAAAGGGTATTCCATACTCTATGGCATCTGCTTAGCAACAYAAGCCAAGAGAAAGAGGGAGAAGGGAGAGAAGGCATTTGTTATGACCTTTGTCTTTTGGTGCCACCACTATGTGTCCTGACACACCACTTCCTGGAAAGTGACTTGGACATCATCTGCTGATGGGAAGTAAAAAATAAAACTTAACTTTTTCTTTGCTTCCATGCAGAATCTTTKATTCTGCTTTATTAAACTGCCTTTATCTTCATCCACATATTTTTCCCCATTTTATTTTCTGCCCTGTGTTCTGCTGAAGACAGGAATGGTGAAGCGGCTTGGTGGGAACTGACATCYTTCCATCCCACCATGCCCTATCTGTTTGCTAGCCAAATCAAGGACTTGCTCAGTGAGTCATGGAATCATAGAATCCTAGAAAAATAGAATGGTTTGGGTTAGAAGTACCTTAAAGATCATCTAGTTCCAAGGTCCCTGCCATGGGCAGAGACTCTTCCCAATAGACCAGGTTTCTCAGTGCTCAGCCTGGCCTTGAACACTCACAGGAATGGGGCACCCAGCTTCTCTGGACAACCTGTTCCAGTGCCTTGCCCACTCTCACAGTGAGCAAGTTTTTCCTGATATCTGATCCAGACTTACCTACTTTCAGTTTGAATTCATGTCACATTTTCCTGTCACYACATGCTCTTGCARRGAGCCTCTCTCTGTGTTTCCTGTAGGTGGCTGCAATCAGTTCATCCCTTAGCCTTCTTTTCTCCAGGAGKAACTGTCCCAGTTCTCTTGGTCTTTTCTCAAAGGAGAGATGCTCAATTCCTCAAATGATTTTTGTGGTTCTCTTCTGGACTCTCTCCATGTCCCTCCTGTGCTGGGACCCCAGAGCTGGGTGCAGTGTTCCAGGTGGGGTCTSAGCAGAGCAGAGCAGAGGGGCACAATCCCCTCCCTCCCCTGCTGCCCACGCTGCTTTGGATGCAGCCCAGGACACGTTTGGCTCCCTGGGCTGGGATTGCTCATGGCTGGGTCATGTCCAGCCTCTCACCCACAGCACCCCGAGGCCCTTCTCCCCAGGGCTGCTCTCCATCTGTTCATCTCCTGCCTGTGTTGATATCAGGGATTGCCCAACCAATGTGCAGCACCTTGCACTTGGTCTTTTTAAATGTCATGAGGTTCCCACCGGCCCATTTCTGGATATTCTCTTGATATCTTGTCCTTAAGGTGKGGCAACAGCATCACTCAGCTTGCTGTCACCTGCAAATTTGCCGAAGGTGAGCTCAATACCTTCATCTAAATCATTAATGAGGATGTTAAATAACACTGGTTCCAGTCTGGATCCATGAGGGACACCACAAGGACTCTGGGCCATTGACCACTACTCTTTGGAAGTGAAAATCCAGCCAACTTCTTATACATCTAACTGGTGAGTCCATCTCATTCCAATCTAGAGAGAAGGATGTTTTGGGGGACTGGTCAAAGGCTTTACAGAAGTCCACATAAATGATGTCTGTAGCCCTTCCCTTGCCCACTGATGCCATCACTGTACCACAAAAAGCCTCTTGTTGGTCAGGCAGGATTTGCTCTTGATGAAGCCCTGCTGGGTGTCCTGGACCACCCCTAAGCACAACTTCTGGGGGGATCTCTCCAGGATATTCCCAGCACAGGGTGAACGCTGACAGGTTGGTAGTTCCCGTGGTCCTGCTTTCTATCCTCTTTAAAGATGGGCATTATTTCCCTTTTTCCAGTCCCCTCAGACTTTACCTGACTGACATGACTTTTCAAGTATCAAAGAGAATGGCTTGGAAATTACATCAGTGAATTCCCTCTGGACCCTGGGATGCATCTCATGAGGTCCCATGGATTTATATACGTTCAGGTTCCTCAGGTGCTCATGAACGGATATTTATTTACAGTGGGAGGGACTTCACTCCAGGACAAAGATCTTCACCATTTCTGTTGAGTACATTGGTTTTGTCTGGCCCTGTCATCCACTCTTCCAAAACAGAGYTCTGTCGTTCCTGAGATCTGGCACTTTGAAGACCATATCATTAACATTTAAAGAACTTCAAAACACAATGATTGATGATTCTGTTAGGAGCAGTATTTGGTAGCTTCAGTGTTACTTAGCGGAATGAAGTTATTTACATTTATTGGATGAGTCTGCTTCTTTGCYTGTGGTAAGCAAGTTGACGTTCTAGCCAGCACTTTGCCCCTAAGCACATCTTTTTGCACACTTTCCTGGGTAACCACAGATTTTCTGGCTTTACCCTCTTTCTTCCATTGTTGTCCTGTTTTGCCCAGGTGGGTTCACCTGGCTTTAACAGAAGCCCCCACGATTCTCCTCGGGTTCATTGTGCAGATGCTCCTTGTGACTGGCTTTTTGCCAGAATGTGCCTTGCTTCAACCAGTCAGTTTAATAAAATATCTGAACAGCTTATTTAATTTCTTATTTAACTTCCATTGAGTGTAGGCAATAGTAAATGTGCTGATGATAAACAATCTGTAAAACTACCAGAGCCTTGTATCAGTGTGTTTGCACACACAGTGCATATGCATCTCTACACACAAAGCTATGTACATACAACTGGATTAGTTACCTCAGGTTTTTTTCCCCCATGTTCTTAGATCAACAGCTTAGAGCACCATCTGACATTGGGGTGCCTAGTGCTTCTCTGAGATTTAGAAAAAAGTGTAGGGAAAAATTGAATTGGAGGATTACATTGAGTTGAAGGAGAACAATTGCTGCGGTTGGCAGCTGCCCAAGATTTTATAAGGGATTGAATCCTACCTATCTTTGTGCTGTTGAAATTTCCTTCTAAGCCATTTTTGTCTTGACATTTTATAAATATGGAAAAGCAACAATTGTCAGCTGAATTAATTATTCAGCTGGTTTAGTCTGTAAATAATCTGTGTCTTCACCAGACAGTTCTTATACTTGACAATGACATTTGGTGGGGTGGGGTAGTTAGAGCTGTAAGAGCATGGAAAGGAGAAASAGATCTGCTCCTCTGTTTAGTGGGCTGTTGTGTCCTTTTTATGGTCTTTCACTAAAGTATGCAATAGTCAGCAGAACACGATGAGTGGCATGTTTGATGACTGTTGTATGGTGGCTTTTATGCACAGAACTGATCCATAGTGRCAAAGTAATGGATTGCTCTGGTTTGTGCTGTGGAGGAAAAGAGAGATGATTCTGCCTTTTTTTTTCCCCCTTATTATTTTTCTTTTATTTTTGGTTTGGTTTTTTTTTTTTTTTTTTTTTTTTTTTTTTTTTTTTTTTTTTTTTTTTTTTTTTTTTTTTTTTTTTTTTTGTTTTTTTTTTTTTTCCAGAAAGCAAGATTTATTTTACTCACAGATGTTTGTAATGTTTGATTTGCTTTCC
>NW_026623286.1:1185143-1188758 GCF_030028575.1 Malurus melanocephalus
TTTTTTTTTGTTTGCTTTTGTTTTTGTTTGGTTATTTCTTCCAGAAAGCAAGATTTATTTTACTCACAGATGTTTGTAATGTTTGATTTGCTTTCCAGTTGCTTTGTTTTAAAAGAGGAAATTGAGAAATGAACTTGCATTGTGAGGCTCGGTTTCTGAGAGGTAAATTTCCGTAAGATTCATTTTTGGCTACTGCCTTTTGTAGCTTCCTAGCAGGGAATTGATTAGAAGCAGTGTGAAGCTGAAGTAGAAACTGGGATCTTTTACTTGGTGGAAATGTGTAATTCCAGGTTAGAGAACTCATTTTTAAATGCATAGTCCTGCTCTGTTTGCCTTATCGTTATTTTGATCATTTTGTTTTCAGAGACAAATTTAATATTATTACTGGAAACCCCTAATGACAAACTTGTCCATTCCTAGGCTTCTGCTAACAGAACAAGAATAAGAAAAAAAAATGGGAAGGCAAAAAAAATCCTTATGCTTGCTAACATAAATCATCGCAGTAGTTCCAATCAGCACATATGGTATGGTAACATTGCCCATTGCTTTGAGACCCTCTAATGGAAGACCATATGGGCTTCTGCTGCATCAAAACACAATAGGCCTGTCTTTAGGACTCCACAGTGACCTGGATTCAGAACTTCCTTGCTTTTATTGGTTTGAGTGTCTGCATGAACATTTTTTCTTCCAACACAGTGATGTTTTTTTTTTTTTTTTTTTTTTTTTTTTTTTTTTTTTTTTTTTTTTTTTTAAATTTTTCTTTCCCTTCCTTTTTTTTTTTTTTTTTTTTTTTTTTTTTTTGATCGGAAAACATGCAAATGCTCCATGGATTGATTCTCTTTCTTTCTTTTCAGTCATATGCTTTGGCTTTTTATTTTACTGCCCATCTTGGCTGAATTCAGAGCCCCTAAAATCTGTTTGACTTACATCCCATCAGCCAGCTATGGGTCTTTAGTTCAGCCCTCAGGTGGAGAGGAATAGGTGAGATCCTCCATTTCCTGCTCACTTCTCAGAACAGGTGCAGATTGTTGGTGGCCTCTCCAGGACTGTACTGTGGTGTGCAGGTGACAAATGTCTTTGTGTAACAATACTCCTCCTTCTTCTCCTCTTAACTTATCTGCAATGCATGGGTCAAGGCTAAATCTAACCAGTTTTTTTTAAGTATGACAAAAATATAGTCACCAAGGRCTGTGCATTCACCAAGGGCCTTCCAAGCCCAGTGTAAGACAGAGGACAGCAGATGGATGTGGAGCACAGATGGGGACATGGTTATTAACACATGATAAAGAGGGGTTGGCTGGAGAACAGTTTCCCTTTCTGTTCCCAAAGTGGACAGGTTTTCTCTGGCAGCTGGGGCTAGCTGGTGGGAATGAGAACAGTCAGAGGAGGGCAGATGTCTTCACATTGGTGAGCAGGGAAATAGGGCATAAAGCTCCCTTCAAGTAATAGCTCTTCTGCATCCAGGATGGGCTTAAATTGATTTTGCAGACAGGGGTTTTGAGAAGCACAAGGTTCAAATGGCAGTGGATGYATATGGAAGCAAAAGGGGCTAAAATTAATTGCAAAAGGGCTCAAACCATGGCAGAGGGATGCATGAGTGCATGGAGGCGGAAAAGTCAGGCATAGCTTGCTAATAATAGAAGCAYATTTCTGTCAGTATTCTATAAGAAATATTGCTGAGCAAGAGTAGAAATTTAGCAATCTAGCAAAGCAATAAAGTTATCATCATTCCAGTATCAGGTAACTGTTTATTTTGTATCTGCTTCTTCTGTAAGTTATATTGCTTTGATGGTCATGCTGTGTGAATTCAAATTGAATTGTATTACTTGACATTACTTTACAGTACAGTAAGTAGCAAATTAAGTAGTCAGCATAACTCTGAGCTCTTGGTTATATTTAGGTAGAGAAAAGGTAGAGATGAGTATTTTTGATAAATAATTTTAATTGCTCCAGGTATCTCCCCTATGCAGATATCTTCCYCATTTTTTATTAAACTTTCCTTCTAGGACTTCTTTCTTCAGTGCTCTGCCACACCAATCAAGTTCCTCTACTCCTGTTTTTCTTTTAAGTTTTGGGCCAATTGAAATTAATCTCATAATGATGTGAAATTCTTGATTTTGAAACATGGGCTTGAAAGTTCTGTGTAAGCTGGAAGATGGAAAGTAATTGCTAATATAGACTTATTCAGGAGCAGAAAGAATCAAGGACTCTACTTGTTTCTCTTCTATCCTTCTGAACTGGATGTGTTTTCTCCAAATCTCAAAATTAGGGTTGGTTTTAAGGAAAATTTCCAGTCAGCATTTGCTCTTCTAAATCAATTTTGAAACATAAATCCTTGAATCTGTGATAAATGCTTGGTCTCCTGCATATAGATTCAAAAACATGGTTTTGGTTTGGTGTTTTTCTGTCAAACAGAAAACTTGAGAAGTCTCACATTCCTTTTCTTCCCCTCACACGTGTAGTGGAAGACAATGCATACATTCTTCTGCTGCACTAGATATTACCTAGATAAAAATCTAGAAATAAAATAATTTCCTTCCCTTTTTTTTTTTTTTTTTTTTTTTTTTCCCCCAGAGGTGATTAGGATGACAAATTAATCAAGGCTTCCTCTGAGCCTGCATTCTTCAACTCCTCATACTGTATCTCTTCTGATGTAGCTGTCCATACCATTTAAAGCAGACTTTTTAAAAAGACTCTGGGTATGTTGCAGATTAAATTCACTGAAAAATCCCTTAGCCTTTTGCTTAACTAGCCACATATGAATTAAAACCCAGAAAGACTGCAGGTGTCCCAGAGAGTGGCTATTAGGAGCATAGCTGGAATGACCCCAGTGCCCTGAATTGAAATCTAAGGAGATTCAGAGAGAGTTCTTGGCAGAGTGTCATGATTCCCTGCGGCCTGGGGAAATCACTTACACTCCCCCTGCTCAAGGCTCCTCATTTGCAAAAGAAGAATTTCTCTTTGCTTTAAGGCTCCTGCACCACTAATGGCAGTGAGTGCTCAGCCTCTGAGCTGATGCAAGTCACTCGGATACATGCTGGTAATCTTTAACCTGTCTGGTGCCTTTTGGGGTAATATGTGTAAATAATACAACTTTCCTGTATCACCCACTGTAYTACCTATAATTTACAGGATCTAAGTAAGTGTCCAGAGAATTATATTKTGCCATGGGACTGACAGTTATGAAGGATAGAAGTGGTCAAAGATAGCCTTTCGAGAGAG
Organism: Malurus melanocephalus; assembly: GCF_030028575.1. Lineage (NCBI taxonomy): Eukaryota > Metazoa > Chordata > Aves > Passeriformes > Maluridae > Malurus > Malurus melanocephalus. Next base: position 1,188,366 of record NW_026623286.1, read on the forward strand.
AACAACTTGGTTCAAAGCTCTGGATATTTTAAAGCTACCATGAGTTCAGAAGAGAAGGTGGTTGCAATCTCCTGCTGCTTCAACTTTATCCTGGACTACCTGCAGTCTGAAGGAGGGACGAGAGTGGTATTTTGTATGTATTCAACTATTGTTTTTCTTTTGTTAGTATCTTCTGCAGCAGGCATATAATGAAAGGACATCTGTTTAAAAGAGTTATGTTTCCCTTCTGAGGTTTTCATGATAAATGCACAGATTAGTGCAAATTTTCTTCCCTCACCAATATAACGTTGTATTTCTAAATGGACTCTAATGTTAATAAAATCTTCATAACCTCTGGCAGTGTAACAATAGTGATAAAACTTGTCTTTTTGCTTGGCCATCAAAAAAAAAAAA
>NW_026623286.1:1188763-1210567 GCF_030028575.1 Malurus melanocephalus
AAAAAAAAAAAAAAAAAAAAAAGAAAATATGTCCAAATTAATTTCATCTAAGGAGTTCTAGCAGAAACCTCTTAAAAATGTTACATGAAAGTGATGCTGTGAAAACTAGGCTAAAATAGGTGCTGGTCAGCTCAGCCTGAGGTGGAAGTTTCTCTGGTCAAATCACTATTTCTCTGTCTTTAGTTTTATGGATTAAATCCTATCAGGAGTACAATTCTGTCTTAAATCTTCTGGTCTGTGTCATGAGTAATAGATTTTCACTTCCCAGGGGTGAGAATAATTGAATATATTCAAATTTAACAAAACATTTAATACCTAATTTTATTACTGAATTCAGAGTTTCTTTTGAGTAACACATGTGGAAATCTAAGAGAATGGAAATGGAAACCAAGAAAATCCATCTACAAGTCTAGCCTGYGAAGTGACTCCCATTTTTCTGTTCTGGTCAATAGCTTATGAATAGATGCCTTAAAAGAAAAAAATTCTGAGCTTTCATCTTTACACAAATATATATTGTAATGAAACTCTCTGAGCTGTGAGGGGCTCAAGTACTTGTTTTTACTGTCCATGTGCAAAGCTAGTTACATATGTGCATTCCTGTGCTGGCAGCTTCTGCTAACTTTTAATAAAGGTGCAAATGATTTCTTCAGCAGTGCCCACTTGAACAATATTTCATTTGATATCTATGTGAAATGATCCAGCAGACATGAGGCAGTTCTATTCCCCACAATAATGATGGTTTCAGAAAAGAAAATAGTTTGCCASATGATCACGGGATCAAAAGAACAGACACTGTGTGAATAAGCATGGAGACTGAATATTAGTTTGTCCCTAAAGCTGCTCTCACTTTGCCAAGCTGATACACAAAAGCTGGTAGGCGATTTGAGGAGGGCTGTGGTTTTGTTTTGTTTTGTTTCTTGCCTGAGCAGAGATTAAAGAAAATGCTGTAGATTCTTGACCTACTGGACACTGAAGGAAAACTGCTTTTGAATGTCATCTGYGATATTTCAGTTATATCCTGAGAAGAATGTGGTAGATGCTAATTGTCCTGCAAACCTGGTGATCTATTTTTGACTGTGAATGTTAGCTTATAATTTGTGCCCTTAATGTATTTTTGAAACATGGTTCAATAAAAAATGAAATTGTTACCCTGTCACCTCTGTCAACACAACAATCTGTCAACTATTGAAGTTCAGCCTCTCACTTTGCAGATATTAAAAAGCATTAGTGCAGGCAGAGCTATTTTGTTCCATTGAAGAAAGTATTCCTCCATTTACCTTGCCCTCAAATTCAGGACTGTAAATGCACTTCTGATAGCGGGTGGAAAAATTCTTGGCTTTTGCTAACAAGTTTGAGTGAGAAGTTCTGAGGTTAAGGAATCAAGTGCAGGAATTAAGGCCTTTCGAGCAAGCAATTATTAGTATCAAACCAAGGCCAAGAGCGAGGGCAAATTGTTACATTGCAGAGATACTTTACAATTTCTCCTGATATGTAGCTTTCCAAAGCATATTCCATAAAAACATTGAAATTTTGCTTCATCTGCAGAGTAAGAGTGTCTTGAGAAATCTACATGTAGGTCTAACTGCAACAAAATGGTTAGACTGAGAATGCTCCTGACACCAGGTAATACAYCGCTTTATGATCTTGGAAACTGCTACTTGTTCCCAACTGTATTAAAAAATTGTTTAATTTGGAGGTATTTAGTGATCAGCAAAAATGCATTAGAATGGGACATGGGAATATACTTGTCCCTTTGCTTACTCCTGTGTGTCTGCATGTTTGTAGTCACCACCAGGAACAGGACACTGGTTTAAAACAGTGTTCACTTCTCTGCTATCTGCATGTATGTCTATCACAAGGGTAAAAAACAAGTGAGATCAGTAAATACAGCTAGCATTCAMTTTCAATTTTTCTGTTGCATTCATGCCAGCTACAAACTAACACATTAGTGTTAACTTCCCTCTGTCTACTTCTAGCAGGCTACTGCGTACTCACCAACTTTGCTTTTTGTTTGTAAATAACTTGTCTAAACTAAAGAAAATTAAAATCTCCTCCTCACTGTTGTCAATAGAAAAGATATGTGCTATTACTCACTTCATCAGCCTGTCAAACTGTGCTGCTTCAGAGCCTGATCTAGAGCCCACAGAAAGGCTCCTACTGGGTTAAACGTGTTCAAGATCAAGCTCTTAGCAATGGCAGCACTTTATTAAATCACAGTCTTGCAACCTTTGACGGGCTGCATRCCTTTGTCATTCTCTTTGGCCTGCTAGCTTTAGGGCCTTCTTTGTTTTTTATTTTATTCTACCCAAGCAACCCTGACTTATGTTCTGTACAGCCTCACTGAGCATAAATAGAGTTTTACAGGTTGGAAGTCAGAATTGACTCTTATTCTCTGATGTTGTCCTTTCTGATCCAAAGTTCACTATCATGGTAGTCTCTTCCCCTCATCTGCTTTCAAAATTTCATTTCTCTCTTATTTGTGTGTTTCCAGAACTCYAACCCCATCACTCAGCTGCTGAATCTCTGTCTCTGTCTATTGGGCTGCCTTCTTCCTCTCAACTGCCAGGTCTTTGCTGGCTCCCAGCAATCTTCTTTCCATCCTCAAGTGCCATSATGTATTTGCTGATATTTAATGCGTTGCCAAAGATGGGTGAGCCCATACTCTTAATCTATCTCCCAGCACTCTTAGATGGACAACATGATAAATACGAGCCAAACCCATACTTTCTTCTAAGGAATCTTAGACTCCAAATAGGCATGCCTTTCCACTTCTCCAAACTAGATAGGCTCMTGTCCTCTGGCTTGATAATACTCCTTTGACTTCAACAACATTACTTTAACTGTGACTGAAATTTACACCTTAGTATAAATGGAGCTTGTGTTTCTCATAAATCACTAGAAAGTGGTTAGATGTATGCAAATTAAATTAAATTAAATATCTGATGTCAAATTACTGCAAGTTCCCAAATTAGTACKGATTAATATCAAATCTTAAATTTGTGTGTGAAGTGAAATTAAAATTACCATTATCTAATGGAAATAGCTCTGTACTATATCTTCAGTGACAGTCTTGAGTTTAATAATCTAACAAACCACTGGATGTCTCCACTGTGCCATAGCAGTCTGGTTAAAAATATATATTTCAGGCACAAAAGCCTACTTACAAAGGGTGGAAATTTGAACATGGAAATATTTGAAATGATGGACAGAARTTTGACATGAATCTCTCACTGGATAGGCTAGGAAATGAAGATGTTACCTATATGGCACAATAAAATTCAACTGATTCTTGCAAATAAGAAAGCCACTTTTTCCTTTTGTAATTTAAGTGGTACCTGTTCTTCAGAGGTATAGAAAACTACAAATCTCTGGTGGAGTGATTTTTGGTTGCTTTTGTTTCTTTAACTCAGCTGAAAGGCATTCAGATTTAAATTTTAGTCTTCCTTCTTCAAACAACCTTCCTAATGCCTTATTCCTTTGCTGTCCCTCTCCGTGGACCAGAGATGATGGAGATAGTGCTCTGGAAACTCTAAATGTTAATTAAGTAACAAAAAGCTACATGAGAACCAAGGCAATTTAAAACAGGAAGGATAAAATCATCAAGACAGGAGTACCTAAGGGTGTCAGATGTATTACATGGGCTGTGTGCTTATATGTGTAAGGGAAAGGGGATGAACCCGCCGATCGAAACCAGCTGGATTTAGTCACCATGGCTACACAAGATTTGTTCTGGCTGTCCCTTCAAGCTGTTTTTCCAGTGAGAAGGATTACAGGACTGTGAGGTTTCTGTGGGGCAGGCACCACATTGCTTCTGAGACAGGCTGGCAGCAGCACATCCAGGCACCTGATGAGAAGGCTGCAGGCATTTCCTCGTTCAGAWACCTCACCAGGTACCAGAAAAGCTCTGCTTGAAAGGGAAGGCTGGTTYTGTTTGCTTGGCATCCTGTGCCACTCTCTCGGGGGATGCTTGTATTCTGTGTGTTAGTTTGCTAAAGGATTCCAAAAGCAGTTGGTGACTTGCATTGCGCAGAGTGGGTGTGCTGTACACCACATTAAATAGCAACTGTAGGACCCAAGTTGTTCCTTCCAGTCTTGATTTGAAGTTTAAAAAATGAAGCATCAAAATTAATCATAAACAGCACCACCACATGATTTTCAATTCATCACAAAACTACCCATCTGYCAGAGTAGTTATAAGTCATTACCAGTATGAATGCTTTTGCTTATTTGCAGTCCCTCACACAGTCGCTTCCACTTCTAAAGATGAATCAGGATGTGAAAAATGTGTGCCTGGTTTGAGAACTGGAAGTTATGACAGTCAAATGCTTCTTTGCCTTGCCCATAGTGACGATTCACTGGCATCTCTGGTATGGCTGCTGGGTATTCATGCAGAAGAKATGCCATGTGTGATGCTAGAAGGCAGTGATGGCAAATTACTGYGTTAGGCTAGCAAAGTGGGAATTTACAGAGTGTTGTCAGATACTCATGAATTATTGTTATCAGGAAAAAGGTAATAAATGGGGTTAGATACTCTTACTTCAGTCATAATAACCATTACTCTAGTTGCTACTTCCATTTTGTTTTCTTCTTCTTCTTTTTTTTTTTTTTAAATTTGTTTGTATTTTTATTTTTTAAATCCATAAAAATATTGAAACAGAAAAAGCAATTATCTATAATGCCAGTGGATTCAATTTTACTTCATCCCAAATCTTTGGTAAGAGCAGAGCAGTTGAGTTTTAAAAAGACTGCTCTGCCCTCCTGTATCTATAATAAATTCCTGCATAGCAAAGTTTAAATATGCAGCTTCAGGGAACAAAGGAAGCCACTAAAATGTAGATAAATCAACAGCTTTTGTTCAAAGGAAACTTTTCACCTCTTCAGTGGCATGAAAYGYGCAAGAAAAAAAMCAGTATTTTGAATTTTATCMTGCCTTTTATCCAAAGCACTTTGCCAAAAAAAAAGAGAATAAATTAGTCTCCCCTCATGATAYAGTGTTTGCAAATGCTGCTATTTCAGTTTGAAGGGTGAGTAGGTCAAGACGAAATGACTAACAATGGCTTCTTGAAAGTCTGACACAGGCAATCCGTACTAAAAGCCAGGAATAGGATCTGTACTATCAGAAGATAGAAGTCCTGTTCACTGGTGTTTGGAAATGAAATCATGCAGAGGACAAATCTCTAAAGAATCTAGTCTAATGGTCATGGCAGAGGATGAAAAATCACCAGCTGACTGCAGATGCCTCTTCATTGAGAGTAGAATAAAAGTAAATATGTTGGCTCTGTTGGCAAACACACTCCTCTGCTCATGGCCTGAGCTAGGTCAGGTCTGTAACTATGAGTAGGGCAATGCCTCATCTCATGGGGGATTTAGCCCTTAGTCTCTGGGTCAGTTTGAGACCCACACAATAGTAATGAACGTGTCCTTTTACCTTGCAGATCCCTTGCAAGGATGACTATATGGATATTAATGGATTTCAGGTGCTTAGTTGAATCTGCAAAAATAAGCACAGAATATGTTTTGCCAGATATATCATTTGCTTTGTCCAGATGCCCACATATCTTGACCCATATTGTGCATCTCAACACAAAAATTTATTCCTTTTTCCCACCTGTGGMATTTCTTGAATGTACATTTCTCAGTCTTAAGTTTATACAAATTTTACTCTTCCAGAATAGTGAGGTTTGCAATTTCCCTTGGGGAAAGTATTTGCTACTTCAGAAAATTTTCTGGCACTCATTCTACACATCTTCTTGACCCAGTTATCCTTTCATACTATCATACCTTACACATTCTCCAGCTAACTCCTTTTATTACTTATGTTTTTCTAGCTTTAKAATATTTGACATGTCCTGTTATGTCTTCCCACCATGCACTGAGATGCCAGGCTATCACACAGAATTAGCTCCTATAATTCTGCCTCATTGTTCTTCTGTGGAACTTTAGTTTTTGGGGAGCCCTAGTGTAAACTCCCCACCTGTTTGTCAATATATTTTGRGGCATGGACTGAATGCAACATGTCAAACGGGAATATATGACAACTGTACAAGCCAAGAACAAGGCTATTTCAGTTTCCGTGTGACACCCAAATCCAAGCACTTTGTTTCTTTTCACTGCTCTGTATCATTTCGAACTCTGCATTGCCACCTCCWACCTCTTCTCCATCCTGCATAACCAACGCAGAATATTTCTGCTTCGAGAGTGTATCTCCCACCACCCTGGGGAATACTTATTTCTCTTCAACAGCTTTCATTAAACCCACTGAACTGTTCCAGTGAATTGCTAAAGACACCTCTCTCACCACCCTCTGGTTCCTGAGCTGCTGCCTGGCCTGAGCAGTTTTAAACATCCATCCAGCACATTTTTTGTGTGTGTGCATTGTGCTCAGATTGTGGTGACTCATTCTGCTATTCTACCCATGCAAGTAACTTCTCTAGATGCCTTAATCAATTAGGCTTGGCCTGTCCTGCCTAGAAGAGCCCGGGGCTCTCTCTCCAGCAGCAGTGGGATTTGCTTCTGTGAGCCCACAGCCTGATTATGATGCAAGTAAAGGGTGAAGTGCAGCCTGCATCTCTTCCCTCCATGCCAAGAATGCTCTGTAGTGAAGTGTGGTAGTTCCTGTGCCTCCTGCACCAGCAGGCTTTTGGCAAGGCCCCCAAGGGCTCTGCAACTCCCCTGGACAGCCTGGAGGGCAGGAGGCTTCTGCTTGGGCTTCTCAGAGGCACTGATGATCATGAGAGTCTGATTGCAGTCAAAGTGGACTAATGATATTGCCAGAGGCTTGAAGAAGGAGGGRGAGAAGGGGCGGAGCTGCCTTTGAGACAGGAGGCTGCAGGAGGATTGTGATTTTTACAACTCTTCTAAAAGGCTTTTAATGGTTTCCTTCATRGCCTCATTAAGAGAGCAGTGTTAGAGCTTCAGAGGGAGCCCTCTGCAATTCTTGTGCTTGGTGGGTAATGCATGTCACAACATACATCTAYAGCAAAGCAAAGGAGTGCTGCAGAACTGTGCTGCATGGCTGGATCCCAAAGAAAAGAGCTGGAACATTTCTGCTTTCCCTCTCTACTCTGAARCCTTGCAATAATTAGCCGAAGTAAAATGAATATTAGCTTATGCTTAACTGCCTTTCCAGCATGTTACTCTGCATTGACCCAGTAGTGCTAAACCAATTATTTTTTGAACTTTATGGCTTTAAATAATCCACTGCTTTAAAACTCCCTCTACCCCTCAGCTACTTAACCACAGGCCCGACTGCCCTAAATCCTTTTCTTATACTTTGTAGCTTTTTAAGCAAGCCCCCTCTTTAAGTAGACATAATCCCTTCTCTGTAGAAAACATGAAAGACCTTGAACAAATCAAGATTTCTCCATGGAGAATTCTGCTAATCCTCTGCTTAGCTCCTAACAAGGAAATCCATCTCGCCACCAAGCACCCCATTACTAGAACTAATGCCTGACTTGAATAACAAGCACATTATTGTGCTTTAATTGTAGTACTGCTCTGTCACATGGAGGAGTCGGAGAGAAACGTGACTCTGCTCCTCCAGGAAAGACAGGTCACGCCTTTTTGTTGTTGTTCACCTTACTGTGATTTAAAAGCAGATTAAATTAACTATTAATATGAACTGCACATGCTTCAGATTAGATGAAACAGCTGTACTGTAGCTCTCTAGTACACTCTATTATAAAACAAGTGCTGTTATACTGGATTACTATTCTCATTTACGTTGTCTTTTGACTGTTGTGAAATTCGTATGCTGGGGCTTGAAGGGGAATAATTGTGCCTTTGGGGAGAGGGAGGCATCAGGCATTTGGTCACAGAAAATTATGTTAGTKTTAAATCAGAGTGAAAGCAAACTAATCCACAACATGGACGCATGGTCAGCACTTTTTCCCAGAAAGGGTCTCCGCAGCATGAACAGGCTACTTCTGCAACAGTAGAAAGGAGACAAAACGTTTTGTGCCAAAATAACTGTACATATCAAAAAGAAATGGAAGGTGCTGCTCTGTTGCTGGGGTTGGCTGCTAGCCCTGGTGTAGCGGCTCACTGGGTACCATCACAAAATGGAAACAGGAAGAGGACACATGTGCAGATCCTGTCAAGACCTTGGGCCTGACCTCACGGGTCACTGGCTTGTGGACAGCCATTGCAATGACTCCTTGGATCCTTGCGGTCCAGCAGCCATGGCTAAATCAGAAATGAGCGGTATTGGGGGGAGTAGGCACATGCACCGCACTGCGTGAGCTTCACCAGCTTGGGGGGCACGTCACTTCCTCCTGAGCTTGCACAGATTTGGGGAGAGGTGTCCACTGCATTCCATTGACAGATGTACAGGCAGAAACACAGCCGGGAGCCAGCGTGTGAGGAGTGAGCCCTGAACGGGGAATGCACCTCCCGATTGAGGTAATGCCACACTGCCTCTGATTTAGCTTCTCAATCAGCTCCATGCCATGGAATTGGTGTGCTTCTTCTGCTGGCTGTGAAGCTCTTCTGGATGCCTTGGAGTAGTGTGGGACTACAGGTGAGTCCCCATTTTTTTCTGGAATAGGAAGTACAAATTAATTTGAAGATGTCTGGGTGAACTCCTGAATTAAACAAGGAAGTATGTTTGATGCRGTTTTTCAGAGCTGAGAGAATTAACTGTGAGAATGGTAGCCCATTTCTATGCCTGATAAAAGCATACATGTATTGCTACACAAGAGTGATTGCAACAAGAGAAGAGGAAATGCTGTCTATTCAAATGTGATGAGAAATTAGGATGAAACACCTTTTTTATTCAGGCATGGTTTATCACCCTGTGTGGAGAGCATAGGCTGCCTGTTTATTCTCTTGGTTTGTAATGTGCTTTTTTAATGTGCTTTTAGGATTTTTTCCTCTCTGTACAAAGGACTTAGCTGTGGTTGCTGCTGTAGTCATGTCTCTAGATTCTAAAGCATAACACTGAGGGATGGGTGGTATGGGGGAGACAAGCAGCAGCATTATATGGATTTAATGTGACATTAGGCAAATATTGAGCAAGATTTTAATTACAGTGGTTATGCCAAATTTTCCTGCTGTGGGAGATGTCAAATATCCTCCTATATTTAGTAACCTGAATACAAGAACCTCACTGCCTGCTCTTCCCATTCTGGCTGCATGTAAAGTGCAAAGCAGGAGACTTAAAGGGTTGTAGTTTAAGCGGAGTTCCACTAGATGATGGTATAAATCTTCATAATGAGAAAGATCAAAGTTGTCAGCTTAAACAGGRGTTCAGGAAAAGCAAAATGCCACACAACCAGAGGCAGTGACAGCCCCTAATCTTCCCCCTGCTGCATTATAGGGGGGCTCCAACAGTTGCATCCATCACATGAGCACCAGCAATGTCCAGCAGCATCACAGTGGGCTGTGGCACCAAGCAGGCAAACTGAATGGAGGGGTAGATTTATTTGATTTAAAATCAAGTAATAATTTGCTTAATTTATTTTGCAAATTAGACTAGGCTAACATCAATTCATTTTTAAATGATACTATAAATGAGAGTAATTGTGTAATTATCAGTGAAGTAATTACAGAGCAGAGGAACCATTTACATGAATCTGAAATAAAAAAATCAAAGCTGGGTCTTGCATTCCCCCAGCTGACAGATGTCAGGATGTTATTGGGGCACAAGTCTCAGTCTGTTTGTCTCAGGAGATGAAAAGATAGAGCTCTTTGTACAGCTAGATAGCATCTTCTGCACCTCACTTGGATTGGCAATGGAGGCCTCATTGGGGAGCCTCATGAATACTTTGTCAGGAATATTTCCTGCTGAGCTATCAGTTAGGAGAAAGGGCATGTGGGAAAGACAATGCCATCCAGAAAACCTGCTGGGGAGAACTTTAAAATACATCACCAATGGAGAAATTCTTGCCTCAGTTTCTTGGGATGGTACAAAGGGATATGCCACTTCTTGATCCAGAATACTACTAGGTTCTCTACTTCTGCCCGTGGGCTAGTGCAACTCTCCTAGAATATGACTGCTGCTTGCAGCTTGATGAATGAAAAACCACAATTCCATTTTCATTTCCATTTCTCATTGCACTGCWTCTGGCTGAGATGGAGTTCATTTTCTTCAGAGCAGCCCAGAAAGTGCTGCATTTCTGATTTGATAACACACTGATGCTTCAGCTGTGGGTGAATGGTGCTCGCACAGTGCTGAGGTTTGCTCTGTTTCTCATCCTTCCTGTGCCTTCCAAGGGAGCAGGATCGGGCTGGGCAGTGGCTGGCAGGGGACACAGATGGGACAGTTGACCCCAAAGGGACAAGGAGCTGTCCCGTGGTGCTCAGCACGAGCAATTCCAGGAGGGAGGCAGGAGGAGCAGTTGGGCTTACGGCATCTGTGCTCCCCAGCCAGTGTKAGCTGTGCTCAGGCCCCGCTTCCCAGGCAGTGGCATCTCCTTGCCCAGGGGAATTCCTTGTTCTGCTTTGCCTGCAGGTGCAGCTTTGGCTTCAGGGGTTAAACTGTGTGTGCCTTCACTCACGAGTCTTCTCCCCTTCCTTGTGTTTCATTCCCACCTGGCAGAGCGGGAAGTGAGGAGTGGCTGGAGGGCTCTTTGGCTGATGGCTGGAGCCACTCCACTGTGTTCATGCAGTGGATTTATTACCCCATAGTTAATTAACTGCTAATTATACTAGTCCTTTAATTTACAATCTGAATAAACCCCACAAAACCGAAACCACAGAGATGACAAAGAATAAGTTACTGATGAAATAGGAAACAGAATTCAAGAATACTGTTCCTTGTATAACCCTGTGAAGAAGATAGTTTTCAATTCTTGTAATAGTCCTGGTCTTTCAATCAGTATATTTCAAAAAGAAATAAGAATTCCAGCATCTTGASTTCTGGAATTTGATGCCGTACAAATACTACTTACCCATAAGCTCTTACCAGTTCAAAGGTAAAACAAAGATTTGCATGCTCATCAGATGGTTTCTGAAAACATGACCATATAATAGACTCTGTTTTGATGATYTTAAGGCAAAATATTAAAAATCAGAGCTGATTTTATGTAGACAATTTTTGCACACACTTTTTTTCAGAGGAGCTGAGAAAAAAAAGGACCATAGCTAAGAGAGGTTTGACTCTGTGCCACACACCATCTGCTTAGCCTTTCATTTCAGCTCTAGGTGCTTTTGAAAATGGTGACCTTGATGATTCTTTTTACTTGCACAGCTTTATAAAACTGTCTTGTTACATCCTGCGGGGCTGTAACTTCTAAGAATTGAGAGCCAGACAGAATCAGCTGTTATTGTACGTGGAGGTGCTTGTTGTGCAGGGCTGATTGGTTATAAATTGGACATTGAGTGCACAGGCCTCTATAAGGCATCTGAGTAATTATGGAGCAATTTGCATCCTTTCACAGATCTGCTCAGGAAAGCTGTGAATCTCTAAGCCCAGCTCAATATGCAGAGGTGTGTGCAGAAGCTGAGTAAGTGCATGGGCAAAATGAAGTGCTATATTTGGGCTCCTCCTCTCTGGCTGCAGTGATTCAAAGCCTCTGGAGAGGTCATGGCACTCCTATGCTTTGTGTGTATGAAAATGATCAGCTGTAGTAGAGGACGCTGATTTCTACATAGAACTGGGCTGATCCATAGTAGTTGCTGTACTGATGCCGTGTTGGATGTAGGAGCAGCCATGGGAAGGAATCACAACTTGGACCCTTTCCCTTTTCCCCTTTTCCCTGACCCTTCAGTCTAGCCAAAATTCATCTTTCAAAGAGTTGCTATGAGCCTGCTGCCCCAGACAACCACTCTGGCTTCTCGTCTTGGGAATCAGCTGTCTCACAATTGCTTTGCTCTCATTAGTGCAAAAACTAGATTTCTTCATGCCCTGACCTGCTGATCGCTCCTTACTGTCGTTTATTGACCTTAGCACTTGCACACTCTGTATATGCTCTTTATRTAATTAAGCCCCAAACCAGCAAGGGAAGTGGCAGCTGCCCCGTGTTTGGTGTCAGAGCTGTGTGCTGCCCGATCCCTGCCACGCTGAGCAGCAGCACAAGCGATGTGAGGGCACGTGCCAGTGCTCCTGCCAGTGTCAGAGTACGTTGGATGACATGCTGGCTGTAGCAGACAGTGGGGTATCTGTTGTAAAGCCTGCCCATCAGAAAACTGGACATATGTGAAGCAGTGGCATGAGTTGCTTCTGGTTGGCTCCCTAAAAACATGTGGGTGCAGTATTTCTGATGTGGTGCTAGCTGGACCTCCTCTATCGTCAAACCATGACCTGCACAGAGGGAGTATTGTTCGTTTGACCTCAATGACATAAAAACAAAGTGAAAAGCTTTTTACACATCTTTTGCCAGCTAATGGGTCTTTATTTTCCCATCCCCCAACAACAATTATCCTTCTAATATTTCCACAGAGGATATATCATAGTAATTTCTGTGGTTTTCCTTCCCCCATTAACTGTAGGATTACAAAATTAGTGCCAGGAGTTCACTGTGTATGGGGTTTTAATGGTTAGTAGTTCATAGATTTTTACAACACAGCCAGCAGCCTGAAGTAAAGAGAAAGGAAATTTTATGACTTGACATCTGAAGTATTCCCAGACTTCAAAGAAGTTTCAGCTGGCCAAGCAGCCTCATTTCAATAACTCAGAAGAAAGGTGTTAGGAAACCTGGGAGTGGATGAGTTCCCACCAGGGATAGAGCAATGGAGAGCATGAAAGAAAAGAAATCCCTCCTGGTGGAACTGGAATAGAAGTATTGAGGATACTGGAGTTGTAAAGGGGCCAATGAGAACTTCAGATTGAAGTATACACAGGATACTTTTGGCCTTAGCCAACTCTGAAGTAATAAAGCAATAGTCAGTCTTGGGAGATAAGAGAGAATAACCTTTGAAGCTGCTGAGAATGTTGCTAAAGTATTTTTTCGTATTAATTAATTAATTAATTTATTTATTTGTTTGTTTTTGAGGATGGGGGTGAAGTAATTCATCAACTGCAATTCACCCTGGAGAAGAAGGTTTCATTGTGTCTGATTCATGAGAAGACAGCAACTGCCTTCTGGGCAGAAACAAAGTATGCTTGACTGTTTGGCCCCAGGGAATCTGACAACTCGGCACCAGCCATGCATCGCCTGGGTTTTGGCAGAAATGTTTGTGGCAGCATGACTTATACTCATCCTCCTGGGGGTGACTGCCTTCCTCAGAACACACACTGGCAAGGCAAAGAGTGATGCAGAAGAGTGGCAAATGAAAGCTGTCCCTCCCTGTCAGAGGGCAACAGAAGTGTGTTTCTGTGTAGCTGAAAGGGGTGTAGCTGAACTCTCTCTTTCAAACTCTCCTGCTTAATGAAAACATTTAATGCATTATAGCTGTGTAATCGGACAGTGATGCTGCTTACCCTCTTCTGCTTGAGGTATTATTTCAATTTAACTGTGGATCCTCTTAAAAAACTATTCTATTTCCTATTCATGCTATACAACAGGTTAACTGTAAACTATTAAGCATTTTCCCTGGGGAAGGGCTCCATAGAAAACCTTACTATGGGACCATTCCATGAAAAAAAAAAAAATCAATCGTCTGAAACAAGTGAGTGATTGCAGAAAGCTGCTGCTGCTGGTACTGATACTGGTAGTCAAGATAAGGAAGAAAAAGCTGGTGAAACCACCCTCCAGGTATGTGAAAAACTGAGGACTGTCAAGAAAATTGAAAATAAACAGGGATGGCCACAGCTTCACTCTTTTATGGTGCAACAGAAATGYCAGTAACCTGTGAGAGTCTGAGAGCAGTAGATAACATCGCTGTTGCAATTTACTCTCAGGTTTGGGGYTTCCGTGCATGTTCCTTTCCATGGTGCTAGTGCAATTAACCCCCGTATACCAGCTTGATTGGAGCTATAGCTGCCTTTCTGTCTACCTAGTGGGCAGCTTGAGGTCATCCAGGAATTAGGGGCTCTAGGTTTACAGAGGTCTTTGGTAAAACAGCACATTATTATAGTAGGGAGTTAACACATCAATCCTCAGAAGGGATCCAGCCCTTTGAGATGACACGTAGCCTTTAGATCTGCATGAATTTCTCTCCAGTAAAACCTGGGTGATTTATCTGCATTATATTTATAGCATTTTGTCTAGCTACAGAGTTCTTTATTTATTTGCATAAATAACAAATATGTCCTGTAGATTTCTTTTTTTTCCTCTTTAAAGCTGCAAGAATTGTAGGAGATTCAAAATTTCTGGGTAGATATACTTACTACCTATACTTACTACAAATGTATATTGCAGATTGGGAATAATAAGGACTAAATTTTATAGCCCTCTCTCATTAAAAGTCACCTTCAGAAAACACTTCTGCACCTTACTTATAATCAAATGACACCTTATAACCACCTAACCATTTTTAATATCCCCCAGAATCTATTGTATTATACCAAGGCTCAGACACTGTCTAGGTAGTCAAGGAAAAGAGTATACCATCATATTTAAAAGCAGTTATTGGGACAGCTTTTACAGGCAGTGGGCTAAGACAATTCAGAAACAATTGCTTATGTGATAGTTTGAGGATTTGTCCCTGTCAAACAGTTAATATTGCTTTAATACATGAAGTAGGCTGTATAAGACAGCAATAATGAAAAATGTCAGGAAAGACAATATCAATTGTTATTCAACATCCACATCAAAGATTACTTTTTTGTCAGTAGCTTTCAGAAAATGTATTTTCCATCAGATCTGATTGCGTTCCTCTTTGAAGTGCTCCATCCTCCCGGTAGATTTAATGTGACATCTAGGCACTTTTTAGTCCCTGGGCCTCTGAGGCGATTCAAAGAGGCACAACAAGCCATCACAGGTTTATCCTCAAAGGCCGACACTGTCTGTCTGATTTATTGTAACTTTAAGAATCATCTCCAGCAAAGCATGAGCCTTTCTACCCATCCGCAGCCTCAGACTTTTATCAATTCATTTGTATGCAGCCTGTACATTCTGGAACTGAGAGCCCTATAGCCACTCATGGAAAATGCATTACCTGCTACTAATCCTTTTTATCTTTAAAGTCTGTATTTTTTATGTATAAGTCATTTTGGGTTATCATAAAATATACATAATTCTAGCCCCAAAAAAGACAAAATGAAAAGAGAATATATAATAAGTTATGAGCTTGCCGTGTCCTTATCACCAAGGATTCTAAATAAACAGCTCTCCCTATGTAAATACTGCAGGATATAAAACTGTGATTACTTTCAATAGGGAATAGGAATGCTTCCATTTTTGTTCCTCGTTTCAAAGCGAAACAGTGAGATGAATCATTTTAAACGTGTTTGGGAGCACTTTTATTTTCTGCTTCATTGCTTTGGGGGCCTGACACTTGTAGGGATTGCCAGTCAAACTTCTGTCATATACTACAGACATCCAGAAGCACCTTATGGTTTCAACATTTTGCTTCAAATTCATGGTCAACCATAAGTTAATGACAGCTGTTTTATCTTTGCCTTTTAGTTTCCTTTTTTTTTTTGGTGGAATAATGCAGAATGTATTCAAAGCAACTGCAATGTCTCATGGTGTAATATGAGAATTGGTGAACCGGCTGGAAAGATGGTAGACTTCTGGTAGCAGGACTTCTTCTACAAGTTTCGAGTCAGTTCACTGCAAATTCTGTRCACTATTTTCTTAAAATATGGTACTCTGTGAATAGCCCTGCCAATAACTTCACTAAACAGAGGAACCATGCACACTTTTGTCATTTTGGATGCAATATATTATTCACACATGGAACTTTTTAAAAATTAAGCCTTGCTGCCTTCTATCCATACCAGTCCTGTGCCTCATGCATGCAGCATGTGATAGCTCAAGATTATGAAAAGCAGCAGGTGGGCACATCAATTACTGTGACACTTCTGCACATGTGTGTATTTGCACACACAGATAGACACGCAGCTACACACAGAAAACTTTGGGCGTGTGCAGTGTGCGCTGTTACTGGGACAGGCTTTACAGGCAGTGGGCTAAGGCAGATCAGGTGACAGGAGTGAAAGTTTGTGTGTTCCCGGAGCTGATGTGGCACCAAAATATAGAAGTGTTTAACTGAAGCTTTAATGAAGACACTGAGGTTTAGTGACCTAGTAGGTGCTAGAAACCTGTGTATTTTTGCAGGTGTTGTCRCATATGTCCCCAGGGCTTACTGTTTCTTGTCTCTTGTTCAAACTCATTCTGTACCTCTGAGGGAAAATTAATGTTCAACACTATACACATACCAACAGACATTACATTAGCTAATTAAATTGCTGAGTTACACCAAGATAAAATTGAAGGGAGAATAGAGGTGAGTCTATTTGCTAGATGCTGCATGAGAAACTAACATACAGGGAATGTAAATTCAGGTCTGTTTTTCAAACTTGGATATAATACTTGCAGACACCTTTAATGAGCATTTTCCCAATCTAATGCACATCATACTAAATTATTAAAGCAGTGTATAAGGACAGTTGTACACCACTGATAAAACACTGCTGCAAGCAAAGTGACTGTGTGCATAACGAGAAATGACTTTTGGTGACAGGCTACCTGTTTTTCTTATAAAGTTACATAAGACTCCAGGCATATGATGCAAAGTAAACAATACTATCTAAGGCACTTGTGWATTGGTCCCACTGACTTAATGGGGTTTTTCACAGCCTTCGTGAGGAAGTTTGTCCCTATTCATGTTTAGGATTGAATTCTCCTTGAAAGCTCTTAGACCTGTGGGACTGAATTCAGCAAAAAGAAAACCAGCCATTCAGGAACTTGTTGATTTACTGGCAAGTTCATGATGAGAAATTCTGGATCAAGTCCTGCTTTTCTTTCTCAAGGAGTCTCTGCAGAACATAATTCCCCATTAGAYAGTTACTCTTTGCCAGCTGTTCTCTCCATCAGGACCTGGTTTCTAAGTTTTTATCACAATATGGTATCTGGTGAGAAATGATATATTCTTGAGGATTCCTTTTTTATCTYCAACTCTGCACAGTAGAAATATATACTAGGAAAAAGGTATTGCTTTTTAAAAAAAATTATTTCCCTAGACTATATGTTTCTTTTAAAAGATGATAAATACTATATACTGGCAAAATCCATTTATTTCTCAGTCTGGTTTGTCCTCTGTGTTTGTTTGTGCTTTCTAATATGTTAATCGCTAATTTTTTCTCACCCAGACTGAGAAGTGCAACTTTAGTGCAAATTAACCATTCCCTCTTGTTACCAAAATGATGCATTAAAGGTAGTTATTCAACTACAATCAGCACATTTATCACTAAAAATTTGGCTTCCAGAATGTATCATCAGTCTTTTAACCAGACAGTTTGTTGGCCTATTGTTTCTTATCTGTGGTTCTTGTAAAATAACATGCTTACCTCTGGCTGTGTCCAGACCCTAAAGGTGCACAGTAACACMAAGCAAAGAAAACTGCTTTGCTCTGCAGAGTTTTACCACAGGGAAACACAAATTGGGGCGATTTACTGTAGCAGGAGTTCTAGGGCACACAGAAGTATGAGGTATTCCTATTACTTCCTAGCCTCAAGTGTTTTCCATAGAAAAATAATTAAAATTCTGTGTTGCCTACCACTGAGATGAATGGAAAGACTGTTACCTTCACTGGAAACCGGATCAAGCCACGAGATGGCAAATGTGTGTTCAGTAGAAAGTGCACACCTAATAGGAAGATGTTTCACTTCTCAAACACCTCCCAGGTGCRGGAGCACCAGCGTGTTTATGCTCATGACATTAGAGGACCTCACACCACGTGGGAGCAGCAGATTGATAACTGTGAGTTCATGGAATCAGGGAAGGTTCAGGGTTGGAAGGGACATTAAAGATCATCTAGCTCGATGATGATGAAGGCAGGGACATCTTCCACTAGACCAGGCTGCTCAGAGCCTGATTCAACCTGGTCTTGAACACCTCCAGGGATGGGGAATCCATGATCTCTCTGGGAATTAGCACAGCCAAAGCCAAACAAGGCTCCCTGTGCAAGTTAATTGTGGGCAAAATAACTTGTCATAACAAGTTTCTTCCACTGTCTCWTTAAGGAACCTTGGCATTCCCTTAGAGGAATCATGTACAAGGGTGAGAAAATAATACAGGTTTTATATATCATTTTTGGCTTGGATTCTAATTCTTGACATCTGTGCTTTCATTTTTCTGTATTCACATCACTGCAAACAGATCTGAATTATTGCTGGTAATAAGAAGTTAATTTCATGAAGGTATAATTTRTTTAAGAAGTGCTATCACGAATCTTGTAATAAGTTGTACCTGATTTTTCTCAGACCAGGCCCTGGCTATCAGTTTGAAAGAGGACACGTACAGACACCTGCTTTTCAACAGGTATAGTAATAATCCTAAAACTGGGAATTAGGAAGGAGCAGTGGAACTCKAAACTCTGGGCTCTGCTCAGCTAGGCATGTGTACATTGACAGGTAATCTGGTAAATTTGGGTWGCCTAGGGCAAATGCAGCCTAATGACTACCTAACCAAGGTTGATCTGGCAGGTGAGGCAAGTTCAGCAGGGCATAAATATGCCATGGGAACACCRAAATACCCTAGCACCTTTGGTGTGGAATTCGATTCAGTATGGAATTCCTGGGCTAACTACTGAAAAGCAAGATGCATTAAGTCAACCATCAGAGCTAGCAGTGTAGTGGTTTAACCCCTTCTGAACACCAGATGCACAAAATGGCTCTGTCTCTTTTCTCCTCCACTGGACAAAAATACAATAAAAATACAATAAAAAATACAATAAAAAATACAATAAAAATACAATAAAATGATGGGTAAGAATAGGGAGAAATTATAGATCAGGGTAAGAATAGGGAGAAATCACTCAGCAAATACTGTAATGAACAAAAAAAAAAGTAGGGAAAAAGATTGAATTTATCAACAACCAAGTCATAGTAGGGTAATGAGAAATAGGGCACCCTTTTCCCATTTATCCCTTCTTCCTGGGCTCAGCTTCACTCCTGAATGCTTTACCTCCTTCCTCCTAGCAGCACAAGGGGACAGGGGGCAATGGTTGTGGTCAGTTCATCACACATTGTCTCTGCTGCTCCTTCCTCCTCARTGGGAGGACTCTTCATATTCTTCCTTCRCTCAAGCATGGGCTTCTCATGCTGTCACAGCCTCCATTCACCCACTCCTGTGTGGGGTTCTCCGTGGGTTGCAAGTGGATCTGTGCATCCSCATGGATCTGCAAGGACTGCTCCACAGCTGCAGGAGAATCTCAGCTCCAGCACCTGGAGCACCTCCACCCACTCCCTCTGAACGACCTGAGTGTCTACAGAGCTGCTCCTCTCACACAGCTGTTCCTCTCACAAATTCTCTTGACTACTATTCTATTGACTACTGCTGCACTGCACAGAAGGTTTTTTCCCCTCTCTTAAATATGTTCTTCCAGATGGGCTAYCTCTGTCCGGTCTTGGCCTTGGCCAGCAGCAGGTCTGTCCTGTAGCCATCTGACTTTAGCTCTGACCAAGACATGGGAGGCTCCTGGCAGCTTCTCCAAGAAGCTATCCCTGTGACTCCTCACACTACTAAAACCTTTGCAGGTAAACACAGGGAAAAATGTTTGTTTTCACTCCAAAGTCCAAAAGTCCAAAGTCAGCATCTCCAGTGTTTTTTGTATAACATGGTCCTTACATAGCCCTTATCCTGGCCCTCCTAACTGGAATGAGCTCAGGAAATATCATTCTTTGTAAGAAAAAATCCCATAATTATTACCTGTCTTGGAACCCAGTATGAGATGAATTTTTTTTTTACCTTGTTCTCTTTTATTTTCAGTATTTTATTCTAAAGATCTGAGAATGCTGAAATAAAATCAGAAACAATGAAAAAAAAGTACAGCAACATTTGTGGATTCTGTAGCTGCGCTTCTAGCCACCCATGTTATTTAGTTTATGTGACAAGTATTTCTGTAACCTCTATCAAAGAAGTGAATCAAAGGAAAAGTATATCAGCATTGGAGCATTGTTAATTATGAAAGCTTGATGTTTTAACGGGATTTTCTGACRTTTTCAGGTTCTCCCATGTTCAGGTTTTGTGACCAGAAATGATCTTCAGTAACCTACATTCAATTATCAATTCTGTCCAGTCACTAAATTGCCACTAAGTACAGACCACAATGTTTTGCAGAATGTGGAGGGTTCTCTGGGGGACATTACAGCAGGCAGGGCTCATGGTACTATCAACAACCAAAATTCATCTGCAAGTAGCCTCTTGGGCTTGCAATAGCCAACCTGTATTACTTGCAAATTTCTTTTACCYGCTAGCTCTGGGAGCCAACAAAGCCTGTTCCAGTTAGAACAACCAGATGCCCTCTCTGAAGATGGCCACATCTGGTCAGACCTAGGGAAAGAAACACATTAAAAGAATGGAAAATCTTTTTATAGCAAGAAAGAGAAGTAATTTCATAGCCCTTTATATCCCATCTTGCTCTAAGGCACTGATTTGAAGGAAACTCCTTGCTAACTTTAGGAAAAACTGAGTTCAAATATATCCAAAAGTTTTTGGCAGTCCAAACTGATATATTTCTGCATCAGCCAAGTCCAGAGTCACACAAGCAAAAAGACCCAGGCTGCCTGTGCTGACAGCACCATTTGTGGAAAACTGAGTTCAGTTCTCAGGCTACAAAGAGATCAGAATATGAGACCACAGAACAATGGAATTTTGCAAACTCTATACAAAATAATGTGTGGAACTTCTGCAAGTCTTCTCCAAATATGTTGTAATAATTCACAGCTGTTCATATGCTTGGATCTATACCGTGTTTCTGGACAGAGTTCTGAGTGAGGGACAGCATAAAAATTGCACAAGAATCTTGTCTTTTCTGMGGCACAGGGGCTGTCCTTTGGCACGTGTCCAGGGATCATCATGCGCATGGAACTTCCAGGTGTAAATTTGTCCTTGGAGACTTATAGTTTTTAGCTCCAGTGTTCCATATACCTCGTGGGGTTTTTGAATACTTAGAAAGAAGAAACCCTCAGGGAGCTGATAAAGTTGTGCTTCCAGTGATCTCGCATTGCTGGAAAGGCACGAATCTGACTCTACCATGTCACAYGCAGCAGTGACAGTATTAGATTGTGAAATTAATTTTTTTAATGGATGTGGCAGGCAGGTAATAACGTATTACTGTGCCCAARTACCTACCCCCTGTACAAAACTGCGTGGTATTTGGCATTTGGTGACGAAGCTCTGTAATATGAGTTTAGACAAGAAAATGCAGGGGTGAGAGGAGAGGGCTAGAATATTAGAGCCCAAAGATGATTGATAAGAGGATGGCGCTACAGGTTTGGGAGAAATTTTGGGAGTTAAATATTTGTCCAGGAGAACAGTGGGAATATAAGGAGAGAAGATATGCTCTGTAATGTCTCCTGCACCAGAAAAGAGGAATTATCTACTTGTAGATGAACTGCATTCTATGAAATGGCTGACCACTTCTCTTAAGATAAAATCAATCCTACAAGGCTTTACTGAGGCTTTACTTGCTGAGCAAAATGAGTTGAAAAAAATAGATGAATAGTGATGGTGACACTCTCTCTGATCATAGCCAACAACAGGTAAGAAAAATAAAGGTGTTGCATGGAGACAGTATCAGAAATGCAGCCCAGACTGACTTGTCAGTCCTGGGCTGTCTTTGTATGTACTGTGAATGGAAAACTCTTGTAGATGAGAAGAAATGGTGTAGTYAGTCTGCGTATTTAATACTCAATGGCTTTTGCAGAAATGCCTAACCTGAGCTGGAAGCTGATGATTTCCTACATATTCTCCATGTTCTTCCTACCCTGTCTTTCCTATTTACACTTTGGTTTAATGGCTTTTTTTTCTCTCT
>NW_026623286.1:1210582-1269738 GCF_030028575.1 Malurus melanocephalus
GAGACACTTAGAAGGTGACAGCTTAGGTAAACAAAGTATATTTTTTCCTTCCAAATRAAAACTGTTTGTGAATTTCTTTTCCTCAAGATGAAAAACAAATTTCTTCCTTTAGCATCTTGGTTTTATGAGGTAGGGTTGAATGTTTTGAATTTCTTCTTACACTTTTAATATCAACTGATTATTTTTTAGTAAACATGCTGATAATTTTTTTAAGATTTTTTTCTGACAAGTGAAGCTTTAATAAAGTGTTATTTTTCACAATATCCAAAGTCTCATTTATCATAGGATGATATAATAAAGACAAATATTCAACCAATAATGAAAAGCTAAGTAATGTTTAAACTCTGTTGTATGCAGGGAAGTACATTAAGGCAGATCTAAGAGACAGTTTAATGGATTTAGCTTTAACAATCAGACCTGGACTTAGTATAAATCAAACACCACTGCATTTCAGCACAATGTACACCCACTCATTCATTAACACTGTTCAGTGCMGATTATAAATATTAGTGAAGACACCTCCAGCACTTGAAGAATCTTTCCTCAGACGCAGYAATAATTGAACAATAATGATGACAGTCTTATTTTTATGAATCACTATAACTTATTGATTTGCACCTGGGACTTGAAAGAGCTTTCTCAGCCATGCAACAGGGAATGGTTACAAGCTATTAAAAAGCTAAGGAATGAAGGAGAGCAGACATGAGGAGAAGAAAAAGACAAGAAAAGCAGTGGAAAGSGGGTGGAAGCAACATTTGGTATCAGATAATTGCAGACATAATCAAGATGTAATGAGAGGGCCCCCAATTTACCAACAAGGTGATAAAAGATAAACTAATTACCCTACCTCACATATGTGTTTCTGCATACACATGCTGTTGAAGAAATTTATGGTTTATCTTTATTTTGCTTTCCAAAACAAAAAAAAAAAAAGAGGCAACACATGTTAAATATTTTATGAATTGCACATACATAATAGTGTAAATACAGGAGGAAAGGGGCTTTGCTGCTGACTGTGATATATAGCTTCAAAACAATGTAAGCAGTGTAAGGCCCTGGAAATATGATTGCTATGAAAAGGAGCAGAACTCTCCTGTCTTCTTTTTGTAAAAGGTATTTGTTAGAGAGCTTTTTCCTATCTTGTATCTCAAAATTGGTAGAAAATTGAATGCTCTGTACAGATATGAACATAATACTGGCATATATCTCAGTTTTGAAGTAGGAGGTGTTTGTGTCTGTGTGTGCACTATTGCTAGTTTTGCTTCTCTCTTCATTTTGGAAGGCAGAAGAGGTCTCATTTCACAAACACAAAAGACAACTGGAATTGTTTAACTGTTGGTCTGCTCTCAGCCAGGGTRGAGTTAATTTCTTCTCAGTAGCTGCTGTAGTACTGTGTTTTGGATTTTGAATGAGAATAGTGTTGATAACACTCTGATGTTTTGGGTTTTGCTAAGCTGTGTTTACCCTGAGTCAAGGCCTTCTTTTTCCTTGTCTCATGCTCTGCCAGTGAGGATGCACACAAATGACACTGGGAGGGAGAGCAGCTTGGACCAGAACTCCCCAAAGGGATATTCCACAGCATAGAATGTCAGGTCCAGTGTGTAAACTGGGGAGTTACCTGGTCAGAAGGGTTGATCAGGGTTTAGGAAGTGGGGTCTGGCATCAGTCAGTGGTGAGAAATTGCATTGTGCGTTACTTTTTTGTTTCCTTTTTATTATAATCATTATTATAATGTACTATTATTATTGTGTTTTATTTTCTTTTCAATTATTAAATTGTTCTTAACRTGTAAGTTTTACTTTGATTCTTYTTCCYATTCCACTGGGMTGTGGGGGGTCAGAGGGRGCTGAGTGGCTGCAAGTGGGTGCTTAATCTCCAGCTGGGCTTAAGCCACAGCCACCATTTATTTTATTGTACTAAGTTTGCACTGGTACTTACTGAACCACAAATAGCTTGGATGCCACCAAATATTAAGTTCAGTTGGACATGGTGGTATTTTTCTATAGCAGTTTATAATAAGACTAAACTTACATATTTCATGCTAGGAATCCATTATGCCAGTTTTTAATGGTGTAACTACTTTCTTTTTCAATACAATCCCTTTTTTAATGATCTAAAATTCTCATTCCTTATCTCCGCCTAATTTACTGAAATGAGTCTCATCAAGGCCAGATTCTGAATAATGCTCAGCTGTGYAAAAGATATTTTGATATTCAGAAGTTCACCATAAAACTCCACAGTGATTGAAGTCTAGAGGATTTAATTAATAGAGATAATTAAATTACGACAATTTTTTAGATTCATGTGTCCTGCTGGGAACCATGAAATATTTAATCTTATAACATAATCCAAAGAAACATAGATATTTAGGAGCCTTTAGTATGAGTGAAAATGCCAAAAGTATTGTTTTTGTATATTTCTTAACTGCCTTATAGTCGATGTTCATAAAACCATGTGTTGGCAAGTACAATTAYAGAATGATTTTGAATATGAAGTGCATACATATTGATTAGGTTAGTGCAGATTACAACACAGTGGTCATATGTTACCATGCCGAGTGTTTATACTATAAATATGCTGAAAAAGAATTATTGCCAGGATACTGCCTCTGTGGACACCCTGGCAGTGGTTTTCAGATTGAGGCTCACGGAGATAAAAACGAGGATTAACCATAAGTGAGATTGCCCTTCCTCAAATGAAATTAAGCAGAGAGTGGAACCCAAACAACAGAAATCTTGTAAAGTTCTTTTAAGAGGGCACCTGGAAAGCTTCCTTTTGGGTCAGAAGATTTGAAGCAAGTTAACAGCGTGACATAACCCAGAAGTTTGCTATAAGGGATGATGCAAACAACCTGATTAGGCACAACAACTATTAATCTTATTTGCCCTCTTTTAGCAGCTCCAGGACTTTTTCTGGCTAAATCATAATGCAACTGTCCAGAATAGCAAGAAGAGGAGTTCTAGTCTGTATCAAGCACCATTTCACCCACTCTGAAACAACATGGGAACTCTGAAAYAGTGGGATTTCCATGGCGAGCAGTTGAAGTACAGCAGCTCACCCTTGCTCTGCAGTAACTGCTCATGYTAAAAGTAACACTTGCGCAGGTTAAAAGTAACACCTCAGATCCCAGTCAGAGCATCTACATTCTACGCTGATAACRGTCCTAACAGTGTAATTGTGGTTAACTACCATTACATGGGTGAGATGAATCTCACAGAATTAAAAAAGAGCAATTTTATGTGAAATTTATTTGTAAAATGAACATATCTGGATGTGGAAGCCATGTTACAAAATACGTTCTCAGAATAAAAAGCAAAGATTGAGGATTATGTAAACATAAAGCAGAGCAGCAGCACTTTGGGTGGGTTGTCTGGGATGCTAGAAACTGGGATGAACATAATAATTAACTATGATGCCTTCTCCATATTTCCTATGAACCCTTGCAAGACACTGATAGAAAGATATAATGCAGTAAACATTCCATTTTCTGTGTTTAGTGTCAAGAACACAATTTACCTTATTGATGATTTTCTGGAAAATAATTCCTACTAAGATATTTGAATTTTTTTTTAAAAAGTATTAAGAAAAAGGTGTCCAGTTAAGCACTCTGTGAGAAATGTTTCTGAATATGAGCAACAGATATATATGTTCAGAGTTCCACTACATAAATGTGGGTTTTAAAAGAGATGAAAAATAATATTCTGGAACCATAATGATTGACTTTGATTTGTTCTTGGTAATTTCTATAGTTATTAGGAGTTTCTGCTGAAAAGAAACAGTASATATGTACATATGTGGTGGGGCGGCTCCAGCCATCAGCCAAAGAGCCTCAGCCACTCCCTCACTTCCCGCTCTGCCAGGTGAGAATGAAACACAAGGAAGGGGAGAAGACTCGTGAGTGAAGGCACACACAGTTTAACCCCTGAAGCCAAAGCTGCACCTGCAGGCAAAGCAGAACAAGGAATTCCCCTGGGCAAGGAGATGCCACTGCCTGGGAAGCGGGGCCTGAGCACAGCTAACACTGGCTGGGGAGCACAGATTCCGTAAGCCCAACTGCTCCTCCTGCCTCCCTCCTGGAATTGCTCATGCTGAGCACCACGGGACAGCTCCTTGTCCCTTTGGGGTCAACTGTCCCATCTGTGTCCCCTGCCAGCCACTGCCCAGCCCGATCCYGCTCCCTTGGAAGGCACAGGAAGGATGAGAAACAGAGCAAACCTCAGCACTGTGMRAGCACCRYTCACCMRCAGCTGAAGCATCAGTGTGTTATCAAATCAGAAATGCAGCACTTTCTGGGCTGCTCTGAAGAAAATGAACTCCATCTCAGCCAGAAGCAGTGCAATGAGAAATGGAAATGAAAATGGAATTGTGGTTTTTCATTCATCAAGCTGCAAGCAGCAGTCATATTCTAGGAGAGTTGCACTAGCCCATGGGCAGAAGTAGAGAACCTCAGTAGTATTCTGGATCAAGAAGTGGCATATTTTTTCAGATTTTTTTTCTTTTCTTTTTTTTTTTTTTTTTTTTGAGTGACTGACTTCTTTTGCAATGTATTTGTGTACCAGCTTCTTTGGAGTTTGGAATAAGAAGCTGATGTTTACAAATGCGCTGTACTGTCGTTATCATGTGCTAACCATGTTCTGTTAGGAGAATAACATATTTAATACTTCAGTGCACAGACAATGCTTTGCATGGTATTATTACTACAGCAGTTCTCAGTGGCTGCAGTCAGCAGCCTCTAAAGGTGCAAACACAAAAAGCAAGAGGTATATTCTGTCTGCAAACCATGGTAGGTGGGAGAAAGTCGCTGATCAGGGCTCTGTCATAGTTTCASCATTGACATTAAGGCTGTACAATACTTTATTGTACATATTTATTTATTATTGATTGTACTTACTTTATTGATGGTTGACAATTAAAGATAATGATAACCTAATAATTAGTCACTGCTAAGTAGCAGGGAGRCCATTCCCTTGGTGGGTAAAAATCTCAAGCTGTTTTTGAACCTGAAGTGTAGGAGAGAGCCATCCCCAGGTAATGGCTAGGAGAGATTAAAAAGATATATGTCTCTGAGAACAACTCTCCCTGTATGAAACATGATGTGCTAAACCTCTTGTACCTGTGTGAAACATGATGTGCTAAACCTCTCCTGCAGACCAGACACTCTGCAACACTTCAGTACTAAATAAAGATCAGGAGTATCATAATTTTTTCAAATTGATACACTGACATAAAAAGTTAGTGAGTTGGTTTTGGTTACACCGTTCTCAGCCAGATATGTTTGTGTTCCCATGCTTTCATTACATGATCCTAAGGAACATAACCTTGATTATTTTTTTTTCTCTGAAAATAAAAAGGAATTATATACCCCAGAAGAAGTCTGAAGATTCTCAAAATCAAAGAAGTCACTGGAAARTTATGCTTTTTCTGTTGGATAGGCATGATGAATGAGAGGAACTCAAAAATATGAATGACAATTCATTAAGCCTATGGAACAAAATACCTAGAAAAAGAAGTGAAAAAGATTATGCTAACAGGATCCTCTACTTCTGAAACTCTTGACTCACTGCTCATCAGACTTTCCTCTGAAATCAGAGGTTTCCTTTGAATGAATGGAATCAATAGAAAGAAAGTAGTTTAATTCTCATTTTCTTTTCTTTCGTTGTAAGTTATGGCTAGCCATTAGCTTGAGGCTGCATCTTACTAGGGAACASGGTATTGGTCCCTTAAGAAGTTTCTGTAAGAACACGCATATCTAGAACTCCAAAAGAAAAACCTTCAAGTCTTTGGGATGTTTGCCTTTGGATTTTGGTTCATACTTGTTGCTGTTAGAAGTGCCTGCACRATGCTTTCTTCAGTATTAACCTGAAAATATTTTATGTCAGGTGATTTTGTGCAAATGGGCACTAATGTTAGTTTCCTTCTTGACATATTAAGCTTTTTTTTTAAAAAAAAACCACCAACTGGCAAAGAAACGTGCCACTAATTTTAAAAAAAAACCTACAAGATTTCTGTTGCCAAATATGTTTTTTTAAGTAAGCAAAAAGTAATTTATTACTTGTTCAATGACATTTTAATATTTTATGGAAGATAAAGCTTTGAAAACTTTCWTATTTTGCAGGTTTGCAGAAAAGACTAAGACACAGAGAAAAGCAAAACAGACCTCTGTCATCCCACTGTCATTTTCTCTAGGTRGGAGTTGTAGTCAGGAAACTGTTAGTGCTAGAATGTGTGTCAATTGAGGTCATTTTCCTACTTCTTTTTTTTGGAAAAAAGATCAGCAACTCTTTGCATACAGGAGCTTAAATAAAAAAGGATAACTTGTGATCACTGGTGGCCTGGGACTAAAGATCCTAGAAATCTTCTCTTATAACCAATTTTCTCTGAGTGACACACTTTCCTGATACTTAAATGTTAATTGCATTAAAGATTGCTTTTTTAGCATGCTAATTAGTGCCCTTTAAAATTTATTTTTCATTRCTGATGGTATAAAGACATAAAATAATATTTCATTTACTTTGGATGGTTCTAACACCCTTCCCATGGGAAAGTCCTGTTTGCAGAGCTCACAAAAAGGAAAAGTTTCTTATAAAATAGCACAGTTCCCATTGTAAGCCTCCTTTTCCCCTTTGCTGGCAAAGTCACTGTACCAAAGCAGCATATTCCACTTATTTTGAGCTGTGCTGGTAATGTACAGTAGTAGAAGCTTCTGTTTTCTTAGGTGTTTAGACTATGGGAAGGTTTTTTTGTGTCATGGCAGAAATATGAAACCGACAGACYATATCTGGACTAAATATGACTTCCAAAGTGTACATTATTTCCAGTAATTGCTTTCCATATATASTGATCAAACATGCTTGGTAAGCTGAGTGTTTTCATTTGAATAGGAAAAAAGGTTGTATCTTTCAGACACTTAGTATTTTTGTGGCAAATAATACAGGGAGTGAACACATTTCCTTGGTATTTTAGGGTGAAGAGCAAGTAGAAAGGAAATTTTCTGTAGTTCAAATCAGAAGATAACAAGCAGTGTTTTTTTTCAGCCCTACCACTCTTTTCTTATCTTGGAGTACAGCTCACTGAGATGCAGAGCAGGGAGTACTCTGTAGGAGCTCTATGAAAGGACTGTCAGTGCARTGGCCTGTGGGCTTCATGTTTGGGATAAATGCTCATGAAGAAAGGTAAAGAGAAAAGGTTTAATATTAATCATTTTTTTGGCTAGGTTTACCAGGCTGTGCCAGATATGCCATAAGCAGAGGTATTTCCTGTAGCAGAAGCTAAATTTAACAGGCCATTTTTTCTTTGCAAACTCACAAATTTTTGCGAGTGTTCAGATCTCCAGAACCTCATAGTGGGAGGACTTGTGACATGCTTTTTTCCCCCTCTTTTGATGTAATTTTGCTGGGAGAATTGAAAGTTTTTTYCTTTGCCCCTTTTATCATGAGCCTGCTGACAGTGAGCTGTGCCTCTGCCAGCATTCCTGCCTGTGCTCCATCAGAAGCATGTTTTCTTTACATGTTTTCTTTACATGTGTGTATGCATGGAACGTGTTTTCCAGGGTGTGTGTGTGCGTTCCCTCCTGCACCCAGCTCCCCTGTCAGAAGATACTGTCCTTGAACTTGATCAAAACCCTCGCAAGCTGTGCCATGAGCTGAGTTGCTTACCTCTGCCTCTGGAGGAGTTTATCTCCCTTGACAAGGTTTTGTCTGGTTTTAGTGGCACGGCTGGTGACARGCCACGCACGTAACAGCATGTGACCCCGGCTCCTTGCATCCGTGCGGGCAGTCGTCAGAGCTGTCACACAGTCAGAACAAGTTAATTCAGTGTTCGGAGAGAGAGGTGCGGTCTGTAATAATACCGGGCCTCTGGAGAGGGGCCTGTCAGGCAGCGCTGCCCCAGCTGCTGTCTCGGGCCTACGAGGATGCGAGCTGACAGGCGCCAGGTTTATCCGCCCGGGGCGGCCTGCAGAGCACGCATGTTAATTTTCTGTCTGTGCAACCGAGCTGGTAATATTGCTTGCTGTGGTGCTCGGGAAACCACTCRGTGCCTCTCACCTTGGACGATTGTTGGATGCACTTGCTGGGGTGYCGGGAAGCTCTGGAAGGGAGCGGGACAGGGCTCCCTTCTGCTGCAGCTCTTGGGCTGCTCTTCCTCTCARCTTTCTCTTTTTGACTTGCACGGATTACTCTGGGTATTTCTCTCCCCCTCTGACGGGAGGCTGCTGCTTGTGGTRGTCAGATGCCTTTAGAACTCATGGGGCTACTGATACAGCTCACTTGTGTTTGTGTGTGTGTATGCTGCTTATATATACACACACTCTATATATGCACACACACGAAAGGAATTTCCTTTCTTGAAGGATTTTCTGCTGTGGATGAGGCAGAGTAAGGCAGAATCTCTGCCTGTAACATGTATGTAATGCTATAATAAAAATGATAACAATACTACTAWTAATCTGTGTTAGTCAAATGAACTTTCTCTTCAGTGACAGACATGAGAGGCTTCAGATCTGRCTGGTCAAGGACTCTGTGGCTATAAATGTCCAGGTGTGGTTAAAAAGGGAGACTCAATAGCACTTAGCTTAGCAGCCAAAATCAGCATATGAAAATGGTGGAGTAAAACATAAAGAAGGAAGAAAAATCCCCGTGTTTTTATTTACTCCTACATTCTTAAYTAAAATACACTTAATCCAGGAATACAGCAAGCAAAGTATCACTGTTGCGAAGAAAGTAGTAAAAATGCTACCAGCCTAACAGGCTTTTGCCTGGTGGGAGTTGGAAGTCTGCTGGAGATACTGTACATATAGACACGTAGACGTGGACAGTCCTATGGCTRTTAGCTGGGATGTTAATTGGGAAAAACTCCGATCCCTGCCTGCARCTGTACTGGCTTCACTTGTTCTGCTTTGCATAATCTACACCAGAAAACCCCTCTAATGAGATAAACAGTGTCTTGTCTACATAGCCAAATAGTATCTCTTTTGTCATCAGCTGTTCTGTAGTTGACTGACTGAACTCAAATGTCACTTTCACTTCACTCTTTATTTTTGGCCTGGGTAAGTCTGTGGGAAGGGAAAAGTGGGAACAAAATCCAAGGGGAACATAACTCTTAAGTCCATCTGTCCTTCTTGTAGCAATGCCTGAGTAGTAAAATCAGAGAGAGGACAAAGAATTTCTTTTTAAYCTCTTGGCTACAATGATTGAATATGGATGCACTGGATTTGAGATTCCTGTGTCTGAAACTGATTCTAGAATTGAATATTTAGAAATGAAGACAAAATCTAGTGTTTTAGGAAATGCACGTTAAGAGTTGACTCATTACATCTGAATTCTACTGTGGGCTCAGAACAAAGGGAAGGAAATGTCTTTTCATACCATGTTAATTAAAACTGTGAACTCCTTGCTATAAAGTTGACGTTGAAAGCAAAGTTAATATGAATCAGAAAAGAGGTAGGACACTGATAGCTAACAAGAATATTCAGAATWGCAACAGCTAACCATAGTGCATACTTCAGAAGAATTATTAACCTGAAAACTTCCTAGTTCTAATATTAGATCACTGAAGAATAGGACATACATTACTTTCAGCACTGTTAAGAGTCAGGAGCAGGATAACACATTTCTTGGACTGTGTGTTCWGACACAGCTGGACACCACATGCCTCCAGAGGGTCAGAGCTCTACCTTCATTTGGAAATGCTGAAGCTGGGCTATGAGCTCTGGCTTGTTTCCTGAAARCAAACTGTTAAGTTCTTGTCATTCAGTTGGATATCAGGAGCTGGCCACTGACCGGAGTTCCAAGATTTTGATTGTTACCCTTGAACTCACATTTTAAGGAAACTGTCCAGAATGAATCCAAGACCTTCCCTTTCCCAAGTCATATTAGGGTTTTCATCACTCTGCATGTTTGTATATAGGAAGGGTTTATCCTTAGAGGTCTCCAACACTGAATTTCAGCTAATTAGCTGAGCAYGAGCCCCTTGATATCCGTGCATTTCTTAGACAGGACCACCATCTGTCCAATACAGATAAACGTCAGTGAAGGTTACAGCACTAAACTCTCTTTTTCCTGGTAACTAAATTCGAAGTATAAATGCAGATTTTTACAGGCAGAGAACACGGGACAAGAAAGCTGAGTCTTGCTGCCAGGAGGGAGACAGAGAGAAGCCTCAGACAGACAGACAGACTTGCCTCCAGAACAGCTAGTGTAAGAGCAGCTTTTGTTGTTAGGTTAAATTARAATTGTATAATTTCTTACCATTGCCATAAGACAAAAAATACGTGCATTAACAGATGAAATGTCAGTCTCATAGCAAAACAGCTGGAATGGACCCTAGCTGTGATTATATATCAATATCTACAGTAAGGAACAGTTTAAAGGAATTCAACTTCTTTTTGTGTCCGACTTTTTGAGATTTCCTCATACTGTCATGGTAGGTTATGCAGTACAGGATGTTCTTAATAATTTTGTGTATCTTTAGGAAACAGAATATTGAAAYAGAGAATGTATTTATGTTACTTAAAAATAACACTTTGACAATTGTTTGCCTATTTGTTAAGGGATTTGAAGTCCCTTGAAATATCCTAGCTTGTGTGGAATGACTTATGTAGTGAGACATTATCTAAAATCATGTTATCATGCAACACAGAAGTATGACGTACTGGACTGCTGGATGTATTAGAGCATCTTAGGCTGATGCTTAAAAGATGTACACTGTGGAATCCTTTGATATGTGGCTGGTCTCTCAAGCAGTGTCTTGAGGGAAGGCTACAAAATAAAATCGAGCTCATCGTGTGCTGCTTTCCTCTCGAGAAAGGTGAGCTTGGAAGAATAGGAATATAATGAAGGACTGATTTACTCTGGTAGTGCTTTCTTTTTGGGATAGATTATTACAATTGTATTAAGTCAGTCTCCCTTGAATTGCCAATCCTTTCAACAGGGACTGAAGCAGAGATTGCTTGCATTTATGGTAGGAGCTTCATTCATACAGWTTTTTGCTAACTGACTGTAAAGTACTTCTCTGTTTTGTACCTGTCTCTGTACTCTCTGTGTCTTATCTCTTAAAATGAGGTTCAGGTTTGCTTGGTGTAAAGCCAGCACATTTATTTTTCACCTCCCCCACTGTTTGAGGGCATATTCACCCGCATCAGGGATGAGCTGATCATCTGTGGACAGATGGCAGGTCTGCCTCAGCCTCCTGAGCAGCTGCCTCTGCTGACAAAGATGCCCTGTGTCTCCTCAGCTGAAAGAACAGGAGAGGGCTTGAGAATCATTGAATATTTCATCTGACATGAAGCGAAGAAGTGATTTTACAACTTACTTCTGGTGATTAAATTAAATCAATTCCCTTCACATGTATTTTATTCCTTACTTGACTATTTCTTATTTTGGAGGGGAGAGGCAGCATAAGCTGTAGTGTCTCCCTCTTCAGCTCTTGCACAAAAGCACTGTCCCCTTCACCTACCTCCTGAATGTGTATAGAACTTTAGGTTCAGGTCTTTCTTTCTGAGTGAGGGGAGGTCATATAATTGTGATTAATCTGATGGTATATTCTGGCTGCTAGATGTTTAACCAAGGTTGGGTGAAAATGCAGAGTAGTGGGTCTTATTATCTGGGTTGGCTTTTTTTTTTTTTTTTTTTNTTTTTTTTTTCTTTTTCTTTTTTTCCTTGTCATAGTCCCCAGAGATGCAGGCAGCATTGCAAAGGTATAGCAGAGATCTGAATAAAAATGCTCTGACACTTGCTCACTACTGTCTTGTCAGTGTAGATAAAGTTTCAGCTCATCAAAACACCCCTGCAGGCAAGAACAAGACAGCTTTTCTCTCCAGTCTGCTGCTGAAAAGGCTTTAACAGAGTGGAAGCCAGTAAATTAACACTGGCTATTACCAGGTTGAGAGGTTTTGTTTCACACTTACCTAAATTTCATGTCATGTGGTTTGGACTTTGGATAGGAGGATGGTGGTAATATCTTTTACATGATTTGTTACTGGCTACCCATAACCATGTGCAGGATGAATCTAGAGACATAGAAAATTTGGTTTARCTGCACTGTTCACTGCCAGCATTCTTGGTGCTGATTTTATGGATGTAAAAGTTCACATTCTATCAGACCAGTCAGGTATTGGATATGACCCTGCAGCAGTCAATCAGCTGGTGCCAAATGCCTAATACTCTGCTCTTTATCCCCATGCTGGGGACAGSTAAGCTTACTCAGGATGAGAAATATGGCAGCATCTTTCACATAAATGTGCCCACTGTGATTCAGGGCACCTTGAATATTTTGTTTTCTGTCACCTGTACAAGAGGAATAAATGTTACATCAGCTCACACTAACTGAAAGGGCAGTGTATGGGCACAGTCAGATGATTGGTGGTAGCTTAGGTTACCACCCCTCTTCACACCTTGGATGCAGAAGGAAATGGCTCTATCCTTTGGGAGAGAAAAGAAGAAAATATATGAAAATTAGGATGGCTATTTCCTTCCCTTAGATATGATATACCCCATCTCCCACTTACCTAGTGTAAGATCACCATATTGAATGAGATGTGTTGATTGTTCTGGTAGCTTGGTGAAGAGTTGGGTACAAAGACGGGAAAATTAAGTTTCCTTGGGAAGCAATGCCACGTGAAGTCCTGAAAAGGAATTCTGTGTCTCTCAAGTGCCGAAGTCTGAGACCCTTCAGCAATTAGATGCTGGAGTGATAGGAGTAAGTAAAAAGAAGAGAGAGAAAATGGGATCACATTCTGGAGAGAATAACAAGAAGAAGGTGTTTAATTTGAGACAAGAMCTTAGTCTTCCATTGCAATATCATTCACGTTCTTTCCCATGAAAATCAGAGGGAAGAATTTGGCTTGTCCTATAATATGTAGTGATATGATGATTTACATTGGCATGTGGTCGTTTTCTGGATAACTAAAGGTTAGTCTTTGGGAAAAATACTAATTGGAGAAACTCAAGGTATAGTCAGGTACTTTTGTTACGCATATTTGAAAAGAACATGAAAGATCTGTTTCCCTCAAAAGAGTAGAAGCTACACAGCAGGAGCTTATGGCTCTTTACTTTCCACTTTCTCACCTTCTTAGACATTGTTCAGTCCCAAAACCTGATCTCTGTCAGTTTTTTCAGGGTCACATTGCTATTGCTACCRTGGCTGTGTCTAGTGTTTTGGCTTTCTTGCTCCCTTTTTTCCCCATTTTTCCGGTGTTTTGGCGTCTTTTTCTTACAGACACRTAAAACCTTTGAACATAATATCCAGTGAGCCACCTTCACCCATGGCATGAGCTGGAAGGAAAAAGGTCAAAATCTCTTCCATTCTGTTCAAAAAAGYGTTAAGATTCTTGTGGCCTGGGTTCATTTCTTAGTTCTCTTTCAGGTGCTATAGTGCAGCACCAGTCAGAATACTYGTTCTGGCTGTTCTGGTTCACCCACTTCCGAAGGCCAGGAAGGGGTGAGGTGGCAGAAGTTCACAAAGTCCATAGAGACCTTTGAGAAGTTAGGCTGGAAATTGCTGCAGAATGAGAAAGCTGCTACACAGACGAGATGAGGTTCTGGTAGCGTGAACACGAGGACCACAAGAAAAACAGAGGCCCTTTCCACACCAAATAAATTACCTCAGGAGAGCACAGTGAGCATGACCTTGAAATGAGCATATGACTCCATGAAAATTGTGCTGTAAAGAGTAATCATATACTGGCCAGTTTATTGTAAGAAATAACACCAGAAGGGCCGTAGAAGAATTTGTAAAATGATGTTCTGATGAGCCTTGTCTCTTATAAAAGATGCAAGTTTGAGGGAGTTGTTACAGGGAGTAAATTAAAGAAGATTTTCCAATATTGAACAAATATGTCATGTGCTCTTTTCTCATAGAAAWTTTGCTGATGAATCAGTTTTATGCTGGTATTTTCTTTCTTCCATATAAGTACACCAGTCTGGTTTCCTGAGTATGTATATAATCAATTTCTCTCTCTCTTTTTTCTTCCATTTTTGAATTAAAAAAGAAAATATATTGGTTTGATTGTTTCTATGAAAAGTACAATAAAGCTGATTTTATGTTTTTTCATTTCTTCTGTATTTTCTGTCTTTGAATTGCATTACTTTACAAAAGAAAAATGAAGGAMGTATAGGCTAAAAATTTGGTCTGAAGCCGTCTTGGTGGTTGCAGCATTTGTCAGAGTAGCCCTTGCAATTTGTGCAGGCTGCATGTGTTGTTAYGCCAGAGAACTGGAAGAAAATGTCCATTTTTATTCTTCTCCTATTTAATCCTGGACAAGATCAGGGGTGGCATCCTTGCAATTTAAAACAGCTCTGTCTCTCTGTGTGTGTTTATGGATTTATTGGGCCGTCAGCAAAGGGGTCTTGTAGCACAAGCAGAGATCTAGTCATGTTCACTCTTTCTCTGCTTGCATATCTTACCTTTGATGYTGAGGGTAGAATAACAAAGAGGAAGTGTTTCTCCAGCTCTGGAAAGCCAGGGGACTTCCTTTATATGGAAGAAATTTCCAGATTCATACTGTCTGATGTTGCATGAAGTTTACGTTAATACTGTATTTTAAGGCTCGTCCTGAGAGTTGCCTACCATATTTGGGAAAATGTAACAGTATACTGGTGTCAAAATGTTCTGGCATCCAAAACCCAAATCTTCCTTGGCCTGCATTATGATATTATGTAATTTTCATGTTCTTTATACCTGTAATTCATTTAGAACTTTTGTTGAACGTTAACTTTTTTGAATGTTAAACTTTTTAAACATTAAACTTCAAAAAATGTTTTTAAACATTTATCTTTGCAAATAAAATAGAAATTAATATGTCTTGAAATGTACAAACATACACAGCTCAATTTTACTGTGGTCAAGGAGGTAAATTAATATGAAGGGAAAGTGTTGCATAAAATTTCTTCTTCCACRGAATCCTGCTTGAATTTTCCACCTGGCCAAGGCAATTTTAACTAACACTTCTGCTTATTCCTATATTATCCTGTTGGAGTAATTGCTTGCTCCTGTTAACACGTGGTCAGGATTTTGACCTCACCTCATTTCCTAAAAAAAAAAGGAATATAATGATGTGCCTTTCARTCTTTCAACCTTCAAGTCATCAATAATTTAGCTCATTAGTGGTGTGATTCCTATCTAACTTTAAGGAATGGAYACCGGTGCATCAAAGTGGTAGGGGTTAACTTTTCATCACAGAAGCCTGTGGAAACGAAATTACTTTTATTCACATTTTTCATAAACTTTGTAGCTCCTATTAGAAAGACATAAAAAACTTTGTCATATACATTTGATATACATTAGCTTAGAGCAGGAAGTTCAAGAAGTCATATGAGAAAACTTGGGGAARTGGGGGAGAGTTGTACGCATTTAATACCAGGGATATACAGAGGAAACTTATAGGTAATTTCAGCATTTATCTTCAAGATTATTTTCTTAAAACTGTAGTAACTGATTTAATATATGGAGAAAATRGTACCAAAGCTGAACACAATATTGCTGGTGCCAAATTAGCAGTGCCAAAGAATAGTGCAATAATTTTCCTTCATCTTCTGGTCGAAGTCCAAATGAAGTCTCTATGAGGTTTGTCTTATTTTGTAGTGAGAACATGATTTTGGCTCATATTCAGCCTAGAGTCCACTGTAATTAACTCACACTATCCAAGAGTGCAGATTTCAGTGATATTTAGGGGTTAGTGTATTTTGGACTGCTGTTGTCATCAGGGTGAAATTAGTAAAACCCCACTAGACTTAGATGAGGGAGGATGCTTCTTTTTTGGGCTATATCTCTGTTAGAAACTTTCTTATTGTAGGTATTTGCTTTACTGTATTTGAGTTAATTCACCATTGGTATTGTAGACATGCCAAGCATTTTAAGTAAAGATGTATTTATAATATCTTACAGAAATGATGCTCCAGTAGTGCTTTAAAAATGAACATCACTAACTGAAGGCAGTGATGACATTATGAAATTTCCCTTAAGCCACAGAGAAGATACATTTGAGTTTATGGCAGGGCYGCATATGCTGACCACTTCCTGCTCAAATCTTCCAATGGGTTGTTCAATCAATATTCATGTGCATGGCAGCATCYGTGCTGAGATTTTTCATGAGGAGGACTAGCCCTGACCTTATCTGGTTTTGGTTTTGGATTTTGTGAAGGTTTTTTTTTAAAAAAAAATTATTGGGGAACAATTGTTTTGTAGGATTTGAACTTTTWGCTTTTACTGGCTGGTCATAGCCATCCCAATCAACCTATCCTTGGTAGAGGCACAAATAACTCTTTTCTTTCCACTTCAGTTCTTTTATTAGTCCCAACAATTTAAAGGGAATTACTAAACTGATCAGACTGGTCTCTGGAGAACTCTTCCACTTCACAGAGGTTYCTTCGTTCTGCAGAATATCGTGCCATATATTGGTTGAAAAGAGAGAAGCATCTATGATGGTATAACACTCTRCCTGGTCCCAGTCCCAGTCCCCAGAATACATGAGAGGACCTTGACTGGCCAGTAAATTTAAACAAGGTATCAATGGGCTCCAGGAAAAACCTGAAGATATCTGATAGTTCTCCTGGGACAAATCCTTAATACTGTGTAAGGGAGTCATAGTAGAGATAGAGGTTTTTTTTTTTTTTTTTTTTTAACTTCTTTTTAAATCCAGGGATCTCTTATCTCAAGCAGCTTAGAAAAAAAGAACTTGAAAAGTATATTAATAATTAAGACCTGGATTCTGAAAAAGACCCTTGGTGAATCAAAGGCCTGTTTCTCTCAATAGTTCACTATTTGAAATATGTTTCTGGCTGAAAACAACAACAGTATAAAAACCTCACTAGGAATAGGAAGTTGCTGCGGGAGCGAAACTCCTTTTCTGGCTAACAGGGCTATGTTTTCCTATGCAAATGCAGCAAAGCCCAGAAATCAGCAATGACTGCTAAATTAACACACTTGAAGAGCTTGGCTGGTTCTAATAGGCAGTCAAATGGTCTTGTTACATTGTAATGGTGCCAAGCTAATTGAAGTGATTACTGTTGCTCATGAGCAGCCCTTTTGAAGTAGAAGTCTTTTAAATTATCCATAGACGTTAAATGTCAGACACTATTGTGTAATTATACTTTGTAAACGCTGAATGTCATAAGGCATCACAGGTAATTGAGGTTTACAGAGAAGAGCTTTATCTAAACCTAATTGGGCATCAACTCTTTGTCACCATTTCTAAACCTAATTGGGCATCAAATTTTTGTGCCAGGGGACACTCCAACACCTCATTGCGGCCCTCCCTTCAACATTATCAGAAGGGAAATACATATCACAGCAAATCTGACCCTCCAAACCYGTCTCTCAGTACAACATGAACAGCCTGTCAGTCCAAGAAACTGAAATTTTTACAGGGACCCAGGCCTCTCTATTTTACGTGTGAGGGTCATCAGTAGCTGACAGTGATTTCCCAATTCATCTGTATCSTGGTTTCAGTTATCACACTACCAATCCACCATAGCAGTACTGGAAGCTTTRAAAAGCAGAACTTGGCTTAGTATTAATTTTACAATATTCTTCATTTTCMTGTACGTTTTATAAAACAATTTCCTATTATTTGTATTCCTAGGRGAAGTTACAATTCATAGCACAGAAACCTGGAATCCTTGTCTTTTACTTCTATCATTTAACTTGGACACAGCTATTAAGCTTCCTGAGAATTTCTTCCAGATAGATAGATAGCTGCCCACAGAAGTTTTGTGCTAGGATCATTCACATACAGTGATTGGTTGCCTAAGTATGACCGAATTTTATATCTGGCACCTTGATATCCTTTTTAATTCCCTCTCTTCATCCCTCCCCCCCTCATCCAAGAATGACAGTTATGCAATCTTTACTATCAATCCTTCATGCATATCTCCAAAAGCATTCTATTTTTCCAGAGTTGAGCCCACTAACTTTATTCATTCAGAGTCTAATCCAAAGTTTACTGAGGTCATCAAGTGCTTTGCCCCTGAATTCAATGCTTTTGGTTTTCAAACCTATTAAAACTTTTACTTATAGTCAGTGGTCCACTTGTCAGAAGATGCRGAAGTCCAGAAACTGCTTACTACTGCTACATTTGCATAATATTTTTTTACAGTCTGCTTTACATATTTTCATCAGGTGCTAGTGGGTAGGGAGTGTTGAAAGCACTCATTACAGATAATGATCTTACATCTGCTTTCTATTAGTTAATTTTAATAGTGTTTTGTGACTTATGGGATGAAATTCACTGTGTTAATTTGTATTTCAGAGTAAAGGTGCAGAGGTTTTCTGAGACAAAAAAATTTGATCTTAAAATTTGATCTCAGAATCTCAATCCACTTGCAAGGGAAGAGCTCTCACTGGTTACTTTAAACATTTTCACTTTGTTTTGCCATATCATTATATATTCAGAAACCTCTGAATTTTTACCAGACCAAGGAAAAATAGAAAATGTTCACCCCCTTGGAAAAAAGGTACATATGAATTTTTTTGTTTTGATAGATCAGATCCTTAATCATATTTTTTTTTTTTTTTTTTTTTTTTTGGTTCTTAGGTGCTGCAGTTATTTTCCTTTAACTATTCCAGTTAATAGCTTAACAGTACAATTGTATTTTAGAAACACAAAAGAATACCAATTTCCTTCTGGACAAATGCACTAAATTAAATTGTCCTGTAGAATGTAGCAAAAATGGAAAATAATAAAAGGAAACACTGTGAAATGTATCAAGTGCATATCCAGTTATATTTGAGACCCATCACTTTGATGTTTGATTTAGTCGTATCGTCTATGTGTTTGATAGCCTCAGACTTCCTGTTTCTCATATGAAATCATATACACGTCCTTTCCTGGGATGTGCTGAAGACTGTTGTCAAAAAGGCGTTTCATTCTCACTTGTCTGCAGCAGTCCTGACATGACTGCTAAAATACCAGAAAATGAAATTAAACCTGATGGCTGTGCTATCCTCGGAGGGCAGAGAACTTGATTTCACTCAAGGCAGAATACACTAATCCACAGCATTAGCAGCTTGSCAAGGCTGTCTAAATCAGTGCTTGTCTTTGTCGAGAGTGGAAAGAGGGAGAGACATCCATGGAGGTGGTGGACAGGACAAGTTTGATCAAATGGAAATTGGTGCTAAGCAAAGAGATTATCCATAAACTGCACTTTGCAAAGCCCTAAAAGAAATGATAGAACAGAAGGAAAAAAAAAAAAAAAAAAGAGAGAATTACAAATACTGATTTTTTTTTTTTTACTTGGGAATTTAATTTCCTTTCAGGATTTTAAATTTAAAGTTGGAAACTGTTCAGTTACGTACTTCTAGGAGTGACAAATGCTGAAAAATCTCAGAGATCTTATTGCACATTTTTTAATAAATTAACAATTTTAACAAACTGTTTATAGTGAGAAAACAAATGCACACAACAAAGATATTMTAGTAAACAAAGTTGTTAGAGACACAGAAGTATTTCCCAAAATAAAGCTGATATCCCAAAGATGTTAATTGTGAGCAGATAGCCCTCCACCCCTAAGAGTTTCAATAATAACCTGGTTGTCATTTGATATGTATCCAATATACCCAACACCTGCTGTTAATCTGGAAAGGCCTGGCCCTCTCCAGCAATGCTGCATCTACACCGGATAGATGTGGAGCAGTGTGGTTTTTTGCAAAAGGCACCCATTTTTTTTCTAACTACACATATTAATCTCTCAACAGAATTGTGAAAGACAGCTCATACCCTGACCTTGATAAACTTTCTTTTCTTTCTAATATTTTGTTGATTTCTTTTATGCTCTTGACTCAATTTTTCAGTTTTAGCATTTTTTTTGTAAGTGCAACCTGCATCACACTTCAGTCCCGTTTCTACCATCTGACTTATTCAGTCTCTTTATTTACAATAGAACTGACAATTTCTGTATTTTTATTAAATATTCAGTACTAGATATTGTATGGTCTTGACAGAGTGGCTTGCTCATCCTTTAATGTCAGCTCAAGCAATCTTCTAGTAATTTCCACTGAATAGGCTAATGAATAGGCTATTTCTATTGCTCATAAAAATATTTSCAGACAACAGAGTAAATAAAAGTATTATAGAAATATGAATATTCCAGTTWTTATTGAAATAAAGTATTTTACCTTCTGGTCCCTATCTAATGTCTCTCCTGCATCTCTTGCTCTGTTTCCCACTGTGCCTCATTCACTCTTTCTCAGGAATGCTCATACACACTCTTAYTCCCTTCACTGAATTTTTAAGGTGAAAGAAACTTCTGAGAAAAGACATTCAGAAAATGTGGGTTAGAGGAAGGGAAATTACAATGCAGCCAGCTCTTCTGGATCAAAATATGCCCGTGAAAGCAAGGAGCCATATTGGAGCAGATTTGCACCTGCTGATAATCGCACTGTGCAAGCAAAATGTTTGTGTCAAGCAGTACTGACCGAAATAGCCTGAGGACTTGCTGATTTYCTCCAGAAGTTCTTGTTCCTAACACTGACTCCTATAAGAGGTATGTGTCCTGCTTGGTCTATGTGTGGTAGGGCGGTGGCCAGGTGGCCATTGCTGTTAGTGAGCTGATGTGCTTTTTGTGCTGATGGGTATAATGCTGTCGGCGTGGTGGTGAGTATATAATCTCCCCTCACCGATGTGTAATTTCACAGAGACAGCCTGGAACTTGTGGTTTGTTTTATTTCATCCTTATAATTTTCTCTTTTATTTGCATTCAATTATTTGTTTTTATTTTATTTACAATTTTATAATGGAATTTTTTTAGACAGATGAATATTTCATAAACGAATTATGTTTAAATGTTTAAAAATGTTTGGTTTGCTCTTTCAGTAAACAATTTTATCAGCGCAATAACACCATCCAGAGCATGTGTCTGGTGGACAGTACACACACACCTAAGCTCTGTTATTATAAAGGCTCCCAGCTATTTTCACAGCGCCCTGTGTCAGGCTGACCTCTTCCTTGAGAGTTATCTAGGCTTCATGCGGTGCAGTCAGACACTGACCTTGCGCTGCTCCTTTGGAAACAGCTTCACTTTACTGCCTGCAAAATGATTACTAGAAATCCCTTTTTTGTTTTCTTAACCCTTTTGCCAGTGTTACCTCTTTCTCATCCTCTCACTTTTGCAAAGCACCCTTGACACCTGTGAAGCGAAACAACAGCGGCTCATCTTTCAGACTGCAGATGGTTTTACAGATTTGGATGCTTTTGTCACAAGGTACTTGGACCATTTCTGAAGCTCTTGGAGGCAAAGGGTGGTGTCATTCCCCAGCAGCAAGTGCGGCTTAGCTTAGGCTTTGCAGTCAGCCATGTGAAAGATGCTCTTTGATCTCACTGGAGATGTGTTATTGCCCAGTGTAAAAGAGTTGACTGATCTTCTGGAGAATTATTCTGGTCRCGTGTCTCAGCAGAGTATAACCTGAAGCAGTATCCAGGTGATTTTAGTTYGGTAATAAATCGTGATGTATTTCTAGGAACCATTGTCCTCTGAGTGAAGTGGTGGTGAATATTCAGGTGAAAGTGGTTGG
This sequence comes from Malurus melanocephalus, assembly GCF_030028575.1. Taxonomy (NCBI): domain Eukaryota; kingdom Metazoa; phylum Chordata; class Aves; order Passeriformes; family Maluridae; genus Malurus; species Malurus melanocephalus. The sequence continues at coordinate 1,232,087 of NW_026623286.1, forward strand.
CTTAAAACATYTTCTAAGTGGGAGAGAAGCTCGCTTTTAAATCCTGGACACCCAATCCCTATGCTGGTTAATGTTTCCAAAAGCTGATTCTTAATTTCTTTGCAAGTTTTATAATTGAAACATAAAATATACTTCATTCTGCCAAAGTCTGCTCTGTAGGAATAGATTGCTTAGATTTCACTGGTAAATATAAAGCTGAGTCKACATTAAAATTAGCAATAGCCTTTCCTGAACACAGGTAAAATCACAGGATGCTCAAGCACCCTTAGCAGGTAAATATTTTTTTATTTGTATATTGTTAATTGATCCCTGCAGTTATCACTGCACTGCTGATTTAAAAGAAAACAATGTGGGAATTACAGAAATTGATAGGAACCTGGGTATTTAGCTCGACTTAATACCATAAACAAAGACAGGCAGAGAACAGATGGTTTACATCCATGGTTGACATCCAGCCCAGCTGGGATCAGTTTCTTGTTGAGATGAAAAGAAAATAAGTTGAGGTATAAGCAGGGTAAACCATTGCCATCTGGGTCAATTCTTGTGGTAGCTATAAAGCAGCCACTCCATACATCCTTGGTTTATCCTTCCTGTTTTCTCACTTATCAAATATTTATTGTCAACAACGGGCAGTTCTGTTTGCACACATTGCAATTGGATAATGAGATAGTTAAGTTTACTTCTGTTATTGATGGTGAGGGCTGATGGCATGAATAATTTCCTGTTTTTTTAAATGGGAATTGAATTATTGATGCTTCATTTAGGCAGTGATAAAGGTATTAGTAATGTATTGCCATGGCTGTAGGTTGGTGGTAGCAGTAGCCAAGAAGATACTTGCAGGTGATGGGCCAGATCCACTGCCTATCTGGAGCACAAACTGGAARTCTGTTACCATGAATACAACGATTATGGATTAATTGCTTTACAAATACTGCAGAATTTGTCCTGATAACTTTGCAGTTGACATCATTGTTAGCASACAAAAGGCTACAATTCAATAGCCTGAAATAGCAACATTTTGCTTACAAACTCCATCACCCATCACAAAAARGAGAGAAAATATCTTCATAAATAGAGAGAGAAAACAAAGGTCAACAAAGCAAGAAGTTTTTGTCTTATATTCAAAGTGCCTCGAACATCCTTGGARAGTTTATCTGAACTTTACAGATGGACTAATTTTGGGCTTCTAAAATCACTCTGGTGACATGATGATTTGAGTTTCTGCAGCTCAGGTTCTATGAATTCTTTTCCATTTCATTTTCTCCCAACCTCCCATCCAAAACCACTTCTCATTTTTTAAAAATGCAAGCTACACAGAAAAGAGTGGCATTTGCATGACATCTTTCGAAAGAGGACATGTTTGAGARAGAAGTAATGGCTGAGATTCCCTTCTAGCACTCTAACATATGATATTAATGTCCCTTGCCAAATGTAAAAGGTTGAAGAGAAACCTTCTCTATCCCATTTGCATTTCTTCACTGTACTCTTCCCTGTCCTATTTTTCAGTTCTTCAGTAGACTCAAATTCCCTCCTGCTTTCCCTAATCCCAATCATACCATCAGTGCATGAAGCATAGCAGTGCCTCCCTGGTCCACAAACCTCCCCTGGCTGCAGTGTGAATCTGGTTTTTAGAGAGATACATGATAGTGGGTTAGGAAATTAAAACAATACACATTTCCCTCCTCAGATCAGTTAATGAATTTCACAAGTGTCATGCTGCTCTTAAGTCTTCCTGCCTACTGTCCGTTTTTTGAACCCTGGGGTGATGGGGAGGAGCCATTGCTAAAAGTTTTGTGTGGTGTTTCTCACGACCAAATACAGAATCATATAAAAAGAAAAGAAACAGGGTAAAGAAGATCTCAGACCAATTATTTTTCCACCAAATACTTTATGTGACAACAGCAGCAGCCCCCAAAGGGCAGCATGTAACAACAGAGCCTAATTAGAATGATTTCAGTATAATCATTAACTAGCATCTAACACCTACGAGAGTATTCCTGTTTAAACTAAAACATGACCTGCATGGTGGAGAGGCCTTGTAAACTGTCTAYGAAATAAAAAAATGTGACAGTAAAGGTCAGAGCTGTGCTCATTTGAATTTCAAGCAGGAAACCGGCTCCTCAGCCGGCATGTACAGGAAGAGTGGTGGCTCTTTCCATAGGCTCTCTTTGCCAACAGTAGCAGTTGGAGAAATCCTCCAGGACTAATTACTGGGGCTGCAAAACAAGTATTGTTCTTTCATCTCTTCTCCTGACCTGGTGAAATGCAAGGGTCCTAATTATATTGTGTCAAAGATGCGATTTTGTTTTTCGCTGTCATGTGAGCAAAGGTCAGAAGCTAAGAAAACCAAGTGGCACCTTACATCTCTCTCTGTGCACCTGCTGACAGCTTCCTTGATGCTCCTGCTAATCACCCCACCTTCCTGGAGAAGCAGGGGAGGGAGAGCTTGCTAATAAACTCAGCTTCCAGAGAGAGTGATGCAAACACTTTGTGTTCCACCGGACCAAGTAAAAGCAGCTATCAAATCAGTGAGGTCTGGTTTGATTTCTGGGTCTCTGGTGAAATTTAAGAAGGCAAAATTGTAAAACATTCTGTGAAAAAAAAAGCATTAAAACATTTTTAAGGAAAGCATTTAAAAAGTCAGGAAAAAGACATTATAATGAAAAAAATTGGTAGAAAGGGTGTTATTTATTCATTTTGAAACATCGCAAAGAGCTCTGGTAGCAGCATTTATCATCTTAAAAAAAAATCCAGGAAAGCAAGTGCATTTAATTATTTTCCTATTTCCTTTTGTGACTTTTAAAGTGCTATATACACAAAGACAGCTTTTAACGCTTTGGGGAATTGATGAAACTATAACATTTAGTACATAAGCCTTGCTCTACCGAATCTTACTTCTTTTTCTTACCCTTCTCCTAACTTCGTAAGTTTTATTTCAGCTGGTCTTTATTTCCCCCTTTCCCTTTTGCAGTGGTTTGGGGTTTTCTTTGTGTCCCTTCTTTACTTTTTAAAAATTCCCTCTTATTTTTGTTTCTCATTGCTCATGCCTTTTCTGTTTTATCATGAATTTTGGAGTAAAAGTAGGGCTTGTGAAGTGATGTGACAGCTGCAAAAGATATYCTTGATGAGTTCACAGAAAAAGCAAAATCAGTAGCAGGTTATGTACAATAAATTTCTTTCCTTTCTTTCATTATCCCAGTTCTTTGCCATCAGAGTAGCTCTGGCTTGTCTTCAAATGGCAGATGACAAATTGTGCATATATTAATTATTCATTTATTTGTGTCTCAGCTCGATAGAGTAAAACAGACTGTATGTAAATTGGCACAAAATATATATATGAAATTATGTTGTAACCAGGAGACATTTCTAGCATCAGATGTCACCCAGAAGTGTGTAGCTGTTTGGTGGTTTCASCTGTAGTGAGAACAAAATGCGAACAGAAGGCAGGCCCTCACTACTAAATATTGAATTTAATCACCTGTTCTTTTCCTTTCTGGAAAATTTCTTCCTCTGAACATTGCTGCACATCCACATGAGGGGGGATAGTCAAATCCTTCTTGAAGCTGGTGTAAGTCTGCTGATCTTTGGTGTTGATAATCTCGTATTGCTAGTAGACAAAGTAAACAAAAATTAAAATGGAGTTAAGTGCAATAACAGTTCAAGTGCCTTCTCATCCACTGCTGCTCCATTGTGGTTGGCTGTGAAACCCTCAATGTCATGTTATAGCTTTTGGTGTAAAATCTGTTTGTGGTAGATGTCCAAGAAGCAYGCAAATTTGTAAGGAAAAATTCCAKTGTATTTAAAAAAATATTATTTTCTGTGCACTTAGCTTGCRCCTTTGTTGTAAGTGCTCAGCCACTGCATGTCTTGCTGCATAGAGAAAACWTTGAGTTAGTGACATTTTGGTAATTTTAATTCTGTATTTTATTTTCACAAAAAATTAATTTCACAAATAGTTCATATTCCAAACAACTGAAAGTTTCCTGTTTCTGTTTTAATTTTTCTCCTTCTGCTTGTGTTGGAGTGCTTCATGTCCRTGAGAAGTGTGACTGAGGGAAATGTTGAAGTACTGGTTGTAACTTCAAATTATATCAAATTTTGGGACCTGACCTATTCTGTCCTAATCCGTCATTGCTGTGATCTCTTTTTAGGGAGACAGTGAATTTTTTGCTGTTGCATGAGGCTGAACTCCAAACAATCTCTGTAGTTTATACATTAAGCCTTCAGTCTTCTCCTGTAATGTCCAGTTCACAAAAAAAACATCCTGCAAAACACAGTTCCTATGTCTCATTAGAAACTCAGTATTTTTTATAAAATGTGAACCAGTTTTATGTGCTGACACAATGCTGCTAGGAGCAGTAGCCCCCAAAAAATTAATTTCATATAAATATTGTCTTTGCTTTCTAATTGTTTTAAGTTAGAAAGACATTTAACATTGCTTTTGATATCCTGATGACTGGTATTTGCAATTTATGGATTTGTTTTATTAATTTAACTTTATGGAACTTTCAAAAATGCAAGGTGTAAACTAAATAGCCAGAAACATATGCCTAGCAAGAATGTCAGRTTTTACATCCTTTATGTTCAGTGTGGCTAGAGTGTTGTGATTGAACAGCTGGTTTTGAATATTTGAAAAGGTATGGGAGTGTGTGGTAGAGTTAAAAACGACCTGGCACAGTATTGTACCTCTGTAAAGTCTTTTCTGCAGCTTTTCTGTGGTGGAAAGATGCCCTGCAATTCTTCTTTATTCGGTCTGCACAAGGACATATGTATATCCTTTTGACAGACGTGTGGTTTGACTACCATAAGGAAGATCTTCATTGCCTTGCACAACTTTTAATATTTTTGTTTTGTCTTATGCTTCCTACAGCAAGCAGAAGTAGGGAATTGATAAGGTAACACAAAATATCTGTAAAATCTATTATTTAACACAAAATCATGTCTTTAAAAATTCTCCTGCYGAGAAAAGGTCATCATCTCAGATGATCTGATCTAACTGAGATGCTGTTATTAGCATTTCATTGTCTCTCTGCTTAGACCTATAATGCCATGGAAATAACCTGTTTGGTGCTGTTTTGCTGTTGCTTGGAAGGCCAATTTTCTGTGCCTCACAGATCCCCTTGGTGGAGTGTTGGCTTAGGTGTGAGGGCTGGGATCTTCCCTACCATTAACAGGACGTGATTTCTCCTTCAGTCTTGTCTAAATTCCTTAAACAATTGATGATTCATAGAGGAAACACTACTATGGAAWAGTGATTATTGGAGGCAGGGGGATTAGATAAGTATGAAAATAATGAAAAATGTGAAGGAAACACAGTTTAGGGAAAGAGACAGTGAATAATATYTGGTAGTCTGCTTTCCTAGATGCACCTTTAAGTGTTGGAGGAAGAGGTCTGACATGCTCTACCTGAGTCTGGGTGTCTGCTGATTCATCAGGATAAACACAGGTGGGTTATCCAGGTGTAAGATATCCACTGAAACCACTGGTGTCAAAGGATGAAGACAATTTCTTCATCCATGCAATAGTGCAGAAATGCAGTGGACATTCAAGAGGTGAATTTTGGTGTTGGACAGCAGACCTTTGACTTGCAGAACACACTGAGAGGTGCAGCGATGACTAGCTCTGGCCTGTGTTTTATGTAATGCCTGAAAAAGAATGAAAAAGTAGTCAGAACTTGATGTGCTTTCGTGTGAAGATCAGTATGGTGACTTTAAAGAGGAGAATGCAGCATTGCCAGTGCTGAGACAGAAATCACGTTAACTAGCTTTGGGTACTGACAGTTTTGGCCTATATTGTCATAYGGAAAGTGAGATTTAAGATATTGTACTGTGGCTTATTTTCAGTATTACAGAAGAGTATCAGTCCAATTAAGTGGGCTAAATTTCTGTAAGAAATGTACCACCTACAGTTTGTTAATAAAAAGACAGTTTGCAAAATATTGTAATCACACTTCTGTTAATAACACTTTCTAAATTTTAAGCATTTTCCTTTTCTCTTTCTTTTAGATGAAAAATTTCTTAAAAAATAGTACAGAAATAATGGCAGCAGTCTCTATAATTAAACATACAAACTACAAAAATATAGATGGAAGAAAGAATTCATCCTATTCTTTCTTTTCCTCATTGTCTTATGTTCTTCACTCCCACGGTATTAACAGACTCTTGCTGTAAAAGAAATTGATTCTTCACTCCCAGGCAGGTCATTATAAAAAGGGTTTTAAATCATTTGGTCTTCCCATTTCTGAAATATAGACTTCAGTTTAATATTCTCTGCATTACCAGCAATAAAAAGCCCATAATTTGTGAAAAATGAGCTTTCTCTTCAATATGTTCCCTGATAAGTAGCATTTCTACTCGTTGTTCACTTGTCCCACACCTGTTAACCTGCCATACTGGTACTCAGCACATCATGAAGATGCTGTATTTATTTCTGTTGCACAGCCACATGAAGGTTAAAAACCATGTTAGAGGCTGGCCACTTGGTTAGTAATAAATTATATTTTTTGATTAAGTTGACACTGACATTTGATCATTCGTTGAGTGGATGGGTGCAGTCCTGTGTTGTTATGCCAGACTGCACACACCTTTGTCTTTATGTGTCACTCCAAAAAGCAGGCAGGTAAGATGAGAGTGAAGAAATGCATTCTCCCCTGCTGGCAGTGGTGGTAATTTGCCTGGTATATTCCTGGAAATACAACAGCCACAGGGCAGTCTGGGATAGAATACATTTTCTACAGAAGAGCAAGCACRTTTAAAAGAGACAACCTGATGGCAGTTCACGAAAGAAACTTCCGTGCATCTAAAATAATGTGACAACATGGGCAGTTGGTGTAGATGAACATTGCAGGTCCCTTTCAAATGTAGCATTCTATTCTGTTCTGTTCTGTTCCATTCCATTTCATTCTCCCTAAAAAACATGTTACCTGTAGATACATCTACGATTATATACCCATCTCTTCTTTTCCTATGCTGGACTCCTGCATTAGGACCATGGCCAGCTCCTCTCTTAATTGGGTTCTGGCTAGTTGTCCTGTCCTACTTCAAGCTCATGCTCTCCAGATCTTTTGTTTTTAATTATCTCCTCAAAATTTCTCGTGAAGTTGGACAGARTGCCTTTTTTTCCAAGTTAATTATCCAATCTGAAACATTTTTGATTTTATTCAACCTGCACTAGTTTTGAAATTTTAACTTGTTCAAATTGAAATGAGGTCAAAAACCAGATGCAATTAATTCCATAAAAGATAGCTAATCAAAGAATGTTGGAAAAAAGTAAAATAGATGTTAAACTATGTTCTTTATCAGATGGAGGCACAGAATTATCTTACATGTAAACAACATTAGAAAAATGTTGACTTTTTAAGGTTTTCAGTAAAGTGGATTTCATTTGATAAAAGAATGCCACATACCTTCATACTGGTAGAGAATAGCTGTCCACTGATCATTTTAGTATCATTCACATAAATGTGGAAAGCTGTCATTTTCATATACTTGCAAACAGTATATTTGTTTAACAGGAGTAGATAGTATGTGTTCAGGAGTGAAGCTGGAAGCTGAAAGTGACATTCATGGATAGGATGGTGAAGATGGTCTGGGTCAAGAGCTACACAGTATGAAACTGCTCTCTAGGTTTCTCTGTTCATTGTGCAAAGTGAAATGGAAAGCAGTCAGTGGAGTGTTCTCATCAAAGAATTGATCTGTCTGGTTAAAATTATGAGATCACTGGAACTGCCCTTTACCTGTGATCCCATACTGATATCTGTATTATTTTTAACATTTTGCTCTTTCCTCTTAATAGAATTTTCTATGCTATTGGAGACACAGGGTTAGAGGAGTTAAAACAAATCTTCTTTTTCTGTCTCTTGAATTTACTGTGAAGATAATATTTTAAAGATGTATTTCTATACTGCCAAACAAGTACATAGATAACAATGTTAGTTTCTTTGTACAACATTATGACTGAAAACTAGGTTTTTAAAATCATAGAATATTTTGTGTTGAAAAGAATCTTTAAAGGTTATATAATTAAAACACCCTGCAGTTATCAGGGACATTTCTGGATAATTTCCARATCTCACATGTTCTGGACTTTTACTTCTTAGTTGCTCTAAAGTATATTTGTTTACAATTTGATTTCTGCATGATTGTAATACTTATATCTCTCTGGTCTGCTTTGCTGCTCAGTGCCTATGTTAGTGTTTTTAAAGTTTGCAAGTACACATCTCTTCATCTATTCTTTAATGTCATGGGTTGGATTTAGTCTCTTTCTCTGTCTTATGCAAAACCATTTTTTGGCCTGTGCCTAAACTTTGCCAATGAAAATATACCCAGTCATCTTCATTCAGGAAACCCCCTTCCACAGAAATTCAGCACTGTCTCTAACTCTTCCACTCTTCAATTGGAAAGAAGGAAAAGGTTGGCAGTCAAAACTGGAATCCTGTTACAATCTTACTGATCGAAAATCTGTGCTGCCCTCTGAATTTCCAGGGTCACTATGTGCCTGTTCTAGGTACYTAAACTTTGTAAAAAATATAGTAGACTATTTCCCTAGTGATAAATTGAATCTGCCTGGGAATAGGCAGGAAAGCTTTGGAAAACACATCAAATATACATATATACAGCACTATTTATACAATGATAAATCTGACATTAAGATGACTACAACATGTCTGGAATCCCCTAGACATGTATTTCTCTCTCTGTCTCATAACTCGATCATGGAAGACTATGAGGGAAATTCTATATTTTTCTGAGATCATTGCTATTGAAATGTTACAGCAAAGCAGATATGTTTGAAAAGTCTAGACATGTCCACTTTGCATATATTCACTGTGAATTAAAGGGCTTACTGTGCACGTAGATACAGTTTCCCATGGATTGAATTTATGGTGGAAGCCTTAAACAGCAAATGTGTACATATTTCTGTCTGAAAAATATTGGTCAATAACAGATTCTCCATAAGTACTTCCCATGATAATGAGTAAACTTGATTTCCTGCTTTTATCCCAAAGACTTATCTAACATTTTTCAGTTCACTCTCTCTTCCGTGCACAATTTTTTTTTAATTAAAAATCAGGTGGTTTCATCTGCATCTTAGAGTTTCTGATATGACCTTGGCATGCATTTAGAGGTGTTTTAGGGAAAATCAGACACCTATTTCACTCTAAAATTCCTCTTCCATGTCTTTTGCTGATCAGCTCTCCTTTTGATCTTGCTGTCTCCCTGTTCACTACACATTTCCTTCAATGCCTCCCATTTCCCTTCCTACTTTTTTACTTCRTGAAGAAAAGACACTCTTCAGACACTTCACATCTTGATTTGCCTGATCACTCCTCCATTTCCTCTTCTTTGCCTCAGGACTGCAGCTATAAGACCTGCTGTTTCAAAATGCTCTATGACCTGTTTCGTGTCAGCACCTAATGCTATCTTACCCCATGCTCACTTTCCATCTTTGCCTTTATCTATTCACTCCAGCAAAGTGGAGCAGCAAGTCTTCCTATCACCTCTTTTCTCACCAGTTGTTCCTCTTATGTGAGCTCTTGCCTGCTAAATAAGATAGATAATTGGAATCAGGGAATGTTTCTCATCCTGTGATTTTGCAGAGTACTACGTACACTTTAATATCACAGCTTAATAGACACCGTGACTGTCAATACCATCTGTATATTAAACAGCAAATAGTGAAGATATTGCCAGGTTTCTGCTCCAAACGACATTGAAAGACTCTTCCAAGCTTTAAATTTTGGTGACTCTTGTTGTGACATCTTTAATAGCTGAACATGTAGGTTGTTCTTTGAACCTCACCCAATATCACATGTGCTGCTGGAAATACCTTTCACTTTGTTAGCAGTTAATGGGAAGGAGAGCCTTCATTGGAGTATTAACGAAAAAAGAAACAAAGATTCAGAAGAAAACCATCATCCTTCAAAGTGCTTGCAATGGCAGAACTACTGCAAGAAACAACTGTTTCCTTAGGGGAGATAATTTATTTGACAGTTGATCCATGTGATCTATACTTTGAGTCTGGTGAAGAAACATTTCTGAATTTTTTCAGAAGAGATAGGAGAGGAAATGGAGCTTGTCCAGTGGGAGGCGTCCCTGGCCACTGCAGGGGAGTTTGGAACTAAYTGATCTAATCCCTTAATATTCCAWGATTCTATGAACATCATAAACCATGTCAAAATATGAAGATAATGTATAAAATTAATTTTAATTGTAGATACAGACATTGCTATCCACATTCTTTTTAACTGACTGGCAGAGCCATTATTATCTGAATACAATGTGATCTCTCTTTTAAAGCTAGCCCAACTGTTATGTTAGCATTCCTAGAAATCTATCCCAGATGCAAAAGTTCAACCTTATTTCTTGGCTGTTTGCATAAAAATGGATCTTGACCTTATATTATTATTATTAGTAGTATTAGTATTAGTATTAGTATTAGTATTAATATTATTATCATTATTATCATATAATCACTGTCATCATCATCATCATCATAATCTTTTTGGTTTAAACATTTACAAACTATACATATGAAGTATCAACAAACTGACAATGAAAACATTTTCTTACCATGTCTTAGAGACCTTTATTTTCCTTACAGTTTTCAATAACAATGTTTATTTTCTGGGACAAACAGTAAATTAATAAGAGCAACTTATTACCTTTTTTTTTTTTTTTTCTTAAATTGTGGGACTGGAAAAATCCGATGTTTGCTTTTGGGACACTTAAACTACCAGTTTTTAATTCYAATATTATATTTATCCTAGTATTTATTTTCAACCTATTTAAAACCCAAAATGCAACAGTTCACTGTTGTTTATAAGAACTCCACTGTCACGGTTGCTTGGTGTGCAGAAGAGGAATAGCTTGGAGAAACCTTTTCAGAGGTTCTTACCAGAAAGGGAGAGAGAGATCTTCATCTTTTGGGCTACCATTTGTTTTGCAACATCAGCGTTGTTTATGAGGGCTTCTGTTGGCTGCATTGCTTGGAATATCCTCAAATTTCTGTTAAGAGAGACCCCAATGTAGGGTATGTTCTACGTGCACCTAGCAAATACTGTGCATTTGGTAGAAATGGACTCCAAAGAGTTTTTAAGAAATACACTGAGACCAGTATCAACAGAAATTAATATCAATGTTTAAAAAAAAAAAAAAATCATATATTGTCTCAAAACTGCAATTAGATTTCAAAGCTGAAGCAGCATAAATACCCCTCTGTATTTATAAACAAAATATTTATTGATTGAGCGGTTTTACTCTATATATTCCTTTTTCTTCAACATATTTCTTCCTCTTGCTGATAAGCTCCTGCAATAAACTTCTAAAGAAAAGATGGCTTATTTTCTTTTTGATTAAACCAGCATTATGGAAGGCCTTTTAAAAGAAATAGCTACACTGATTAATTTACCCAACATACCTCTGTGTTTTTAGCACTCTTTTTTTTTGTTCTATCTGAATTTACAAACCTTCTTTCCTCTTTTGAATGAATACTAGAAAAACAAAAGTCTTTGCTTCTTTTTAGTTGCTTTTTTCCTTTGTACTATCTGTCAAAGATGAAATATTAGTATATTAAACAGTATTTCATCTTTTGTTTTACAGGTGACCTGATATTTTTGTTTTCTTTTTTTTCCCTTTCTCTAATGTGCTAATTGCTAACTGCATGCTAAATTCTACAATCTGTGAGGAAATAGGAACATTCATAAAAGATGTGAACTCTTGGTAATTCTTGAGGCTTTACATGGGTATGTGTTTTGGGATTACTCTGTGTCATGTGGATGCAGCTGAGATTACCTGGAAGAGGATGGCCTTGGGAGTCAGTTTATGTTTATTTCAGTACTATATTTGTTTAAGACTATGCACTCTTCTTTCTTATTTTCTGTGTTTATGTCTTTGAAGGCATCTTATTAATTTGGCTCTAACAAGAAGTATGCTGTGCCAGCCAATATTTTTTTTTTGCTTAACATTACTGAGCCGTTGTTTTCTTTTTCTAATCCTAGAAGTCATAGATAATGCAGATATTATCTTTCTGATGATGCAAGATTGTTTGCAACACCACATCCATGAACTTTATGTAGTCTTTTTTTGATTGCTATTCCAAGACTAACCAGATCTCAGAGACAGGAAATTATTCGTGGCATTAATTTCAGTTTTTCTTGAGTCAGTTATTTTTTTCCCTATGTCACCTGAAGCTGTTATTTTCTCTTACTTGTTTACGCCTCTGTTCAAATGACCATTATGAAAATTCATATAAAATTACATATGTTTTTGTTTTTCTGAGTGTTACCTTCATATTAAAGAAAGCCTGCAGTTCTTGTGATCTTTAGCTGTTCAGTTGTTCTGTGTCTGTATTAGGGGTTTTTCCCTCTCACACCGGTATAAATCACAAGGTGTTGGTGTTAGTAATGCCACAGTCAGAATAAATCTTACACTTTAAGCATTCTTTCTGAATTCTTTACCAGGCTTTTAGCTAATGATATGTCAGCATAAACTCCACAGAAATCAATAGTTGCCTAGATCACCATGGACTGGGCCCAAGGTATTATTTGATTTAAAGCATGTTATTTTTTTCTGCAAAAATGATTTTATGTGCTATTGATTTTAGAGTTATATGGTTGTTTGGGTCCCTCTTCTCTTTTGTACTTCTGTTCTAGAGCACTGTTCAAGGACTTCATGAACACCCTAAATCTGGAGGGCAAGCCATAGCTTATGATGTACTTGTGCCAGCAGCAGCATCTGCTGTTTGCTATTTTCTTTGGACTCAGATTTGAGATGGCAGAAATTTGCACATGGTGATCTCTTTGGATATTGGCTTCTGAAAAATGCACCCCTTGGGTTTTGAACATGTGGCTATGTTCTGCCATGTGATGGTTTTCTTTGCAAATGTGGGGTTCCTGCATTTGGTCAGGGTTTAATTCTGTTAGGAACCCTGTTCATTTCTCTGYGTTTGAGTGTCACAACAGCAGAGCTCTATTAATTTCAGCAGAGGCATTGCTATCTTGAATGGTAAAATAGGACATGCAAGTGTGTGCCTTTCTCCCTCCCTCCCTCCCGCTCCTCCTTCCTTCCTGCCTGCCTCCCTCTCCTTTCTTTTTTTCCTTTCTTTTTTCAACAAGGAAACTTTACACCTCTCTGGGTGCATAGACCTGTGCAAATGAAGCAGAATCAGTGATCCAATCCTGATTTAAAACCATCTTAAATATACTCCAAGCTGGAGGATAAGAAATGAAAATTCTGTGTTGCAGAGATTTGCAATCCACAAAACATCTAATCCTAATTGTGTAATATAGCCTGTACTCAACCAGGTCATCGTGGTGCTGAGGCCAGCAACTTCTGTTAGTTAGAAAATAATTATTATCAGTTTAAGGACACATGATCTTCTCTGGCTCCTTCCAGAAACAGAACATACTATGAACCCAATGAAATAAAGAAAAGGGATAAGAGGAAACAAAAGCTGTGTATGGAATATTAATAGCAAAGAACTGATCCTGTTATGGTTTACACCTTCTGACTGATTTCCAAAAGTATTAGATGGTTATGCAGGGATGTATGTTATGGAAAATTGCTTTGAGCTGTTCGAAAGAAACAGCAAAAATTAATGTGCTTCTCTGCATACTAAACATAAACTTGCCAGTCTCATTGCKCTATCTTCTGCAGAGGTCACTAGGATAAATGGTTTAAATTCTCTGCATATCTCACTTTATTAATTAGACATGTTTTTCACATCAGGATGCCTGTTTCTTTGCCTTCATTTCCTTCTTATTTTCTTGCTTCCTCATGCTGCATTGCATTTTAGTCTGAGAACAGAGTTGTATAACACCACACTGTTAACAGTCAGTAGAAGATTGTCTGTTGCCTGGGTATACCTGGGTATATTTTACAAAACCTACTGAGAAATAGGTAAAAATGGTTTTAGAATAAAAAAATAAGGCCAGACAAAAATATGAGTAGAGCATGCTTCTGCAGGCAGTTCTTAGCCACAGAAGGTTGAGTGAAAATGTAGTAAAGGCTTCCTTTCTCTGATTCATACCTTATGAGAGGTTTCTTTAATGMCTGTTTTTGTGTAGCCAAAGCAATGCTCATTTGCCATTTATTTATGATTTAATACACATACATCAGGTTGAAAGGTTAAATGACAGGCACGCCCTGACAAGAAAACTATTGGGCTGATGAGCGTCACAGAAAGCTGACTGAAAGGAGATATTTTTCCTGCAAATAACAGCAGAAATGAACTGAGCACATTTTGGTTTAATAGTACGTTTAACTAATTTTGAATTACTGGGGAATTATTTTGGAATTGTTTCTCATAGCAGCATTAATACCAAATGAATTATTTGAGATCAGTGTTATTGCAGTGAATAATTGCAAATAAATTATTATAATTGCAGGAAAATATAAGTGCTAGCAGTATAATTTTTGCATTTAGTTCTCTTTGTCAAGATTCTATCTGTTTTCTTTTGCATTAAGCTCTCTCTGCTTACTTCTGTTTTCACTGTTCTCACTTTTTAGGTAATGTTTGTAATTCTGGAGGTTCACATGCAAGGTGCAGTGCTGTAATTCTCCGGGGGTTTTGCTCATTCATACCTGTCTGTGTGTATATCTCTAGACTTCTACTGTGGTATCATAGATGTCCTCATAAATCTTAGCAGACTGATTGACTATCAGTGATTTTGCTGAGTTTTACAGGGAGAAAGAGACTGTAAAACTTGCCCCCGCTTGAGAATTTGAGTATGTGAATAATGGTTTCAGCCCAACAATCTTTTTTTCTATCTCCTCTTATTTTTGCTGACACAAGTTTAAAGTAACTTGTTCAAGGTCAGTGGAATTACATCATTGTAAAATTAGGGTGAATAAGAGGAGAACCAGGTTTCCATGTGAATTTCTCCTAGGAGAGCTCTTATTMTTTAATGATCAACTCAGCAAGCTGAGGAATCATTTCCTTTATTTTGTAAATGCAATTAGAAATCAAGCTAAATTTGTTTTGACTTTTGCAGTTATATTTCCTTCAATCTAATGTGAATTAAGCAGRTAAGAAGGATTCCTCTGCCTATGTAATTATACAACTCACATTTGTAAATTTAAATGAAGAAAAGAGAAGAAGGATTTTGGAATCTGGTAGCGAATCCTTATTTGATGAAGCAAGGAGAAGGGTTTGACACAGGTAATTTGAAAAAGCCTTAAATTTAAAGATTTAGTTGAGCTTTGCCTTCTTAATTTTGGGTATTTCAACTTAGTGGAGAAGCTAGCCAGTAGTTTTATTCATTTTTCTTAGTGTTTGAGTAGGCTGCTCGTATTACAAAGAAATGTTGAAATTTCTCTGTGAATGTCTTGGGAAACATCAAGGGAACTTGCTTTCTCTATCTCTCCAATAAGAAATCRTTTCAGGAATAGACTTTCTTAGAAGGATCAGGATGTTAGTGCYTAGGTGAAATCACTTAAAAAAAGATGGATGGGAGAATTCCTGAATCTAGGAACCAGTGTAGTCCAGCATGCAGTATAAAAAAACCTAAGAATATTTTATTATTTTATCTTGATGATGTCTGGTGAGCCTGCCTGTGATGACTGAGTGTGTGCTGCCATGTGTGAGMGGAGATTTCTGCAGTCCTTCTCATGCAGCTTTGCAGGAATGGCCTGGAGCACATGCCTCCATGGCAGGTACCACAAAGGACATTCTTTTTACCACACTACTGATAGATTTTATATCTGCACATTGCAGGAAAGCTCTTCTGGGTCCCATATTTCCAYAAATGGCGAGGAATGCTCTTTAAACTTCCATTCCACTACAATAATGAAGGATGCATAATACTTTGTAACTACGAAGCCYTATTGCAAGGGTCAGTTTTGGCTTCCAAGTGTTGCTTGAGGTTTATCTAATTCTGCATTTACTAGTCTGGCTTTATCAGAAGGAAAAACTGGCCAAAAGACAGAGTTGAGTGACTTGTGATTGAAAGAAAAGCAAGTGCTGAAAAACCCCCATTACTTTGATATATAAGTCTTTGTGAATTTTACTCCCCATTTTTAGCTATACAGGAATTTTGTGGCTGGCAGCTTATTTCTGTCGTATTTCTTTGGCTTAGCTTTGTGTTAATTACCTAAATTTACTCATTTAGAGGCATCCCTGCATGCAGTTTGGCAGGCACATGTTTTCCTAAAGAGACTTTCATGTATGCTTTTCTGTCTGCACTGGAAGCTGCATTTAGTGTACTGTACTTCAAAATGTTATTGTTTGCTTTTAGTCAGATAAACAAATATTATGATAATGAAAAGTCCATGAACAAATGGTGACAACAGCAGAGCACTAAACATAAGAATTAATTAGCAAGAACAGTCAGCCATCCCAGATGTCTGATGTAATTTTGAAGAGAGAACTTGAAATATTTAAGACATTCAAAGCAGCACTTAGGAGGGTGAAAAACACCCATGCACTTTAACATCTAAATTACAAATGTGATCTCTCTCTTAGCTACTGGCTTATAAATGAATGATACCAAGACTTGCATGCCTACAGCTCATCAGCTTTAATAAAAAGACTTTACCTGTTTTCTGACCATATGTTTCTTCCCAGTTTTGAATTTTTTTTGTCASAATGGGCAAGGAGCCAGTGGGTGGAGGAAGGATTCTTCTCATTGTCAGTAGCTCAGGCCTGTACACGTCACAGCAATTTCTAATGCCTTGTTTTCAAAAGTGGACCCAGAGCTCATAAAATGTCATGCTGAAGCACAAATGATTCCATTATGTCTGTGTCATCCCCCATTTCTTTTACCACCATTTTTTCACTGCTACAACTCCTGGGTGCATCTCTTCTTACTTTGCCGAGGTTTGGAGACACATTTATAAGTCGGTCAAAGAGTGAGGTCCTGCTGTGTCTGTGAGGGTCCAGATAWCTCAATTTATCTCTGATCCATGCAAATACACAATTTTATTCTTTTTAAGTAGCAAGTAAAGTTGCTTAGAGGCTTCATTTACTCTTGGTCAGCCTGAACCTGTGTGTGTGACTGTTTAAGACAGTGGACTTGTGCTGCTATAAAAAATACTCTGAAAATAGTATCTCAGCTGCCAASCTTGGCAGGAGCAGTCTCTAGGAGCCCAGTGTTCCTGGTGGGTATTGCCAGGCTGTGGCTCAGCTACCTACGGAGGAAAGGAGACAAACTGAATTCCCTGTTACCAGCTTTTCTGTAACCATATGCAGTTGAATTACAGCTGGCAGATGTATCCTCAGATGGACTGGGATTCAGGGAAGAGCTCCTGATTTTTTTCTTCTGTGATTGCTATTAGACCAAGGCTAAATACAATTTTCTCCTAAAGAAAAACTGTTCAGAGGTGGTCTGTCCACTTMAAGTATGACCATAGGAGTTTATTTTCTAAAAAAGCCCTTGTCGCTCTTAGTTAAGCAGATCACATCATGGCAGGAGTTTGGTTCTGAGTCCAGATAAAGATKAATGTGAGGTTTAACTTCACTGGAAATGGGAATTGTCCCTGTGTGCTGAATGAGATTTGTAAAATGAGGAAATACTTACTAAGGCAGAGCACTGGCATATTTTCAAATTAAGAYCACAGTGAAAATGAATTCAGTGCACTCTGGTTAATTAACTAACTAGAAAGGTATGAGAAATTCTATCTCCAATGACTAACACAGTCTGCCTTTTGATCTCAGTGCAATAAGAAGGAAGACAGAGCTATTGAATGTCTT
The DNA here is from genome assembly GCF_030028575.1 of Malurus melanocephalus. Classification (NCBI taxonomy): domain Eukaryota; kingdom Metazoa; phylum Chordata; class Aves; order Passeriformes; family Maluridae; genus Malurus; species Malurus melanocephalus. The sequence continues at coordinate 1,249,775 of NW_026623286.1, forward strand.
AACAATGTTGATTTTGTATATTCAATGAAAGTTTCCCAGAACTGCAAATATTTAGAGTGAATATATGTTCTTGTGTAGTCATTTCTCCATGACTACGTTATCTCCAAATAACTGAGTGCCATTTCTTTTGTGTAACAGCCATCATCTGTGCTAAAAGGAAAAAGGCAGTGGCAGGCTCTACTTGGTGGGCTTTCTCCTAAGAAAATTTCAAGTCCATTTCAAATGGGCTCAGTTCTTCCCAATTTCTATTTCATATGTAAATGGTTTATCTCTTGGCACTGGACAATTTCTGGAACGCTGGCTATGTGAAAAAATGGAGGGAAATCCTTACTAAATGTCACCTTCATGGGGCTGAGCACAGCTTCTGCAGGAGGGACTTCTGCGTCACAGCAAACTCCTGCTTTCACAGGCCCTTTCTTTTCCACACCTGTGACATCAAAAAGTGTCTGGTGCCTGCCCTGMAATAGTGTTTAGGGATAAAAATTCCATCTGGAAAGATGGTAGTTATGTACAGAAGTGTGAAGAGGGCAACGGAGTAGCATAGGAAAGTGAATAGGAAAGCCACCCGTGAGCCAAACCAACAGCCAGAATGCCTGGTGTGCCTTCCTCTAGTGGTCACATCACCCCCCTCAGCCCATTTCTTTTTCCTGCAGGCAAGCTGGGTGATTCCCTGATGAATTGACCTGATGATTCCCTTGTCAATAACCGAAGGCAAGGGAAGAAAAGGCAAGGTCGTTAGGGAGGAATGAAATGGGACTGAAAAGCAAAGCAGGTCCTAGGAGAAAAGATACTGCCATTAACGTGATACGGGTTACATGAGAGGATTTTTTTGTTTTTAAAGAAAGAAAAGGGCAGGTAAAAGAAAGAGTAATGAACATTCAAGACAGTTGTGAAGGAAAAATTATCATGATTAATACAGGTGATATAATGAGGAATACAGAAAATGAAAGTACGTACAAGAACAGGGAAAAATTATAACCTTTTAGGTGTTAATTTTCTTCTGTTTTATTGGCAGACATTCTTGAAAGCCTTTAGGAAGATGATCAGGTCAGATAGGTAATTTCTGACAACTATATCTCTGCTGTGGAGATTGCCTTTAAACAACTGGCATTGTTTGCTCCTCTGAGTTAATATCTTAATGACATAACCATTTATATTCTATTCTGGTTTTCAGTGTTGGTCTTTCTTCCCTTGACAGTCCTAACAAGACTCTAAAGTGACATTATCTAAGTGGTGTGGCTTTTAAGATAAAAAACTTGAAACATTGCCAAGTGTAACATTACAGGTGCTTGTTGGAGCAACTTCGGGGGTAGATAGATTGCATTGGAATTGTTACTTCACAGATCTATACCACAGGTCTCATAACTGAATAAAAAGGCTTAAAGATATGAAATAAGTTGAACCCATCCTGCTGTGAAGCTTGGAGCCTAGAAGGAAAATAAATTTCACAGTTGTTATTCACAGAGAAATAATTATTTTTATATACACCTTTATATTTTTAGGAGACTTGATTTTGAACAATTGTGTTGGCAATATAGAATAGTGTGGAGTAAAAATAGCTTACTGCTCTAGAGACAGCCTGTGGCAAAGGGCAAATTTAATGTGAGCATTGTCTAAGACATTCAGTTGTGCCTATACAAATTCTGATGATCTACCAGGGAGGAGTAGATTACAATGTTTTTCTTATGCATTCAGGCTTCCTTCCACCAATCTTCCGCCCCCCATTTTCCCCCATAGGATACTGGGACAGATAGCAAAAATACAGACACAGGAATTTGGATTGGAGTCATTAGTTGCCTGGGTCATTTATATTYGGGTTGTGTCAGAAGTTCAGAAGTGCTCTGAGCCTTCCTCCTCTTCCCTTGGTCCCTCTATGGAGGTCTATGTTTTCTGCATTTCTCCAGGATGAGGAAGATCCTTGTCTAAAGTGTTATAATCCACCTTGCAGTTCAGGAGATGCTACTGCTCATGTTATAAAAGTGGATGAATCTTGAGAAAGTGTGCCTCAGGCCATTTAAGCTTTTTATACTGCACTTAGTGTGGAGGAGAGGCGAGAAGAAGCCATGCCAGTGAGATGTAAGTATTGCTCTAACACCTCTCCATTTCTGTGCTGATGGAGGACTGCTGAGGAATGCTGCCAGGAAATATTCCTCACACAACCAATTACTTGCAGCAGCACCTGTGAGTTTCTTCAGCCCAGCAGACAGCCAGTGAAAGGGTGTACACCCAGTGCCTTCTTTCTAATAGTTCCAATGTTTTAATTCCCTAAGTTTGCAGCAAATACTTGTTTCTTTCCATTTCACTTTGCTACCTCTTATTTGAAGGAATAACCTTCCCTTCATTCCTCATCACTTCTCCGCCCCACAGGACACAGTGCTGGAATATCGGTAAACTCCAGTGGTGCTATCATGCTCATCTAACTACAGCAGTGTCCTATGATTCCAGCTTTGCAGCTGSTTTACATATATACAATTTTTATCTCCCATTCCTTAAAATGTCTTGTTACAGGAAGCATTGCTGTTTGTTCCCCAGCCTCCTCTCTCTCCTTCCTGAAAAGGAGAAAGTATGGCTGTAATAAGCAAGGTCTGACTCTCTTCTTCTGAGGACTCTTTTCTGTCGAGGGGGCTCAGCTGTTCATTACTGAATATTCTTCAGTTTGAATGTGTGTCTGACTTACACAACTCAGATCTCATTGTCTCTCACCTCCATTTATATGAAGAAATTTAATATAAAAATGGAGCAGAAAAAAAGATACCTTTAACCTATCATCTAACAAAATTAAAATCTGTTAAAATTCRTATTAGTTAGTAGATAATGAATGGGAAAGCTCTCTTTTTTGATGCTGGCTGTGGTGACTGTTTTACTCAGAGAAAGTGGTGTGTGGGAAGCAGCCAGAAACAACCATGAGCCAAATGTGAGACTGAAAGGGAATCAGAGTGGTACAAATGGCTCACAGCACAGAGCGTGTCCTCTGTAACTGCTGAAGCTCTTACTTTGAAGAAAAATCAACCCTGCTTGTTCTGATACACGAGGAAAAAAAGACTTTGGCAAATCTCCTCTGGAATTTTTGAAAATTTGTTTAATTTTTCTCTATGTCTGTTATGTTGTATCAGAAAGTGGGATAACCATTCTTCTCTACCCACTGTGGATACTGAGTTATGAAATCACTGCTGTTTGTAAAACACAGGGACATCCTTAATTGGAAGGATCAAACATTTCCTCAATTGGAAAAATCAAACATCTTGAATAAATAATTTTGTACTGGGCGTTTTTTCTTCCTACTAAGTATGAAACAATCTTAATGGTCTTGGATTTATAGCTAGCTTTAATCTGCTCCCAGGTGGCCACTAATCCTGGAGAAACGTTCAATTTTTTTCAACAATTGGTTGCCTTAGTAATGAATATTTCTAATGAGAGTATAGAAACTGATCACAATCTATATGTAGCACAAAACACTTACCGGTGTACTCATAGTGGTTATATTATTGTTAGTATGCATAGTTTTAAGACGTTGTCTGCTTGCAGTCGGTTTCTTAACTCTCTAACATCCAATAGATTTGAGYAATGTTTGCTTTATCCACAGGGCTCCAAATTCATGAAGATTCATGTTGTTCGTAACATGCCTAACTTACCTTTGAATAGGGAATTTTTTCAAAGAATCATGGAACATATTGCTGGTTTTTTGCATTTTAGGGAGGAGATAAGGCGTAAATGATGTTGTCACAAACGTGGTACTAGTAATTGTCTACGATGAGTGCAGGCTTTTTATTCACAACAAACCAGTCTCTTTAGTGACAGCTGCCATCAATACTCATTAGAAATATGCAAACTTTATACTGCTTCTAGAGCAARGATTTAAAAAATTAGAGATAAATTTAATAATCCCCAGACCTGCCACATACTTAAAARCATCCACTCGCATAAACACTCATTGCATCCACTGAAAGCCTTCTACTTCTGATTGTTCTGATGATATACTGCTGTGCTGAGGCTTCTAAAATGAATTAAGTCCTACTTTTACAACTACTCTTATTGGAAAACACATCACTTTTATGAATTACTTCTGCAGAGTGTGTAACATTCCATGAGTATATCTATTTTGTAGGTTAATCATGATGAGATTGCATAGGCTCAAATTATGTAATTTTTCAGTTTCCTTGAAAGTCAGGAATGCAAACCCCTTGAATAGACTCAGATTATAAACACTGTTCATATAACTTTGTATCTTGAAAGTCTCTTTTGGTGCTCTGTCATTAAAATATTATGAAAAATGAAAGAACTCTGATTAAATATGCCTTCATGGATAAATTTACATTAATGTGAGATGATTAATTATGAGTTAATACCCTGTTCAGAAAAAGCATTTTAGGTGGCATAATGAACAGGGTACGATGATAATCCAACAGCAGTCCTCTGTTGAGAAAATCAAAAGCCAGACACAAAGTGCTATTATGCATTTTGGGGCTATGCTGAAAATAATCAAAATTCTGAGCTCCCGTTCAACTGTGCTCTCCTTGCACCACAAGATGTCACTATGCAATCCAGGATGATTTTTAGCTTTTAAATTTTTTTAAAAGGATTTTTAAAGCTAAACTCGGAAACAGGTTAATTTATTTTTCTGTGTTCTCAGGAAGAAAATAAAGCTCATAGGATAGCCTATATTGAACACTCATCATGTTTTTTAAATAAATTAAAGGGTATAGGACTGCCAAAAGCTTGGGAACAACCTCCTTCATTTAAACAGTAGTGTATAGATCCTGCCATCAGTCCTTGTGAATCTGCTGATGATCCATAAGAATTCCAGGAGCATGTTTAGGGCAATTTTTCCTGAGTGCCATTTTTAAGGGTGTTACTCAGCTGTTCAGTCTTCCTGCTCATCCCTCCACCAGGCAGTGTGAAAGGACAGGCTTTGTCTCCTACTATCACAAGCACACATCCARCTAGGTGGAAGTAAAGCGTGTAAGAGTATTAAGCTGTCAAAGAATTACACCAGTTCTAAAAAATAGCAGCAATTTCCTGTGCTCCATGCTACAATTAAGCAGTCATAATATGGCATCCTATAGATGCCAGCCCCAGAAAGAATCAGTTGAAAAAAAATCACTGACAGTAGAGATCTCATTTTCTGTATTCCTGTTTTAGTGGAAAAATATGTGTTTAAGTCTTTCTTTCTTTGATACATTTCTTGGTAGGACTGTGATCTTTTACACTTCTGTCATATTTGGCCTGGATTTTTTAACTCTTTTTTTTCTTTTTTTTTCCTTCCCTGGGARATTAGATAAGGACATTCTGTCTACACATATGCCTCTTTATGGCTGCTGCCTAAGTAAGTAAAGTGCTGTAACTTCGAGATAAGGCAAACACCACAGTCAGAAAATATTCTCTGGGAAAACCTTGTGCAAATGAACACTTCATCTTACCTCACCTTGGTGGTGGAACAAGAAAGTCACACCTAAAAAAAATGTTTTAAGTGACTCTGCATTCAAAACGTGTTTCTGTCTTCTGACCTGAGGCTGACTGTGGTGCACAGCATGAAAATTTAAGCCAGCCAAAAGTATTTATTTACAAGCTAAGGATGAATTATRGAATCCTGAGAGCAAGGACCCTGCTATTCAGTTATACATGTCTTTCACTTWATTCAAACATCTAATGGAAAATTCTATGATAGGCCCTTTCTCTGATGCTACACATCAGCAATATCTCTGCAGAAAAGGAAGCAGAGAGATTGACACAGAGGTCTTRCTGATTGGATCAGGGAAGAAATAAAGCTCAGCTGCTTCATTTCAATTCTGTAATATTATGTATATACCTAAGTTTTGTTAGGACCGTGATTGACTACTCCTTCTTTCTCTTACCCCTTGATTTCTTTTACTGCTTTTATACTGTCTTGTTTTGGTTTTTTTTTTAATTTTCAGGAGGTAAAATCTTGCCCATAGAGCCTCTGAAATACTCTTGTTGTCATCCTCCTGGCACCATAACCCGTGTCCTGGACAGTCAGGGGAARGTTCCCTCCACCCCTTAGTCTAACTCATCCTTGCCCCTGGCCTGACTGCACATTGCTATCATGGCTGTACAATATGGCCTGTCCCAATGCATCCTTATTTCACTGTCCAGATTTTCCTAAATGCCATGTGTTGAGATGAAATAGCTCTGTGGTGCAGCTGGGGCACAGACTGTTCTGCCTAGCAGTCAGTCAGTCAGCTACGTCCAACTCCCCAGGCATGCTGCTGCACAGAATCACAGAATATCCTGAGCTGGAAAGGACCCACAGGGATCATCGAATCCCGCTTCTGGCTCTACACGTGACAGCCCCTAAAATCCCACCATGTGCCAGAGACAGGGGGTGTGTGCAGGGGAGGCCATGGCCCTGCAGAGGTGCCTCTCTGGCTGGGGACAGTGGCTGTGGTTTTGGGGGCTGCCAGGTGGACTGTGCTGTGCCAGGGCAGAGGCAGTGATGGAGCCAGGACGAGCATGGTAACTCCAGCTATGTTAGCTGGAGAGATGGGAAGTGTTTTCACACAGGGCTGGAGGTGCTCCTTAGTCCTGGAGAAGAGGGCCACTACGGATTYTGTGTGTGGTATATACAGATACATTTTCAGCTTGTGGGCTCTTATTCTCTAGCCATGGTAAGGGAAGAAGACAGAAGCACCCAGAGGAAGGGTGGCGCCATCAACTTGTTTTTACTGATCTTTTTGGCCAAAAAGGATGGCACTGAAATATTCAGTCTGTCAATGTAACTATCAGTTGCATCAGTTACTTCAGCACATGGCATCAATAGTGGTGTTTTAAAAGCTGTTTATTCCTTTTTAAAGCAGTACCCATTCTGCCCCCACTGCCTGGCAGCATTGCTTACACTATCGCTGGAGAAGGTGACACTGAAAGGCTGAATACCTTTCCTGCACCAYGGAGAGTCAGTGAAGAGTGCCAGCACAGAAGGCCCACGAGGGATGGAGAAGGAAACCAGGGAAATATTGTCATTCTCTAACCTGGGACTTAGCCGATATTTGGACACACTGCACGTGCTTGGCTCTGGAAAAGGCAACAACTTATGATTGCACTGATACCTGGAGAACAGACATTTCAGGAAAAATGATCAGGAGACGGCTGTGGCTGTGACTGAATGTGGAGGCACAGAGGAGTGTTACAAACCCAAGTATAGAGTGGAAACGTCTTTTTGTACTTCCAGAGTAGAATGTTGGGAACAATGCCTTTTCCTTGTGAGAAGGGAGAGAAACCTCTTTCTCTATCTCTTCTGTTTATGCTGGTTGCACTGAGCCTAGAGAGGAGGACACACATTTTACTTCAAATGAGAGAGGTTGTTAGTCTGCTTGTAGCTCATTCATGGTTGCTGTCTGATAAAGTACAGGGAAATAAATTTCTGTTCAGTTTGAGTGGGTGGAATAGAAAAATGGTACAAATGGTCCAATAAGCAAAACAAATCAAAACAGACCAAGAGATTAAAATGGGAGTAAATCAGAATTGAGAGGCTGCTACCCTACCTCTTGGGACCTGGAGGGTTTTCATCTAGAATTTAGGTGCCTACTACTGGTTACCATTCTGTCTGAACAGCAGCATAGAAATGCTTTGTAAATTAGCATTTTTGTTTTATGCTAGTTTTTTGCCRGTAAATGCTCGAAATACTCTCCCAAATCAACCATTGCAGCAGTTGGGCCTCAGCTGTGGCAGGGCCCAGCAATGTGGGTGTCCTCTTAACGAATCTGAGGTGGCACAGATGTTTCTTGATATGAAATGTAAACTGGGGTCCCTGAGATGAGCTGCCTAGCASTTAGATGGCAACAAGATACAAATGTACGTTTAGCCTGGTAAGCTTTCTGYGGAGAATCTTGGTTCTTTAAACCTCATGAGTCACCATCTTTCTGCAATTTTGGCAGAGAACAAAATGTTGGTAAGCACAGTCTTTTCASTAAGGTTTTATTTTAGATATATTTCTGATTTGAGGTTGCTCCAGACAAGAGTAGGGAAAATACCGAGGCCTCTTAAGCCTGCGGTAAAGAAGAGGATGGATCAGACCTCTTTTGGAGTGGGCTTTGAGACCCACCTAAGGGAAAAGCACAAAGCTAGTAGGGCCTGCTTCTAGTGTATAGTGCTAATTTTTATGAAAATTGGCATAATTGGGCCCATTCAGTAGCAGGAATCTCGCATGGAAGTGGTTTTACTGTATGTATGACAAAACTGCAAACTGCTGCTCTGAGAAGGTTAGACAGAGAAAAGAGAAAGGTTTTAATGTAGTGAAATTATACTAATGGGAAGTTCTCAACCTTGAAGAGGGTCAGGACTTTTAATATAACCATTTAAAAGAATAATACCATTCTTAGCAAACCTTTCTATTCAGAATGAATTACTTTGCTGGCACCTGATTGACAAAGATGTTTTTTAGTATCAGACATAACACACAGTACACAAGGACATRTATTTTCTTGCTGGAGAGCAACAGATTATTGCCTGCGCTGCTGTTTTTTAACATCACTACCTAAATGGTTTTTATGTACTGAAAACAAAAAGCAGGGAGGAGAAAGAAAAGCTTTTGAAGAAAAAAATAATTTTCCAATAACCCCCATTAACGATAGAGGTCATTGAGGTAAAATGAATGGGACTAGAAATCCACTAAAAGCTACTGTACAAGGTACATTGAGACTGACAAGCCTTTCACCAAGTAGTTACAAATGGGGCTAATTGTTTAAACTTGTTAGCCATTGCCAGAACCTCTGATCCTTGAGTCAGCTGTGGAGGCTATGGCAGAAATCGATAAGGCATTGCACACAGTGAACTGCTAGACCATATAGATTGCCTGAAGGGAATTGCTTAGTTCCCTCAGGCCTGGAAGCTGAAAGCAGCCAGTTGAATCTCCACAAAGATTGAGAACACTGGCCTGGGGCAGTTAAGCCTTTTGCCACTTAGGGCAGTGGTGAGGAAAAGACAAGGGAGTAGAAATCCAGCAGGAGATTACAGGCTGTACTTCAATGCTGTGGTGAAACTCTTGTTGTATGTACAGCCATCATCTGCGTTAAGAAGYGAATGACCTGAGGCTGGCACTGTTGTCTCAGAAGTAACAAAAAGCATGGCAGTACCATCACTGACATGAACAATCTGATAGCAAGCTACAGATATGAACTACAGCTGATATGAAAAGGAGACATCCCCTAAGGCTGTCATTCTGAAACTCTTGGAGAAATTCCTTCCCATTGGCACATTTTGAAAGGTTCCTGTACATTGATCATCTGCTTTCAGGTGGACTACTGCAAGGCTTCAATTAAATGAAGCATGWTTTTGTGAAAATTTTAAACAAGCTGTCAGCAAGCGATGAAAGAGAAATGCTGGTACTTGCAAGCCAAGAGATTTTTAAAAAACAGAAGGGTGCCATTGCTAGACCTGGTGGTCTCCTTGCCATCAGAGTCAGTTGTAGCTTCCATTTCCATCCAGTTTCCAACCAGTGTTTCACAAAGCATTGGCATGTGTGCTACACCTCGGACTACRTTTTGAAAAAACATCTCTTGTCTGTTGTGATCTCTCTGTTGCTCTTTAGCTTTTGTTCTCTCCCTTCCAGATGTTTAATAATGCAGGGCTCTGTGGCAGCTGGCTGGCCAATCCTTGGTGTTATTCCCCAGGGCTGCTCACTCCCTTTCACCTGTCCTGTGTCTGCCCAAGACAACAGAAAATTATTCACATAATTTGTTTCAGTTTTTTTTCCTAACTATTTTTGAGGGAAAACCAAATAGCTTGGCAGTCAAAGAATGTCACTATTTAAGGAAGAATTGAAAATGAAGAGGCTTTTCTGATTCAGAAATTGCGTGGATGAAAACATGGTATGCCAGAYACAGGCTCAAGTTTTAATAGGGTTATTTTCTGTGCTGAAGAGGGTGTGCCTATGTGTTTGTCTGCTCATACATCTTTCTCTCTTTCTCACTTTCTTGCTCTCTTTTTTTTCTCTCTTGATGTCTTTTACTCTCTCTCTGTCTTTCTCTCTTGCTTTGTCTTGCCTCTCTTGTTTTTCTCCATAAATGTATTTTCATACACAGTGGTGTAAAAAATTCAGAAAACCTTTATGAGTTAAAAAAAGAATGCCTTGTACAGGGATAGCCCCAATGACATYCTTCCTGCTGGAAAACGTTCAAATGGAACAAAGGCAAAAAATATCGAGGTTGTGAATTTATTGCTGTCACTGTTTTCAGCTCTCTTTCTCATACACGGTGCATTTTGCCCAGGTTCTCACTACTCTGAAAATGACTATTGTTACAGTTGCTTGATTGCTTATAGAGAAAAAGAAGATGACAGCCTGTTAGAGGTCACTAAGGATCTTTTTCTGAAAAAGGTTTGCTAAATGATACAGTAAAAAGCATCTGATGTGGTCAGAGAATGATGAAGAAAGTAAGTTTTTCCCAGATACTGTGGTTTGTTTTAGTTTTTAATAGGCTGTGTAGGACATGACTAAGGTTTTTCGAATTCCTTGTCAGACTGGAGATAACATGCTAGTAAACCTATGTGGACCTTGGAGAAAACCACCAAAGTCAACACAGGTAAGCTGAGAGCCATTATCTACATGATTTACAAGGAAATTCCTCAGTAGATGAACACCCGAGCCAACTAAGTGGYATTATTGTTACAGGGGAAGGTAACAAGAAGGTTATTTCAGATGTAATTGGTAATGACCAATCAATGAAATAGGGCATTGGCCGCAATGAAGGTGACTGTAGGGTTCTCTGGTCAGAAGTGGGCTGTTTGTGCTAAACCCTAACCAGCAGGTTTTTTGTGACAGATGACCATGCTTCAAGAAATGGGTAGAAATTGATGGAAAAATTTTTGAAAGAAGTTTTAGTTGTTTGGGTTTTTAATCTCATTTGTTCTTGGACAGATTTACTCCAGAGGAAAAAGTACAATTATACAGTGCTATGGCAGGGTATTAACTCTAAATAAAACTTCTCATTTTTCTCGCTTTACGTGGCTTTAAATTTCTGCAACACATCTATCACAATCTCATCATGAATTGCTGGCTAGCATATGAAAGTTTGTGGTGGAAAAGTACTTCAGATGCAGAAAAGTCTCCCAATGAGGGAGTCAGTCATAAGTATCTTGGTGCAGAAGYTGTTGATGGTAAACACTAGCTAAATCTATAGAAGAGAAATCAATTCATTCCACTTACAAACCATATGCCTCCTGCTTTCTTTTGCATAACCACAGTAAGGGGCTCAGAAGCAGGGATATCAATAAAACCATTAAGCAGTAATTTTTCTATCTGTGATTCAACATCACTTTGAATGAATACCTAACACAGCTTTTKCAGTACTGGAGAATCCTTTCTGTGAATGCCTTTTTTCCATAACTATCATAACTTCCTAAACTTTTGAAAATGTGCAGCAAGCATAACACAAAACCTCAAAACAATACATCTGAATTTATTCCACTTCTTTGTGGTTCTCCCCTCTGCTACACTGACCCACATAAGGGCTTGCTTTCTGTTGCCTTTTACGATTAATTAGTTTTGAAGGACTATGGGCAGCTTTACCATTTGTCATAAGCTTTGACTGAGATCTTCAGACAATATTTCTTGTATTCTCTGTGTTTATGTCATGTTTCAGAGTCCAAACTCCTGGTTAACTGTCCAGAAAGTTARGTGTAAGTGGTAATGTTAGAGGAGATGTTTAATTGTGTTTCTTGTGATTGAGAGAAAGTTATAGATAGGATATGGAGAAGACTAATTTATAGATAGGATATGGCAGCTTTCAAGAGTAAATTTACTGGAAAGGAAGACACAGTGCTATGAATTAAACTCCCATTATSACCATTCTTCACTATGGGAAAATTTGGCGATTTTGTGTTTTCTGAAGATAGCAGTTTTGGATTCATTCTTACAGAACACTTTGCATTCCTATCTTCRTAACTCCATTTTTGTTTTCCTTGATACATTGTGGCTCTGAAAAATTTTTGATCCAGGATGAAGAAACAGCTCTGAAAGTAACCTAGTGTTTAGGGAATGGCAAACTCAAAATTATGAATAGAACTTCAAATCTGTGCCTTCATGTAGAGAAAGATTTTTTTATTCTTGTAATTTGAGGTCTCCAAGTGACCCAAGTCCTGGATTCTGCTTAGAATGAAGCCGTCGTGTTTTCAGACAGGTAGAGTTTTTCAAGAATGTTGCTGTTTCAGCTGTGGTTGTCAAACAAGGAAGTCATAAATTTGTGTATTCATATTGTATTAGCTGTGAGCATTAGGAGAGGCACAACATTTTAGTCAACTGCAGAGAGAAGTGAATGTATTTCATGAGAAGGGCAAGGATATGGACCGAACTTRTGATGAAATATTTTCTCTGATACAATCTAAAAGAACCCCAATGTGTCCTGCAGAATAATGCAAGGGATTGATAGCAAGGCATCAAGATATATTGTCAAAGAAAATAAACAATTCTSGTTGATCTATTGTCACACAGGTGCACAGCAGTGCTCTCTGGAGTCAGGGTACACCCAGCACTACTTCCTTAAGTAGACCCAGCAGAGCATTTAAGCAGGAGAGGTGATGGTTCCACCCTCTGTAATGGCTGGGATGAATAAGTCCATACAAAGAACTGTTGCTGGCTGAGGTAAGTTCAAATTTAGTGATTTTCAGACATACAATTCAGGAAAAAACCAGCTAAAAAACTTACAGTTTTTATAGTAAATCCATGGATGACTAAATTATGAACTTTGCAACAATACAGTAATTCCTCATGAGGGACTTGTTCTTCTTCTCTTACAGAACAGTGATAAAAAAACATCCGCTGCTTCTCTGACTCATCAAAAAGAAAATGCTCGAGGGTTGGTTTTMAAGGCACTTTTTCAGACTCATTCATGGTTTAATGAATTGTGACCTAGCCAATTCCTCTTAGTTAAAAGAGTTATGACTCTCACACTTTTGCCAAAGGAGTTTGTAGTATACATTATACAGAGACCTTAAACCTGTCAGATTCACCTTTTTCAGGATATTCTCAGTACAGTTTTAGAAGGCTGAAGGCATCTTTGAATGAATTGGATTCAAGCCTCCATCTCTCAGATTGTCTTTGGAGTATATCCCAATTTTATACTAATGAATAAATGTCAAATAAAGATRCTATGGAAATAGCTACTTTTTATTCTCCAAACCTCATGTTTCATTGTGGAAATATTTCAGTCTGTGTTATGTAATTTGATTTAACAGCAGAATYTTGGAGACAAGTTCTTTCTCTTTGGTCTCTCTCCCTCTAGATTAAGAACTGTTATGACAGTGTAGTTTTGTTGGTTTATTTGCTTTGTTAAAGTGCATTCTGCTATACATTTATGTGGAAGAAGGAAGATTAAATGTGTTTTATACTTAGACTGGAAAACACGGAAAATTTGGAAAGCTTTTAGTTGTTATGGGAGTTTGTTTAACAGCTGGGCTGTCTCTGAAAAATTTTTTTGGTATGGCTACTGGTAGACTTACATTTACCCAGCTGATTCTTAGCATAAGACTAGTGKAATATTCTGTGGGTTGGAGACCAGAATCTCATCTATGGGTTAAAGGGAAATAATTATTCAGCTGTAACCCTAAAACCTTGTGTAGATTTTACGCCTAATTTAATTCCATTTTGAAAAGTCCAATGAAAAAATAAGATATTCTTGGAAATATGGGAACTTTTAGCTGGATGATTTTTATCTGCTTGCTCCTCTCTGTACAAGTCAGCAATCAGAAGGCACAATTGGTAAGARCAATATGTTTGTTTTCAAAGTTATCTGAAAGGGAAATGGAATAGGGCATGGTCAATGAGAATTCCCTCAGTCATGGCTAATTCAATCCTGTGTTATGAAATTTGRATGATTTGTATTAGTTTATTTCATCSCAGACTCAAAGTTTTGTGGAAACAACAAGTGATTGGCAGCAGCTTCATGAAAAAAGATGGGGAGAATATATTACTACACTACTTGCTCCTTGGCAAGTTAATATATAGGCAGATTGATGCAAACACATAAGTTTAAACTTATTTTGATGAAACTGGACAAAGGGTTCCAGCACTGTGTTCYGTTCAGTAGCTTGAAAAATAAAGTRCAGGTATATTGATATAATCTTGGTTCCTATGTTATTTTTCTGATCTTTTTCCCCCCACCAATCCTTGTAGTTGTCCTATTCCATTCCTGTTTAGATCTCCTTGAATTGCTCTTTTTTTCTGGCTCAGCCTTTTTAAAGGGGCACTTGGAAGCACATGCTTCTGAACCAATCTGCATTTTCCTTTCCAGGAAGAAGTCTCTTGTCAGTGTGGCTGATACCTGSTTAGCATGTCATGAATGACTAAGAAATTTCAAATGTTGTGTTAAGGTATTTGCAACGGGTTGCTGGTCACGGCCAGCACTGAACATCTACGTACTGCTATTTTTCAGAGAGGAATATAATAACTCTTATATTTAAAAACATTTTTTTCTAATTAATGGGTAATTTTTTTTCTAATAAATGGGTAATTTTTCTAATTAATGGGTAATTTAGTATGAAAGTGCAAACAAAACTGAGAAACTAGATGGGGACACATCTTTCAAGTCCTGTGAACAATTTCCAAGTCACTGTCATATGCATATGAAAAGTGACAGCACTTGTGGAAACAGCCTCAAGATGTGTCACAAGAGGTTTAAATTGGATATTAAGGAAAAATTATTAATGGGAAATGTTGACAAGCACTGGAACAGTCTATCCATGGGAAGTGGTGGAATGACCATCCCTGGAGGTATTTAGAAGACAGGTAGACATGGCACAGGGGGACATGGTTTAGTGATGGGCATGGTGTTGCTGGGTTATGAGTTGTACTTGATGGTCATAGAGGTCTGTTCCAACAATAACCATTCTATGGTTTGATGATTCTGTGATTAATGTATGCTATCCTAGCAAACCTGGAAACTTCTGCTGCAATGCTGTGGCATTTACACTGTCAGCTGATGTGTGATCTTCAAGCAGAACATAATTGCAAAGCACCATTAGCAGGACATTCCTGGAATTATAGTGGGAGACATGTGGGAATACATGTGAATAATGTGTGTTTTCACATTAACTTCTCTGGCTCTGTTTGCCAGAATTGATGTGAAGATCTGTATAGGGATAATTTCTTTCCTTCAGAAATCCATTTCACAAAGTTGTACTGGATGATGAAGTGGGCAGCATAAAATAGTAAAAGGAAAGCATGTGAAAGAATGTTATGATTGGTGAAGGAAGAGGGGTTCACCTAGTACCTTCAGAAGGTGCTGAGAAGGAGTGTTAGAAAGTTATCTGCTATATTTTAGATGCGACTTATTATTGTGGTCTGTCACAGGGAAAARCTTAATAGAAGAAATTAAACCCCAACAATAAATAAAAAGGGCTTACCTAGAATATGTTTTATTTTCCAATAACTTTTGCTGAGAAGCATAAAGCTTGTRTGAGATTCTCATTTTTCAGCACAAATTCCCACTAGACCAACAAACAATGTGTTACTACAATTTTTAACCTTTTCTTCCTAGGAATTAGGCATTTTAATTTTTTTTCTCCACCCCCTATCTTAAGTGTTTTTGCTAGTTATTTATTATCAGTTAGTCAATATGAAAATGTTACTTTTCCTAAATGTAAATTTGTTATTCTGCCAGTCTTAGCAAGCAATATCTCCTCCTAACCATCTCATAGCCAAAATCAGATCTTGCAAAATACTTGGATCTCAAATACTTTCATTTTTCAACACAACTTAAATACCTAACTACCCTTAAAGACTAGAGTTTTGGCCACAAAATTTAAAGACATCCCTAGCTACATATTTGACATCTGAAGGAGTAAACTGGTTTTCAGGAACACACAGCCAGTTTCAGCAGGACAAAAAGGCACTTACTAGTTCTGAGAAACACGAAATCCCATAAAGTTTAAGTAAAGGTTGACTTTGACTTATTTGTACCTTGCCCCTGCTCTAGAAAGGATAGCAATGCATTTCCTCCACTCTGAAAAGTGCACCTGAAATAGCTTAGAGAAAATGACGCTTTTTACAATATTAAACTGGCCATTTGGGGAAGGAGACTTTTTTTGTGAACAAACAGAACTATTGTAAAAATGAGTCACTAAAGCTGTTTTAAAAGCAAAAGGTGAAAAGAACATGATAATGCAAAAATTGGATCTAGATGGTTGCAGTTAATTTAACGCCACCTTTCTGGAGAGGTTCCCACTGATTGGAAAATGGTGTAGGTAAGTCCCATTTTTAAAAAAGGGAAAAAGTGCCTCAGTATCCACAGGCTGATCAGTCTCACCTCCATGCCCAGCCAGATCATGAAGCAGATCCACCTGGAAAGAGTGCTCAGGCACATGAAAAATAAAGAGGTGTTTGGTGAGAGTGAACATGGCTTCACTAAGAGCAAAAYGTGCCTGGTAAATGTGGTGGCCCTCTGCAGTGGGGTTATGGTGTTGGTGGATGAGGAGAAAGCAATGGACACTATTTATTTGGATTTATGCAAAGCCTTTTACRCTTTCTTATACAACTTCTTTATCTCCAAACTGGAGAGACATGGATTTTTGATAGGTGGACCTGTTGTTGGATATGGAATTGGCTGGATGGTTGCACTGAAATAGTTGTGGTTGATGGCTCAATGTCCAAGTGGAGAGCAGTCACAAGTGGTGTCCTCAGGGGCTGGTGTTGGTATTGTTCGACATCCTTGTTGGTGACAGGGATAGTGGGGTAAAGTGCACTCTTAGCRAGCATGCTGACTACACCAGGCTGTGTGGTGTGGCCAACATGCTGGGGGGACAGGATGAGATCCAGTGGGACCGTGACGGGTTTGAGAGAGGGACCCATGTGAAACTCATGAAGTTCAATGAGGCCAAGTGCAAGCTCAGGGCAATCTCAAGCACAAATACAGGACTAATCCAGTGCAAGGAGCAGTTAGCATGGCTAAGTTTAGCATTTGCTGCTAATATCAAGAAATGCCCTTTAATACGTACCCATTCTCTTGGGACAGGTTTAAGCCATGGTATTATGCTAATGTACATAAGTAGCATCTTCTCCTTGCAAGCAAAAACCCCCCAAACCCACTGCAACCAACTTTGAAGAAATTCTTAGTAGTTTTAAAATTCCATGACTTTGGTCAAAGGACTGAGAAACCAGGTATTAAGGATTTCAGGCCTGTCAGAAGCTTCTTCCAATAAGAGGGGTTCTGTCATTCACAGTTGGGCACGTTCAAGTTTTCCTGCATTACTTACCTTCATGCTGACAGCTTGAGCATCTCAGGGGACTGTGGGATTTTCTTTCCCCTTTTTTTCCTTTCAAAGTATTTTGAGTGTCAGAGGGAGCTGAGGAGCAATGTGAAGGAGTGAGAATGAGATGGGTTTTTTGGTGTTTCAACTACTGCCTATTAAATTTCAAACAAAATATTGGCAATTTGTTAAGCTTTTCTCCCTAACTAATATTTAAAAGCRTTCAATTAAGACTGTATAATGTGTTCAATGAGTTAAACCACCCCATGATATTAGAAAAATATTACATATATAAATAAAATACATCAAAGCATTAAAAAGCTATTACACACTCCGAACATAAAATGGCAGAATAATGATGGATCCTGCCATGCAGCAAACATATTCAAAAATATTATCTTCCTGGTAATGAAATGCCATCCGTTTCATTTTAAGCTAAATACGTTAGACATATCAGTGGAGTCTGTGCTGACACAGCAGCGAGTTGAAATTGAAAATCTGAAATTATATATATGATTGGACACAGTGTTAAAGTAATTTATAGGAAAAACCACAAATGTGCTGGGTCTGCACCTTTTCGTGAACTCATTTTAGAGAATCAGATAGAGGAAAACTCTACCATTTCTAATGTGCAGTAGAATGGCAGCTCGCCAGGACCCCAATATATTCAGCACGAGGGGCAGAAAGAATAGGAGAGAAAGAAAGAAAGAGACTAGTGAGACTTGATTCAAATTACAACAATTCTGCATAAGCCATCAAGAAAATGGCATTCGTTTTCATTGCTCTGACCTAATATGMTATAGCAGCTGTAGGAACTATATTAGCTATCAAGACAAGAGGGAGATAACGGGGAAACATTTAGAGAGGAACATCAGGATAGGGCTAATTTCAGCTCGCTGCAGATGCTTTGCGTGCTTTGCCATGGAGAGCAAAGTGGCAGCAGGAATCATTATGACGATCATCTGATACTCAAAGTTTAGTCTGAAATTCAGCTTCTGCTGACTGGAATGGAGCCTTGGTTATTAAAAACACACACACCCACACACACCCACACACACACACCCACTCCCCCCTCCCCTTGACGCACACTGACAATCTCCCCCTCTCTCTCAAGTCTTTTAGTCTTCCTGGCCGTCTGATCTTCAGCCAGCTAAAGAAAACCAAGGGAAAAACAAGCATCAGAAAAGGTTTTGTCCTTGGAGCYGCTCTCTAAGCCTTACTTTCAAGTATTTTTTACCCCATTTCTTGTAGTTCTTTCCTGAATTCAGAATGTTTTTCATTTGGTCTGAGAAAAGAGTTGAAGAAAGAGGCAGCAATCTGCTGTTAGTATATGGATTGAGTCCTAGCATTACTATTACAGTTAATAATGTGATGATTTATAGCTTTATTTATTTAGCTAGTAAGTTAGTCGTTGCTTGTTATGGTGTGATGCAAAATATAGAGAGATATTTTCACAGAGCACTTAGTTTCTGTAATCAAACACACAAGTCATTTTGGATTTTGTGGTATTTTTTTGTTTTATCTCCAACAAATATCTTAGCTTTGCCTGATTTTTAAGAGCACCATTGTTCYGATTAAGCTTTGGGGTGACCCAGTTGAGGCTTTCCAGTTCCTGAAGGGAGTCTACAGGAAAAACTGAGAGACATTTTTCAAAAGCTTGTAGTGACAGAACAGGGGGRAATGACTTCAAACTGAAAGTGAGTAAGTTTAGATTACACATTAGGAAAAACAACTTCAGTGCAAGGGTGGTGAGGCACTGGAACAGGCTGCCCAGAARAGCTSTGGATGCCCCATCYTGGAATTGTTCAGGGCAAGACTGGATGAGCAAACTGGTCTAGAGAAAGATGTCCCTTCCCGTGGCAATGGGATTGGAAGTAGTTGACTTCTAAGGTCTCTGTCAACCCAAACTCTCTATGATTCTGTAGTTCTGTGWTTTTCTTYAGAGACCATAGCAATCAGAAAACATGAAAAGAAGTGAGTTTAGGTCTTTGAAATATATTTCATATAATTGCATTGCACCACCACTCTTCTGAACAATTGTAAAAAAGTTCTTAACTTTGGCTGCAGCATGTAAACAATATAAATTCAATATATTCATTACTCTGGATGGATGTTGCTTGTTTCTAATGCCAGTGGGTSTTACCTTTAACTTTTTTGTGTATCTGAATATTATAAAGAGAAGATGAGTTTTGTCTTGTTCTTGGACCAACTGCAGTGTTTGTAGAAGCAACCCATGGCAGAAACTGGTAAGTCACTTTCTGCTCATCTGAAAGCTGTGTCTGAATATTTATTGACATAGAGAAAAAAGACTAGATACATTCCTATTGCATTTCCATCACATTGCCTTCATGCATAGTTCTTTGGTGTTAGGCTGTCATGGATGGAGTGCTGGCCAAAAGCCAGGCACCCACAACACCTGCTCATTTGCTCTCCCCCACCACCACATTGGGTAGAGAAGAGCGAAGGGGAAAAAAACTGACAAAAAGRTTCATGAGTGGAGGATAAGGAGCGGGGAGGAAACACTTGATGGACAAAACAGGCACTACTTAAATTATGAAGTGGATTTATTACTAACAAAGTCAGAGGAGGAGAATGAGAAATAAAATAGAACCCTCAAAGATACCGATCTTCTTCCCAGTCCCTCCCCTCTTCCCACYGACTACAAAGCAGTGGGGGGTGAAYAGGGTGTGGGGTTGGTCACTTCAGGGTGTGGCGTTGGTCAGTTCAGGGTGTGGGGTTGGTCAGTTCAGGGTGTGGGGTTGGTCAGTTCAGGG
>NW_026623286.1:1271271-1315050 GCF_030028575.1 Malurus melanocephalus
CATAGGCAAATCCATTTTGCTCCGGGCAAGTCAGAGAAGATCTACCACACTAACCTTCTGGAAACTTCCTCCAGAGATGCCAGAAACAATCTGTAACATATTTGTCTCTTAGCGATAGATCAGATTCTGCTTCACAGCTCCTGACTGATGACTTCCCTTCTAGTTCCACACACTGTCAGGTTCCCTCTTCATATGCCCAAGAGGTGTTGGGACCTGACTTTCAGTCCCTGGGGTTCTCACTCATGTTGGATCCCAGAGGCATATTTCTAGATTGAATTTGGGATCTTTAGAGGCCTGCTTTAGAGTGTCCTGTGCATTTCCCTTCAATCTTCTTGAGGAAGATGCAGCACTTTTCACTTCGAGAAATGTTTATTCTGCTACTATTACTATGTTTCATGCGTGACTTGGCCTGCAGGCTTAAAGGCAAGCGTGGTAATTCTTTGCAAACAAAAAATTCTTGGCATTTACTGTGGCGTAAGACTGAAGCTAACTTTGGTTTAACAGTCAGGGATTTTAATGAAATAGAGCTCAAATCAATAAAATGAGTATGACCACTCACAAAATTAGAGATTTTGGCAAATTTGTTAGCAACTTACAGAACTGAAAGTCACTACTTATCAATGGGATGTCAACAACCCTTTGAAAAGTGAAAGGGAAATATGCTAAGATGGTCTACTGCAATCCCACAGTAGGGTATTATTAGGCAAAGAACAGAGAGAATTACTGATGAGATAGCTAGATAGACTTACTCTCTGATAATCAGTGTTAGCTCAATACCTTTCTTTTATTAAATAACTGTTTCATTGGACACTAATTACACCACACTAACTGAACWGGCACAGTTATCCAGACTGCAGACAATTGACAGGCATTTTTGAGAATGATGCGAAACTGCAGTAAATTAATGTCGTAAATACTCCCAAACTATTTTTATGTCTGAAGATAAAATAAGAAAGCTAGTAAATTATTTGGACACCRTAGAATGACTACATACACTTGAGAATTGGAACAAGCTTTCAATTTTGTATCTTTTCCTGAGATTTGTTTTTTATGTCCAGATGGGGTTTCAGAGGAGRTATTTAGAGCTTCTGCCAAAATATTGGGCCAGATCCTTATTTCCATTATGCTGGCATAAACCCTGGACTATTCTGTTGATTTCAAGGATGTTACTGCAGGTTCACACCAGTGTGCGTAGCTCAGAATGTCAGAGCTCTACTGGGACGTATGGGATTCAGTTTAGATGAAAACATCACAGGGCTGTGTAATTTTCCAGTTGTAAGTCAGAATATTTGTGCTATTTGCTAATTATTATTTCCCCTTGTAAGGGATGGTTATGTTTCTGGTACTGTACTAACTACTCTTTGCTCTCAGTTTTACTGGGAATGCCCTCAGGTGACTGCATTCTTGTCAGAACAARCTATCTCCTTAAATCTGATCACAAGATCGGAGACTGGCTACATTTAGCCAACTTAATTATTTAAAAAGTTTGTTATTTTTTAGCCTGAAAATGATTATCAAGAGTTTAATGATAACAAAAATGAGCATAAACCTTGCCTTCCATCAATGTGATGGGGTCTTAGGAAATACCTGGTGGCAGCTGGAAAGACAGGCAAGACCCTACATCCATGGTCAGACTATCCTTTCTCACARACAACATATCACCAAACAGAAAATGTAGTTACTGTTTACAACTTTCCTGTATTTTCTTTCAAACCTTCTTATATGCTTGATATTTCAAATTCTGACTKTTAGGCAGTAAATGAGACAGACAATCTTAGACAGATTGGTAGCAAGACTTAGACAGAGGCTAGTCCCTTTCCTAAAGGCGTACTAGTAGTAATAGAAATAGGCACTGTTAATCTGGCTCTAATGGGGGTTCCACAGGGTGGAACCCTTTTTTCCTTTTTTTGGGAAGTAACCTCAAAAAACTGCAGGTGGTTCTCTTTAGCTGATAGCAAATAATGTTAGAATCCATGTGGATTATTTTTTACTCCTGAGCTGGTGTTTAATGCACTGGAAAAAATTTCTGTCTCTTTGTCCCACCTTAATAGGCATCAGAAAATCCAAATGTCTTGTCCAGAAATGCCTGATAAGAGAAGGGTGTTTTACCTAAATGAATAGAATTACCCTGAGCAAACCCAAATGTCATGAGTAAGAAATCTAGATAAAGAYGTGATATAGGGCTTTCCCCATATTTTATGGCAATTTGCATAATTTATGGCAGACCTATAATGATGCAAGTAGCCATCAAGCAGGATATTTCAGACCACTGAAATATCATAAAACTGTAGGAAAAATGAATTWTCGTCCTAGAGCTTTGTATTCAAATGGCTGTTGTGAGGAATGAACGTAAACCAGTCACAATGGTTCCACAAGTTTCCTGGGCACCGTGCCAGCCAGAAATTATTTCATTACAGTAATTCTTTGTTGCTGCCAAAAAAGTAGACAAAAGATGATCTAATGTATTATATTGATCAGACTGAATTAAAAAGCTTATATGATCTGGGATTTAAAAAGAGCAAGAAAACGAAAGAGAAAATAAGAATGGTATTACTGAACACAAAACTACAATTTTGTAATTTTTTTCTGTTATTACTTGTTTTCTGATTTCAGTAACAATTTAAAACCCTTTCACCAAGGTCTGAAATGAATTTGACCGACTGAGAGTACAGATAATACACTTTTCACAGAATAAACTTTTGACACTTATTTTTAAGAATCAAACTTGACTCTACACTATAGTCTTCTCTGACTTTATCAATGTGTATTTCTCCTGCTCATCATGCACTTCAGATATAATTTAAAATTTATATTAATTACAATGAATTATAATCCCTTTTTAAAAATTTTTATTTTTACTGTAATCTGAAATGGATAACTTTGGCATAAAATACATTCAAATATATACATTTAGATCAAAAAGGCCTGTTTTATGTGCTAATTGATAGTTTACTGTTCTGCCTCCTTTTCCTTTTCCTGTTGCTCTTCACCGAGGAGCCTGGTTCTGTTGGGGGTGCTACATGACCTCTATTTCTGGCAAAACTGGCAGACATCACATAGTTCTCTTGACTATTTTTAAATTTTGTAGAGCAGGATGTTTGATTTCTTCATTAACTGCTTAGGGACCYCAAAATTTTTACAATTCATCAGTATGTTTTATATGCATAGGCACATATAGTGTTATAGCCATGTAAAATAACTCATGTTATTCCTTCCTGTGTCCTTCAGAACTCAAATGTTCCRCAYRTATGTGCTTTAAACTCTGCATATTTTGGTACCCATTTATTTGAAGTTGTTCAGAAGTCCCCTACACATAGTCCTGGGCAATTGACCACAGACAAAAATATCCAAAGCCAAGCGGTCCTGCTTGAGCASGGTGGTGATCCAGCTGACCTCCAGAGATCACTTCCAATMTCAAAGATTCTGTGATTATGTAGTTTTAATATTTGTTCATCATGAACGTACCTCAAAGACAGTTAACACAATGGTTCCATAAATGGGAAAATATATAAATAGCAAGCAGTGGCAAGAGTGGAGGGACAGATCTTGGAGCAGGCCATCCTGTCAGCTTGCATATGACTCATTTACTAAGTGTTTGAAACAAATGTATTCCTGGAACATTCAGCTCTCTGCTGACTGATAATAATTTGCTGTTTTCAGCTGTGAAAAACATAGTGTGAAAAGTCCAGAGTTCCCCGAGAACTGAGATGCTGTTTCCTAATTATGTCTTGGCTCTGGCGTACATAGTGGTCCATGGATGAAGCCGGCAGAGCAAGAATGGTGAACCTACATTATGTTCATCTTGTGGGGCAGCACATGCACCCAGTTTTCCCTTTCCAGGTGCAGAGCTGCCTTCCCTAGCACACCAGGCTAAGAAATTCTTGTGCTCCATGTGTAACTAGGAAACCTGGAGCATCTTGCAGTTCCTTGCAGGTGGCAGGTGTCTCGCTGCTGGTGTTACAGCACAGGAGGGAGGACACTGCAGTCCTGCAGGGCTGGTAAGTCTGCAGAAATGCTATCCCAGTGCTACCAATGACTCAGCCCTGAAGATAAGTATTATATGTACAACACTGTCTGTGGCAAGGATATGAACCTGAGCAGGCAAAGTACTCAGGAAGGTCAGCTCAGAAACTCTATAAGCAGGAAATGTTGTTGGAGCATCTCCCATTTCCTGAAAAGAATAATTAAAAAAAAAATAGAAGAAAAATCTAATATGAAAATACTTGTGTGTCTTTGATTTTCAAAAGAAAAATTATGATTAAAGAGTAATGATATGAATCCAGTGTAGTCTCTTTGGTAAATAACATTTCCAAGCAAATTTTTTAACATTTCTGACTTAGGCTTTAATGTGCCAAAAGGAGTTTTAAATAATTTTATTTTCACTCTTCTTTCCACRATTGTGGTGGACATAATCTGTAGATTACTGGTAGAAGTAATCTGTCTATTTATTTTAGTTTATAGGTATTCTGATAACCTTATCTTTTAAAATGATCACAGATTTGTCTTTTTTTTTTTTTTTTTTTTTTTTTTTTTTTTTTTTTTTTTTTTTTTTTTTTTTTTTATACTCCACAAGGATGCTTTCATTTGATAGGATATATGAGAAGGCTTGACTATTAATATAAAAAGACAAATTGAATTACAGACAAATAATTGCCATATTTATAAAGGATATAAGTTTTTTTTTCTTCAGGAWATACTTGATTGTACAGTAGAATTAAATGCTGGAGGCTATTATTAAGGCAAAGGTTTTAGAGAAGTTAAGAAAATTTAGATACAAGCCAAAACCCATCATGTATAAGATAAATAGAATTGAATTTTCTTATGTGAGTCACATATAGCCTAATTTWATTAGAAAAATCCTGAGCAGTTCACAAACTGCGGTGACAAGGCACCAAATGAAAGGCAGTTTTCTGTAASTGCATTTTATATAGCCTTGTTTTTTGTCCTGAAAAAATGTCCATTACTTCTGTAAAAACCACTTGGCAGATGAGATGCAGACTACCAGGAACTTATTAGGGTTGTTCYACATTGTACCTTCCCTCTGTATTTCCTTGTAGATTTTTCTGTGAGAATAATTTTTCTTGGCTTGTGGTGCTAGTAACAGGGATTAAATTTTCTATTTAGTGACATTAATTATGTCCADGGCTGTACAATTTCAAGCTGTTTTTTCACATTTTCATTTCTCTGTGTTGTAATTATGTGTAGTTACCGGTGTTCTTCAGTGTTAGTGATTTCAGACACTACCTAGACATTTGTTTTTTCATCTTACTGAGAACCAGTAGCATACTGTCTATGATTAAATTCAAGTTAAATGACCCGCAAGTGCAAATTGAAGAAACATCAGGGTAGTCCCCTTTTTCTCATGCTATTTCCTCTTTGTGATAATGTGTGGCGTTCTGTTTGAAGCAATTTTTTATTCCGGACTGCTTTGTCGGGTACAAGTTGTTATTTTTTTATGTTTCTGTTTATTGTTGTTATTTCTTCATACACCTTCTCATGATACAATTAAGTTTGCAATATATGTAAGTTCAAATGTCTTCAATTAATCAAAATTTTAAGATGTCCTGAATCACTTTTTAAAGTCCATTCAATATTTATGGACTTCTCAGGCAAAGGGCAAATTGTTCAAGTGAAGAGACAGGACTGGAAAAGTGCTTTCACATAGGTAGAGAAAAAAAAAAAAAGAAATACTCTACCTAAGATAAGTATCTTGTAGAACTGCAGTGAGAGAATTTATTTTAAAAGCTAGAGATGACCTTTGGAATGCAATTTAAGACCAGAAAAGGAGTCAAAATGGGAGGAGAGGATGGAGAAAACCACTCTACACTATTGCCTTTTGTAATAGAAAATGGCACATCTTTTACATATTAAATCTTGATTGTAATTGGCCCTCTTTCTTTTGTTAGTGATAGTAAGTTAATGTAATAATAACAGAGAAAAGCAAGACAGGAGATATCATCACTATTCCTGCAGACCAAATTTTTCATTTCAAGTCACGATATGAACCAATCCAGAAGGGAGAGCTGGATGCAGGATTGCCAGGGCCTTCTAGTCTGCCCTAGTAACTCTTTCTTCTTGATTGTCCCCATTCAGTGCACAAGTGTAAGAAGACCCCAGAGGAGAGCATGCAGCTGGCATTCCTTCATCCCTTCCTGATCAGCCTGGAGAAGGAAGCAATAAAATGTTTATGGGTGTGCRAGCTTTCTTACTGGGATTTCTGGGTTTCCTGGAATCCAATAGGCTGCTGACAAAAGAAATCTCTGCTAAAGGCATTCCTTGTTTCATATAATCAGAGATCTGGCTGAGATCTCTCTTTYTGAATGTTCACATTTTCTTCTTGCATGCAGAGCTTCTGAGGGATGAAAACAGTAATTTTTAGGGAAAATGTGATACACACAAAGACACAGCACACATCCTGGTATTGTGTTCCATGTGCACCATGTTTCAGTGGTATAGTTCAATCTACATGAAATAAACCAAGCAGAACTCACGGTGGTCTGCATTTTGTACCAAGACTTTACTGAGATTTACTCAGTTAAACTGAGATTCTCAATTGTCTCCTTTAGTTTCAATTACAGGATCTTTGTTTTTCATTCTGAGCTCTTAACCCAATCTTATTGAGTGTAATAATATCCTAGTGTACTTCAAAGCATGAAACCAGAATAATATTTAAAMATTTCATAATTTATTTATTACAAGCATTTTTATTCTGTGATAAAGCCCACTGATCACAACTGAAYTCAGGGCCAAAATTTATTTAAGGCTGTGTAGATTTTAAAGGAAATCTTTGCTTGGAAAAAGTTATATTCCCATGGATATGAATTAAGAGTTAACTTCYAGAGCTGATCATCTAGCCTGGCTAGAGTCGACATGAATTGTAGAAGTCCTGATGTTTTTGTAGCAGTGGATTTTCTATGCTCAGGCTTCATTTACAAGACAATTCTGTCTGTTTTAAAAGCCAGTTTGAGTCCTTACAACTACGACATGACTTATTTGCTACTGTTATAACCCCATATTTTTGTRTATAGGAACATTTTTGGAGCAGTTGTGTGGAATACATAAATGCTTTTGACCCTTGATTTGTGCAGAGGCCTCTCTGGAGTAAAGCGATACTGTTCCTGTGGCACGGTATGGAATGGAGTATAACAGTATTTAACATTCCATAATGAGCCAAACTATATTTAACATTCAGATATCTTTTATTTTCTAACAGAGTTTGTGACTCTTAAAATTAAAATAGCTCTCACAGTGATAGTTTGCCTCTTATTATTATTATTAACTAGTCCTTTATACCKCTATTATTTTACAAAATTCACAATGGCTTTCTGCACCACTGCAGAGAGTTTTACAAGCAAAGGTGCTTGCTTGTCTGTTTCTTGTGTTCGATTAAATATTTCTTATTCCTTCAGACTGCACTATAAGGACCATTTCACTGTCCCCTTTGGCTTCTGCATCTTGCTTCCAGCATGAGCAGACAGGTAATAACCATTCAGCGGGGCCATTACCTCTTCTAAAGACTATTATCAAAATGGTCATTATACATAATGGAGATTATTACAGGCAACTTGAGATTTTTTTAGATACATCACTACAATAATAGGTGGCCCTTTTAAGACTTAAATATTGGTGGGAATAATAGTAGAGCACAAACCACATGGYGAATGTTGCTTTTTATCAAAACTTTTTTTAGCTTTTAATGTCTTTTCTTCTGGATTCTTGTGATATTTACAAAGCTTCAGTGAACACCACCTGTTGGGAAGTTCATTGAACTGTAAGTGCAACAACGAAGAATTACAAGTTTAGAAGGCAGGTGAGGTATAYTTTCTTCTTAAAAAGGGAAAAAATGATGAGTAAAAAAAATATGAGAAATATTATAATACAGCAGGTTTCCAAGTGGGTATATAATTATCAAAACAGCAAACCCTCTATTTTTAGAGACCTCTCAAGCTGATTCCCTGTGGAAAAAGAGACCATATGAAACCACTACTTTTCTTTTCACATTAGCATTTGTTTTCCAATTTATAATCTTTGTTTTTCACTTTGAGTTTGAAAAGCAAAATTTTAGCTAATCCAAGGATTATCTGCAGGGGACTCAAACTCAGTCCTTGAAGAGAGATGTCTTTTCACTCCTGCAACTTTTACTTACTATCCATATCATTTACAAGTGTATTGTTTGGAACATTACTTCCATATAACCTGACCTACTGCAAAGAGAAACGCCAAACAAACTGAAGGGGGTTCACTTCTTGGGATTGGGTTCACTTAAATTGTCAGACAAATAGACTGAATGGCAGGGGTGAGGAGATGATATTATTTTTTCCAGATTATTCATGATTCTCCCCCAGAGGAAACTAGTGTTATTTATACCCAGCCTTTGAAATGTTCTGTGTTAGCAGGCACAGCTCCAGTGTGCCAGATTTATTTGTAACTATGTCACTATTCTTCTCAATTCTACCCATTCTTTGAATCATAGTTCGAAGCAAGCCTCTTCTAATAAGAACTGTGTTGATATGGGATTTTTATGAATATTTTGCTCATTTTGATTATCCCTGCTTCGTGTTGATTATATGTCTTTCCTCTTGAAGAACATTCTCTGTTTCTTTTGGGATTTATGCTCTGCCTACTCTGCTTCTAATGATGGCTTTTTGTCATTTGAAGGAAGTTCCCCATTGCATTGCTCATCTCACAAGTTTTGTTTGGCTGAGGTGTTGCATCCTTGTCTGAGTCTCGCTGTCTCTTTCTGACACAGCCCCAACAAACAGGAAAGCACTGACCTTTGAAATATGTGTGAACAGGTAGCAGCAGAAGGATTTCGGCAATAGCAACTGCAGCCAAGAGGGTGACCAGAAGATGGATTCTGTCCTGCAATATCTTTTCCAGGGTCTTGTTTAGCAATGGACACATATTTTTTTTTGTCTCCTCAGAGCTCTTCAATACCCAGCTTTTATTGCCTAGTAACCTTTCCTAGCCTTTCAGTAACCAATGAGAAAATAATGAGAATATAAATGTGTGCATGGCTTGCAGAAGGGCAGAAACAAGGACTCCTGACATAACTTTTACTTTTATGACTTGTGCAGTGCCATACCTGAACATAACAAGACTCTTCTGAGCAATGACAACATCACCATYCTGTGACTCAAGTGTTACAGTAGGGTTTTCAGGTGTTATCATCCTCAGGTTTTCAACAGTTCTTCCTTTTTCTTCTCAGCTGTCCTTCAGACATCAAACACACGATGATTGTTGTGTTTCCACCCCTCACTGAGTGCAGGTGTTCAGGAGCTCAGGTCTTTCGTGGATTAAAATTTCATAATTTGTGGCATCCTGTTACCCAGGACCTTTGATGTTAGTAAGTTACTGTGCTGAGTGGCAGCAATTGACCAAAAAGAGCTGTTTGGCTCAAAATACCACTGAAAACAGAAGTCTGAAGATAAACTTAATGAGAAAACATTTCTGTTTTGGGACCGGTTGCTTTAAATCATTGGAATCTGTGATTTGCCAGGCAAGATGATAACATGTGCCAAGAATAATATTTCAGCCATACAGTGTTATTATTGGTTATGAATTCATACTTTTCCCCRCAGTATCTGTAGGTGTCAGATATGACAGATTTTGAGCCTCATTCATATCTAGCACTGAGGAACTCTTCTGCAAGAAGGCAATGGCATAAAACCTATGCAAAATTCAACYGACCTCTCTGTCAGACCTGCCCTTTCAGGCACAGGGAATTAAGTTGTTGTGGCAGCTTGGAAGTCCTTTACTATCCCATCATGCAAAACCTCTTGGCATCAACAAGGGCTTGGTCTGGATCTGTGATTTCTCTCAATTGAAAAAAAAAWATTGTCAACAATTATCAATACCTGCACTCGAGGGATAATTTAGATTACCCTAATTTAGATTACCCTAGAGGGTTTGCCATGCTTAAAACCAAGCAGTTGTGCTACTGCTATGTTGCTTCTTCGCCTTATTTACAGTAGCAAAATGGGTGAGTGGAATGGGAGGAGTAATATGAGGTCTCTTTATAACTTTAGCGAGACCTTTTTCACTGTTGCCAGGGCCTCTGAGGGATTTAACTGCATGAAATCCAGGCATTGTCACTTCACTTGGCACYGTCATTCCTTCAGTGGCTTTTAGGTTTTTTGAAAGAGGGAAATGAAACGAAAATTTGGAGGGGAATTTAATAAGTAAAAAAGATTATTGTTATTATTTTTTTGACTCTTACCTATTCAATTTGCCAGTTTGTATCTGCAAGAAAAAGCACTTAACTGGCTGGACTGCCAAGCCGCGTTGCCCCTTACACAGTGGTTAAGTTAGGAGCTTAGCAGTATGTGAATTAGCTGGATAGTTTGCAGCATCTTTTGACTCCGAGGGAACAAAAAGGCGGGGAGGGGGGAATGGGGTGGAGGGAGGATGGGGAAGGGAGAGAGAGAGAGACAGAGAAAGCCTGCCAGCTATTTGTGAAGTAAATGTTCCCATTTCTTTTAAAACACAATAGCAAGTGTAATTTTGTCACATGCATCTGTTGCTATCACCTCTCACTTTGTGCTGAAGTGCTCACCAGAGCATTTACAGAAGTGATTCTTCCTCCCACCCCTGACATCTGCCACCGAAAATGCTGCATTATTCATCAGCGTGCTAATGGCAGGTGATGAGATCTTTTCACGCTACATCCCTCTCAGTAGGTGTTTATTACTCTGTTCACCAGCAGCCCTGCTATTACTGCGGGGCCAGAAGAACTCTACATACTCGCTTGACAGGTAATGGGAAATGTGCTCTGCTCACTTGGCTCACAAGTGCAGATGAAGGTTATTACTAGGGCAGCTGCAATATCGTGGGTGCAAAGAAGACGGTCACTTTAAGTGAACAGCTTAATTCTGGAAATCCATACAAATCATGTCAGCACCGTGATAATCCATCTTCTTTACTTTCTATCATTTCAGCAGTCATCACACTGTAATAATTTTCTCCTGGTTCACCTGTGGTCTCTATGAATAACGGAGTGGGGTAAAAAAAAAAAAGGAAAGAAAAGAAGATGAGTTTGGCTTAGTGTCTGATGATCACAGTGGTGAGGAATTTATCTCTGTCTAGTAGAAAGATGCTGTCGTCTGTGTGTGTGTGTGTGTGTCTGTGTGTGTGGGTGTGTGCACGAAGAAGGGTTTTTGTCTCATGGAGGGGAGAACCTCAGCGCAAATCGCGCTGAATGTCTGTGTGTCTTTAATTTCATAAAAACAGCCTGACAAGAAAGGCAAGTCTCTACTGATTTATTTGAAGCTTTGTGACAAAAATTACAGAAAATAAACATGCCAGAGCACTGGGAAAATTGAAGGAGGGGAAATTATTTTTACTCCAGAGAACTCAATTCACTAAAAAGCCTTCCTGTGTTGTCTCCCTTCTAGGTTTCTCACTTAGACACATCATCCTGTTCCGAGCAATACACAAAAAATCTCAACCCACAAGAGGAATAGGCAAACTTTTTATAATTTAAAGATGTAGCTTCCATTTCGCTTAAGGGGTAGAACTTTCTCAATCCARTGTTTTCTTTACTAAAATAAAAGGTATGCTGGGTTTTCAGAAAGGAAAGGTGTTGTAAGGCATTGTGTTTTTTGGAATGTATCCTCCCAAGCTAGGGAGGTTTTGAGACAGGCATGAYTGGGGGCAGTTTTATAAGTGCTACAACTGCTGAACTGCACCTGTTTCCCTATTAGTGCAACCTAAAGTAATTAAACAAAAGCTGAACTGTGAAAGAATTATTTTTTTTTGTCAGACTTTAAAATCAATGTAATAACTGTGGAGTTGTTTGTTATGCATGGAAGTAGAAATACCTTTTAGAGGGAGAACTAAAAGCAAAGAAAAAAAWYCCCCYTTTTTTCAGGAAGCTGTTCTGTTTTCAGTACATCTGCTTTTTTAACAAGACCATTAGTTATTTTCTGTTGAGTTTCCTTATCAACCCATCAAACTTTTAGATGGTTGTTGTAGATTAGCACATGTAGTACTTGCAAATTTAAAAGTATGACGGTCTGGAGACAAAAAGGAAAAAGACGGACAAGGCAAGACTGGTTAGAGCCGTTAATAGTTACAAAAGTAACTGGGATGGGGGAGAATAGGGATAAAATCTCCTCTCTAGGAGTTTGCTTTCAGCGGTGACTGAGGGGTGCTTTGTGCTGGGGAGGGAAGGTGGTGAGTGGCTGGCGGTGTTTGTGGAATTKGAGCTGCAGAGTGTTAACCCTTGCCTGGAGTTTAGGCAGGAAAAACTGACCATCCCAGAAAGGCAAAGCAATTTCTGTGGAAATAGTTACCTTGCTTTACTTACTRAAATGTTGATTTCACTGAGGTATTCCTCCTCATTCCAGTGATGATAAAAATGCARGCTGCGGCTTATTGCTGACTGTAATTTCTGTTTCAGTATATGAATTTATTCCAATGTAGCTGGAGGGTTTAGTAAGGTGGTGACAGACTGAGTCTTTTTTCCCCAAAGGTTAAATAGGCATTCAGTTCATAACAAGATCACAATATGGATGAATTTGCCATAACTGGGAATGACTAACTTCTTTGTTTTTTTTCATATGACCATAATGTCTTTAAAAGAAATTCCTYTGTGCAAGCAAGAGACAACTTCTCATGGCTATCTTATTGTTAAACACATTAATTTATGGTGATGTCATCATTGCCATTGAAATTGTGATATAAGCCTTTGCTTGGAGTTCAGCAAGTGTTTGAGATTATTAACATTTAGGAAATCACACTGCATACCTTTGATATTAATGAAAATGCAGTGATGATTGATGCTCGTATTAGAAACACACCTTGSTTGCATAATGCTGAACTTGAGAAGGAAATAATTATCTTCTCCTTACCCTTATTTCCCCTTCAAACTGGAAAAAAATCCCAATTTGGACATGTGAAAACACTCTGAGAGTTTTCTCTAGGCACATAGAAACCAAGAGAAGAAATGAGTAGAATAGCAAAAAGTAAAGAAAACTATAAAATAATAGAATTAATGTTATACTATTATTGACCAGAAAGAAAAAATGACCTGCAAAGAGCTATGAGAACCCACACARTGAAAAATAGATTTCTAATTAATATAAAATTCCATCTCATTTCTGCAAGGAATGGATTCCAAAACCTTATATGTAGTCTCTTGACGATGACACCCATGAGCACAATGGAAAGTTTATCAAGAATCTTATAAAACACAGAGTGAACATAGTAGGAGAGAGACTAGAGAATTTCTTTCATTTACAGGCTTTAAACTTGAGATTGCAAAGTTCAGCACATTTATTTAGACTCCTTTCAGAATGAGGAAGCAGTCAGCATCATCCTGCAGCTGAACCATTCTTCTCACTCTCTCTATGTCATCATGCTTCCCTCTTCCCATTCATAAGAGTGGAACAATTCCCTTTCAGTGACATAACAAAATCTTTTCTCTAACCACATGACATCTATAACTGGCTAAAGGAATTGCAGATAAAATTTTAAGGAAAATCCATTTCTTATTATAGTGTAAAAAAGATAAAAGTCTCAAAATTTGGCATTTTTGACTATGAGTTGTTTTTTCTTTGTTGAATTAAGTGTTTTATTAATTCTTCAAGGGTAGAACAGGGTGTGCTGAAGCTATAAAACAATGTCCTTATACACCAAAAATCATATATCCACCAAAAAAAAAAATTCTCATACTTTCAAATGAAATATTGAATTTATTGTGTTTGTTCTATTTTTTTCAGAACTATCCCCAAAACTATCAGAAATTTCCATGAAACTGGGATTTTCATTGTTGCTCATCTTCACTGTTGAGTGACCATAGCCTTGGGGATATCATGAGAAAGAAGAATTAGCACAAAGAAACCCCATTTCTCATTGCTCTAATATCTAGATGTTTTATTGCCCACATTGACCATTACTSTGGACTACAGAAGACACTGATATTCCCAACTGTTGTTCAGCTAATTATATTTTGCCTGGCCATTTTAATTGCTCACAGTTATTGTGATTTGTGATTCATTCTCTTTCTTCAGCTGTGTTTGTTGCCGGAAAGTAACCAAAACCATGAGTGTTTTCCCAGCAATTCACTGCCCTTATGTACATTTTTGCATGACAACAGAAAATATCGAAAACKCATTTTTTTTAGAAACTGAAAGTGATTTTTAAGTGATTGGCTGGTCACAGAATAATGACAGAATTGACAGGAAGGACTGCTCAGGTACTCTGACAATGAAGGAAGGACTGCAGGCAAGTTCAGTTTTCTGAACTCACACAGAAAAATCCCCATTTCTTGTGCAACATGAATAATTTCATGCAGGACAATTGAAATCCAAGTTCTGAGGAGAAGAAGTTGGGTCTCTCTCACAAGGTTTAATGAAMTGGGTAAAGCAGTTTCCTTTTATCTTTACACATTGGATATCCAGATTTTTTGCTGGTTTATGGTGATTTATGTTCCACAGCCATGCTACAGAACATTTTTTTTTTTAAAAAAGTGTTCATCATGTAAAGGGAAAATTGGATACATACAATGAACTCTGTAAACAACAAACTGGAGACTAATTGTTGCCAAGTGAGAACTACATGTGGAATTTGAAAAAGGGGTCTTTTTGCATGTGAGTTTCTTGCATTGTTTTAACTTGTGGCTTGTCTAATAGAAGTYATTAAAGTCTGTGTTTTCATTTTTTTTTTTGTTTTTTAACGGACCTTTCTCCTCAAATTAACTCTGAAACTAGAATTTTTTTTGGGTTGTGAAATATGACAGCACTGCTGATGGCACTGCTCAGGAGGAAAGAGAGCAACTTTCTCTGTGGCATTGATCTGTATGCAGGCTGTCATGTTTGCCTTGTTTTGATGTCCTCGGGAGGATGGAGGTACTCACTTCCTTGGAATGGCAGTCAGGCAAGTTGTCGAGAGACAACAGTCAATAGCCATCCACCCTAGATTAAACAAAAGAAGATGTTACGGACTCTCTGGAAAAGGAAAACATTGTTTCCTCATGAGGGACTCTCCACCTTTCATAGGTGCAATGCAATGTACGTGCGCTTAAGTCCCCACTACATGCATCTAAGAAAATAGATGATCTTCTTTTTTTTCTTGGTCGTTATCACTGAAAACTGAGTGTTTTAAAGTGTATTCTGAGGAAACGGAATGCATAGTCTAAGGAGCAGCAGAGCTGACTATGTCTGTACAGCTGTGTCTGTAGTTATGTGGCCCTACATTCTTTTCCCTGGAGCCCTGAACTGTGTATTTCTGTCTTCCTTTTTATGGCAGAGCTACTTATACACCAAACCTGTTTCAGAGACAAGCTAGCATTACAGTCACTTTTTTGACAATGGTGGTAGGGCAGTATCTATCAGTTAACCCTGAAGGCTAAGCTTGGTTTTGACCTGTGACTATCCTTGTGTACACCTAGAGAGCCTGTACCAGAAAAAGGTCTGCTTTCAAAAGAGTGTGGGTTTTCAGAGTTCATAAGATTAAGAACAGGTATCAGTCTTTTATRGGGTAGGGCCTTTCTGTTTCTCAGTCTGGTTCCTCCCAAGGAAAGTCTTTTAARCCTGGAAGCAATGTGGAATGCAGACAATCTTGGAGCCTTTGGCCTGCAGCTATAAACATTTTCTTCTGATTTCTTCTTGAACTGTGAAATATTTCCTCATTTCATTTTGTGTGAAAACAGACATCTCATATCTAGTACTTTTTAAAAAAATGACAGAGAGTATTTTCTAAAATTCTCTGTATTTTTGTCCCTATTTCTTCCTTTTTTTTTTATTATTCCTAGACTTTTTTTTTTTCTTTGATGAGTAAAAACTCTGGAGGAGCAGGCTCAAAGTGGCTGTCAAGAAGACTTTTTTCCCAAAGTAAAAGGTGCTGACAGACAAAAGAACTATGTCATGAAAAATTTATAACCAAATTTCCCACAACAGAAAAGGGGCAAAACCACCTCACATATTAAATGCCAAATCTTCATGCATATCTGCTTCAGTACTGATTCAGTGGCAAAATAACTTTCAAAATGTTTTACGGCCCAAAGCACTATAAAGTAGCTGCACTTGTCATTTTAGTAAACTAAAGTCAGAATTATACTAATATTCAGTGGGGTGACAGCAATATATTATCTTGTCAAGAAGGAGATCTGATTTTACAGGAATACATAGTGGGTTAGAAAGAGGAGCTGTATGAAGGATGCATTTAATTACATAAATAATAATAAGAGTAATGATAAACTATAAGACTAGTTTTACACACTAGAAAGTACATAATAATATGTGKATATACATATTTATATTCATATAAGACTATATATAAGCTTTTTGGCAAATTCCAATGCATATTCTAAGCTAATGTCTCATCTTTCACATACCTTATGGCTCTTATTTGTATAAACGTATTTTTCAGATTAAAATAAACCATAAAGTACTTTTCAAATTAAAGTAAGCCGTAAACTGATGGGTTCAGCATCGGATGCAACACAGAAGGATAAGAATTTGGATGTGCTCATTGAACTTATGTTAAGGATGAGTCATTAATGTGATCTGTCAGTAAAAACCACCTAATCTGATTTAGGGTATATCAAACAAGATATTTTCAGTAAAACATGGTACTGATACTGTTGTAGAAAATATTGGTGACACCAGTACCCATGTCTGATTCTGATTACTCAGACAGAAGTACTCAAACTGGAATGGGTGCACAAGARGGCAGCTGAGGGGTTCCGGAAATGTATGCTATCAGAAGACCTCAGAATAGTTAGTGTTGGCAGACCAAGAAAAAAAAAGCTGTATTTATAATTATTATTGTATTAGAAATATGAGAAAATATTTTTAGTGGAGATTACTGCTGGTACAAGAAGTTAAAGGAATGCAGCAAATAAGGAGCAGCAAACTTGCACTTTTCCCAGCATGAGAAAATTGAGATGTTAGTATAGCTTGGGCATAACAGAACACAAAAAATCCTCTGGGAAAAATGAAATTCTTTAGCWTGTCCTGGTGGAGTTCAGCAAATGTATGGAGGGACTTTATGTGGCAACTTCTTGTAGGATCTATCAAACTTTTTCCAGATCTAGCTTCTGGTGGTTTTTTAAAARAGTGGATGTAGGAGGAGTCAGTTATTTTAAAGACCAGTGGATAATCCCCTAGTCATTGCTGCTTTTAGCTGCAACATCTTCCTAAATTTTGATGACTGTTTGATTAATCCTTTCAGTAAGTACAAAAACTTAAGGTTCATGTCAATCAAAATGAAAAAAAAATCTATTAAGATATACACATTCATAATTATATTTCAAACAATAACAAGTTATAATGTTAGGTGCCTGCCTCTTTGTAAGTCATGGTGTAAAGAAATGAATGTAAAAGAAACCCCAACTATTTGAAGGTTTTGATCCCATAAGAATGTGTAGAAACTCTTATAATAAACTTGCAGGTTGAATTGTACAGATACTGGATTTTTTTCTTTTGATTTGATTCTTGTAAATTACAGTGGCATTAATATTTTTGARTTATCCTCAAAAAATAACAGTTTGAAAGAAAAAAGTTCAATTTTTGTCTTTACTTGGAAAGATCAATTTGGCTTATAATAACAAAAATTATCTTTTTCCAATAAAAGTTCTGTCAGCTCAAGCATAGAAGAAATGTCATGTCTCAGTCTAATAATTTTTTTCCCTTATTTTTCAAAGAAACTTTCCAACTTTCATATATTGCTGAAGAAGACTTTATGTGATAAAAAGAGCATTTTCTCACAGGAAAATATACTCCTGGTTCTACAGCTTTGAAAGTGCTTTAGCTGACTAATGAAGAAAAACAGTAAAATGATTACACATAAAACTTTGTCAATTGTGCTAACTCCACCCATCCCCCACGACTAAACAATTAGAGAAAAATAACTGTTTTTAAGTTCTTCCAAATATTTAAACTCTGTTCTTATTTAGAAGTTGTAGGTTACGAGAGGGAAGGATGGTCTTAAGTTTAGATTATCCCTTCAACAGAACTATTWAACACTAATTGTTGAATGCGTTATTAGGTTTAGGCAGAAAGARGCAATCCTATTGAAGATTTCCAGCCCTTTATGTAACAAGACAGGGGAATATTAAAACTTTCTAAAACTGCTTGGTTCCTTCTTGCCTCCATATGATTATATGTAACATTTGCAAATTATTCCAAAGTAAGGCATATGTATTTTCAGTTTCCTGTCTTCAGATTATAAAGTTAGCTTTCTGCTTCCATAAGATACAGTAGTATGCAAAATGCATTTCATGATCCATAGARTATTGGTAGAGTTATTCATTTTCAAACAGAAAATAAAATCCAAGACAAAATCCTCTTATAAAATAGAAAACAAAATAAAGTAGGGAAAGAATGACTGCATTTTTATTGGTATATATGAACCTATTGCCTTATACATCTGTAGTGTAATCCCAGATGTCCCCTCTACTCATTAGTTCACTGGTTTCTTGTAGTCTCCACAACAGCTGGGTTTCTTCAGGACATGCTGAATTTTGTTTTTGCAGGCTTTGTTGATCAGCTAACAAGGGTATTTCGTGTGAAGAGTGGGCTGAACAAAAGCATGGTTAGTCCTGAAGAAGAACATCAGCATMTTAAGGCTCACTATTCTGTGGAAAAAACACAAAAAATGTTTATCTAATAGAAAACTTAACATGCTGTTCACATAGATATTTCTGTTGTTTTRAAGAGAATGCCTGTCTTGAAATCAAGCATTTTTGAACTTACAAGTTTGAATATTGAAAGTTGGTTAGATCTTCCTCAAGGAGAAATAAACTTTTTTTTTTTATTGCTGGACAACACCCTGCTTTCAAATAGAATGCAAAATAATTTAAGGTAACTTTATATGCAAACATCTCCTATTGATTTAAAGACACAAGCCGGAAAAATACAGAGTAGATATTTAAAATGCGCATAGCGCATGAAATTACCTCACATTATGGGTAATACATGCCTTGTAGCAATTATGTCACTTATGCTTACGCTAATTAAGTGTTGATGTGTGAGCACTAAGTTGCAATGATGTTGTTAACTAATGTACATAAATATTCCCTTTAAACTGTAATTGCACTTTGCCATAACTTAAAAGAATATATGCTCAACTGAGTTTATGTGGTTTGATTACCTTAAGAAATGAATTAGAAACTTCAGTCTGTCATTAAACATCATGCTAGAGTTCTATCCTTTAACTTAAAGGGGAAAGAATCCTTCTGTCTTGGAGTTTAGGATGTACAATACAGTCATAAGAGCTTTTATATTACTCATTTCAAAGTGTAGTAGTGACATGTAGAGTAAGACAGCTCAGACCACAAGGGTTGAGTGTCCCAAAACTGAAGGGATCGAATGTAACATAATTCACAATTTATCTGCACTGCATTTCTCTCAAGCAGAGCTGATCTTGGGAAAAACAGTAGTCTTCTACCCATTTGGTGAATGCAAGTTTTATGATGGCCTAAAGTTAATGTTGTCCCACTTTTAACACTTGAAATCCAGTGCTTGCTCTAAAACAGAGGTGGAGGAAAATTCAGAAGTGTGTGTTGTCCAAAATGATCTTTTTATCAAGTGTAGCCTTATTGTCACRAAGCTGCAAAGCAATACAGTGGTAGAAGACATGTCAGGTCATTGCAAGCCTGACAATAGGCAGGGTTGCAAAACAATTAGAGACTTTTTAAAAAACATATGCCTTTGTGAGCTAAGAATAAAAGGAGTATTAGTGTTCTTTATTGTGCATACAACAATGTATATTGATTTGGGCTAAGAAGAAACTGTGGAGAGAAAACAATGCTCTCATGGTTCAAAGCAGTGCCAGATGGGGCAAAAACTGCTATCCAAAAAACTCAATTATGCTGTGAAAACCAATATTGCTTGGGAGAAAAAGCACGATGTCTATTTTCAGAGTGTGAATTATATGAAATTCAAACTGTGTGTACAGTAGAAGATTGGGCTTGCTCTGTTCAGTTCACAAAAATATCTTCATTTTATTACTGCCTTTCACAGWATCCTGTAGAAAATGCCCAGCACATATCTAGACAAGTCCATAATACATTGAGTGAGCAATTTACTGATGTTTTGGGCTCAAAGGTTTATAGCAAACTGAGTTAAATCAGGCTGGTCACAATTCAACAGCTGGGTTCTCCAGAGTTCAATTTTAGGGCAAATGCTCTTATATATTTTTGTAACTGTTCTGGATGCTGGAGTCAAATGTCACTAAGTTTGACAGTGATACTAAACTAGGGTGAGCTATGGACTCCCTAGAGGGTAGGGAGCCTTTATGCAGAGATCTGGACAGACTGGAATGCTCGGCAGTCATCACTGAAATGAAATTCAACACGAGCAAGTCCAGGACTCTCAGCCTGGGACAGGGTAATCTTGGTTACATGAAAAAACTCCAGCATGGGAGGGTGGAGGCAGCACTGCAGAAAGAGATCTGGGGCTTTGGGTCAATGAAAATGGGGGCACTGTCAATGAAAACGGCATCCAGGAGGGCCAAGCGTGTCCTGGGGGGCATCAGGCACAGCATCACAGCCGGGCAAGGAAGGGGATTGTCCCGCTCTGCTCTGACCTGGGGTAGCTCCACCTCAAGTCTGTGTGGGGTTGTAGGCACCTGSATATGACAAGGATGTCAGACTATTGGGGTGTATTCAGAGGAGGGAACCAAGATGGTGAAAGGCCTCAAGGGTGAAAATCCAGAGGAGTGACTGAGGTGACTCAGCTGGTTCAGCTCAGAGAAGAGAAGGCTACAGGGTGAGTCCGTTCCAGCCTACAACTTCCTAAAGGGGTGCAGCAGAGGGGSAGCTGCTGGTCTCTACTCCCGGGTGAGCAGGCATAGGACAAGAAGAAATGGAGTCAATTTGTGTCAGAGGAATTTCAGATTGGATATTAYCAAAAGGTGTTGCCTTCCGTCCAAAATTAGAGAAGATGAAACAGAATGAAGCACCCTGAAAAGAGGTTGACTGATGTCACACATACAGTTTAGAATGCATAAAAACTTTCAAAGCTCTTAGCAGATGCATAGCAGCTAYAATTCTGTTCTACCAGGAAGTGAATCCTATGGTGAATATGTTTGGAGGACAGAAAGAACAAAAATGTGCTTCATCAAGAGAAGAAAAGCTACTATACTTACAGTACATAAATTCCTTGAAAATATTATCGTAATTCATAATAAAAAGCYTCAAAGTCTTCACAGATTCAGAGAACACGACAAAACCTAAAGTACTTATGTTTCTGCATTGGCCAAGTCTCTGTACTGATTTAGAAAATTAGTCTTTAAATTTTC
The DNA here is from genome assembly GCF_030028575.1 of Malurus melanocephalus. NCBI lineage: Eukaryota > Metazoa > Chordata > Aves > Passeriformes > Maluridae > Malurus > Malurus melanocephalus. The sequence continues at coordinate 1,292,518 of NW_026623286.1, forward strand.
TGAGAATTTTAGAACTGGGTAATTTGGGCATTGCTTTTAATAATGTTGAAGAAATTTATCACTGGGCTTACTTTAAAAATCAATCAACAAAACCAAAAATATCCACCAAATCTTTACCRAGAAAGTCAACAAAGATTTTCTGTTATCTGAGTTTTAATAGATCATCTTGTTCAGCCCTGATTTATCCTGAYTGCTTCACCTGCTTTAACAGGAGGTCTTTCCATGATGGAAAGATCACTTATTTCAATAAACTGCAACTATTTGCAGAAATTTGAATATGGATTAAAAATAAATCTTTTTTTTTCTAGGGGGAGGAGAGAAGCCACCATGGGAGAGAATGAGTCTTGGAATGCACAGGAAAGAAACTGCATGCAACATACCGATGCTGCAAACAACTGAGCAGCCTGATCACAGCCCTGAACTTCCAGACTTCCCTCCTGACAGCTGCATAATCCTCCTGTACTTTTATTTGGTCTGGTGTACTGGCCATGTTTTATTTCTGGGTGAAATCAGTCTTTGGCTTTTATTCCTGAGTGTGCTCAGAAGATGATAAGGCAGCTAGAGCCTCAAGGCATTTTTGCTTTGGAGCATCCATATCAAAATCTGGGCCAAACTACATAGAACACAGAGTAGCATAAGCCCAGGAGCAAAATGTAAAATGTTGACTCATGGTCAGAAGTAGTCTGCATGTTCTCTGGATCAGTGCAGAGAGGAATACTGATTGTCAGAGACTTAATAGCTCAGCAGAAGAGAAAMAGGCCATAGTGGTCTTCTTCATGGAATAAGCTACTTATGTTGTGTTCACAGAACAACTTATTCTCTGTCTTTATCTCCAAGAAAAGAGTGCATAGAGTCATGTCTGAACCTACAACTTTCCTCGCCCTTGCTTCATTATTCTACTTTAAGGCTGGCAGCCAAACTGGGAAAAAGGATTCTATAGGAAAAATCAGTCGAATCAGAGTTATCATGATTTAGCTGAAACTTAGTTATCATCTCATAAAAGCAAATTCCTTTCAAAATAAGCATGTAAACACTTCATTATAAAGTTCTGGATGGTGAGGAGGGGTCAATTCATGTAGGAGGAGAAGCTGATCAAAGCTGGCTAAGTTAAAACTACTCTTTTGCAAGCCTGCCAGTTATGAATCTTTGATGTATTTGTGTAGTATCCTGCTGGTGTCTAGTTTTCGCTATAATCCAGTGTGAGTTCTGGGAAGTCTGTTGCTGTTAGTGGTATATCTCATATCACAGCAAATGACACAAAAAGATGACTAAACTCATGAAACTGTCCTAGCTGCTACCAAATGCATGAAGTATAAATTGCAAAATGCCAAGCACTTTCTCTGCCTCTGCCAAGCAATCTTGTCAGGCATAATGAGATTTCTGTTCACACTCTGTAACCTCATGTAACCTGGACTGATTGGATTTGGATTATTACTGTGAGTGCTGTGTAGAYCTGTCATTGGCCTTTTTGCCTTGAGGTGACTTGGAAACACTTCCTAGGCTACTTCCCAMATCTTTTGGGTCACTCTTCAGTCACTTAGGCCCCTAAAAAGCCTAGCACGTGTGAAGGCTGAGACTGTTTCTAACTTACTCCTGTGTCCTGAGTCTCTGCTCCAGCTTCTTCTTCCATGTGATTCCTTCTGGGCTGGCAGTGAGGAGGAGAAGATCCTTCACATCCATTACCACTGAGCTCAGCTGGCTTTCTCACACCTTCTTTCTGTTCCAGACAATTCACCCTAAAGGAGGAGGACTGAGGCCATAGCTGTTAACAAGTCAGTAGGAGCCTTGAGTGTCACAGAAGCCACCCAAGTTTCAGAAGCTTAGTGACAGACGAGGCAGCTGCTGTATACAGCACATATATTTTACATACATGTAAGAATACTTCTAATGTAYTTGTTACACATTTCAAAACCAAATATTTGGATTCAGCTGTGCTTACCAAGCCCCTTTATGGTATGTAACCTGTACAAAGAATAAGAAACGCGAATGTGCCTTTTGTTTCCGATATTTGAAGTTTATCTGCTTCTCTTTCACACTGGTTTGGGCCAATAAAAAAGATAGCTTTTAGTTCAGGTATTTTTTCCCTTTATTTACTTATAACTTCCAAAGACTTTTCAAAATAAATAAAGAAAGAAGTCTGTTTTGTTGGGTTAATATACTAACTAAGCCTGTGCAAATTCAGCAAGATCCAAGGTCACAAGACATTGCCTCTAAACTCCATTAAGGAATTTATTGGCAGCTGATAAAAAACATCTGAGATGGTATATGCTGATTTGMAAGGACAAAAAATTATCTTTGAAAATTTGTAACCATTAAAAGTTTCCAAAAGTGGAAAACAGTAAATATTGAAGTGCTGTAAATCAGTGGGCAAAGGATCCTTCACTGATGCCAGAGAAAAGCCAAGGGAAGGATCTTTGTGATGACATGAAGGRATGGCTTTTCTGATACACCTACAGGTGGGCCTGTAGGAATGTATCAATTAGATGTCTTTTTTGCTCTTTCATTAAGGATTCAATCACCACCTAAACCAAAGTATTAGGAATTTCAGCCCCAAAGAAACTTTTGGGATAGGGAGGTGAAAGAAATATACATGCTTACTTAGATCAGGCATCTCTACTTATTCTTATTGGTAGCTCTCACAAATGTGTAATCTGTGATTTTTTTTTCTGTTTGAGAGTTTTTATTTTATATAAGGATCTGGTAGGTTCATTTTGAAGAAGGAATTCTTGTAATTGTTTTTTCCTCTGGTTCTCCAGGTGAGACATGGAGAACTGACCATYACCTTTGCATTCTCTCAGTGTTTGTGTTGGTCTTGCTTGACAAAGGACAGAATATTCTGGCCAGGTCATATCATGATTCCTGTTTTCTATTTTGTATGTGACATTGCTGCTTCCTCTGCTGAGAAATCATATAGTGACACTCCCTTTTCAGCTTGTAATGCTGGATTATACTGTCAATGACAATATTCCTTCATGCAAATATTGAAGCCTCTCAGTCTATGGTTCCTCTCACTCTTTTACTACTGTCTCTTTCTTTGCTCAGAGTGTGGATGAGTTTTGAGGAGTCATAAAGATAGATCCAGTGAAACTTAAAGTCATATGTATATCCTTGGCTGTTATCTCCAGCAAAAGTATGACATCTTWAAAAAATTGCCAGAGACTACCAGAGTGTTGGTAATCTGGCTAGAAAAATTAACCGTCTTGGGCAGAAAATCTAATTACCCACTGTCTGAAGTGAAAATAAAACTTATTTTACCTGGTCATTAAAAACATTTTCAGATTACATTTAGAGAGTGAGCAGAATTTTAAACACTTAACACCTGAATTACCCGAGAGACTGRGAGGTGGTTGAGTGAAATACCAAGGACCCATATATCAAAAATAAGATAGTAGAATTTGAAGTCAATCTTCTGCCCATTGGCTGTGGCATTAGGATACTGTTCCTGACTTTACTGAAGGAAAAGCTCACCTGTGATTTACAATGAATCAAGAATCTACCACATTTTTCTGCCATGATGAAGAAACGTTTGTGAAATGCTTGGTTACTGCTTCACCTTGCTGGTCACTGGTCAGTTTCCTTGGTACTGCTCAATACCCTGTGGAAAAAAGCGTCTAGGTCAAAGAAAAGATATGGCGCCATGGGTGGGTGCAGTGTCACATCCTTTGGTCATCTTCTTCCCTAAAATGTTGGCAACTGTGAAAGTACAATAATTGCTGCTCATTATAACCAAACTTTCTGTTCCTTTCCTGTGTTTCTATTAATTAGAAACATGAAGTGATGAATTCTTTGCTGTAGGTTCAAAGGAGATTCTATCTATGCTGTCTTTTTCTTTTGTTGTAGTTTTTGCTGTCTTTTCCCCCTGAAGGTATTTATTTTAATATTCTGAATTGTGGCTTTTATCATTCATTCTTTTTGACATAAAACTATGCTCAACTGACACGAATGAGCTTATAAACTTTGTTCATGCTGTCACATTTTCCTGCTCTCATCAGAGAAAAGTGAGTAATCTCCGGTGAATAATTTGTTAAATTTAGCCTCTTTTTCCTCTCAAACTATATGAGTTCCTCAAATGCTTCTATTATTAGACAATGTGGCACAAACACTCTGGGCTGTATTCCATTTAATGAATATGAATTTTCAAAATCGGAACTATTTAGTTTGGTACAAAGGGGTCACAAAAAGGACAACATAGTATTTCTCATTATTCTTTTTCAAAACCCTCTTAGTCAGTTAAAAGCCTAAGTTGTCATTGTGGTTATTATGTTGAAGACTGAAATTAAATTTCTTTTCTAGGTGCCATTGTTTATGTGCTATTAACATTCCCAGAGTAATTGCTTTGATGACTTTTTACCCTGAGTTTCCTGAACTTAACACCAGTTGCTGCAGGTTGTATACCTAAAAAAGCCTATTCAAGTTTTTTTGAGAGTCTTATTTGTACTTTTTTTTTTTAGTTTGTATGGACACCTGATTTCTGTGACATATGGAGATTTGGGTTATTCTTATTCCAAGGCAATTAAAACATGGTAATGATGATTATTTTATGGCAATGTTGTAAAACTATATAAAAAGTCAACACAAATTGAGAAGGCACTTAGTACAGTGGGAAGATACACATTTGTTAAAAATGCTTTTTATTCAGAAAAGGAGACTGCTACATTTCAGCTTATGCTTGCTTCTTTATCTGTCTTGAACAATGATTACATGGAAAATGAAGAATTGAAGAAAACTTTTCCATAACTGCTCAACTTGTCATATTTGTAGGAACTGAGATCTAGGATTTACTGTACCTATTTGAATAAATACAATTGTTGTCTCAGTTGCTCTATTTAGTGAGCAAAATGAATGCTGTGTTTGCAGAACTACTTGATTTATTCTGTAAAAAAAAAAAAAAATGGAAACTGCGTTCCTGCACTTCTCATGCATTTGACTGCTGTAAGATATTCTAAAAGTTACAGCTCTGAAAGTTCTTCCCAGCTTTCTTTCCTGTCACTTGAGTGCAGGAACATACCCAAGCTCATAGACGTACTTTGTTATGAAGAAGAAAATCAGTATTTAGTTTTGCTTTTGAACTTAGTTTTGCTTTTCAACTTGTTTAATCTGGGAGGAAAATTGAAAAAACCACCCAGCCAACCAGCCAACACTAAAAACCAGTATCACATGAAGTTCTAAACCATCTGCAGAAGAACTGAAAACAAAATCTAATTTGGGAATTAAATCAGTTGTCTAGCTGAAGAGTATCTACACCAATGCACACAGTGGGGGTAACAAACAGCAGGACCTGGAGGCCATTGTGCAACAGGAWATCTATGACATAGTCACCACCATGGAAACACAGTGGGATGCTTCACATGACTGAAGTGGTGCACTGAATGGCTACAAGCTCTTCAGAAGGCACAGGCAAGGAAGGAGAAGTAGGGGGGTGGCTCTTCCATTAGGAAGTGTTTCAGCTCTACAGTGCTCAGTGCTAGGGTTGGTAAGATTRAGTGTCTTTTGGGTATCAAAGAGAAGATTGGCAAGACAGATATTTTTAGGATGGACAAGTCAGCGAGRTGAGGTGGTGGAACTGGTCTTTATATGAGAGAACATCAAGCTCAACCCAAGGACAGACAATGAGTTGAGAGCTTATGGGTAAGAATTAAGGCACAGGCTAAAATGGGTGACACTGTCGTGGGTGTTTACTACAGGACACCTGGTCAGGATGAGGAAGCTGAYRARGCTTTCTGTGGGCAGCTGGAACAGCCTTGAGATCACAGGCCCTGGCTCTTGGGGACTTCAATCTCTGTAATATTTGTTGTTAGGACAACACAGCTCAGCCAACACAGCCCAGGAAGTTCCCTGATACTACTGATATGCTTTGTGGTGCAAGCGGTGGAAACCAGCAAGGAAAGGTGAGTTGCTGTCTGAAGGGCAGAGCTCAGACTGTGGTGATCAGCAGAGCAGAATGCAGCTGGAGGCCTGCAGTCAGTGGAGTTCCCAGCAGTATTGCAAGGAGAAATTGTTACTAATCATCTTGCCATTCTGATATTAAATTTTCACCAGATCTTGTGCACAGTGCTATGTAGGGATACACTGCAGGGAACAAGCACTTTCCAGTCAGGAATGACCTGTAGTGGCCTGTTTGTGATGAGTGCAGAGGCCTTGAGGAGAAGGGGAAAATTATCTATTTTTGAAATAGGAAATAGGAATASGAAATCCCTGGAGATATCCAGAGATTGAAGCTGTACAAGTTCTGCAGCTTGGGGAGAAGTGGAGTGGACCTAGCTCCAATCTCCCCACTCAGGTCACAACTRTTGGGAAGTAGTACCTGGATTTCTCTTAGGTGTGGGTGGGTGCCCAGAGTCTGGGATAGCCAGCTCTAGAATGCTGTTGCTGGTCATCCTGCCTGTGCTGGAGGGTTTTTATGGAGCCCCAATGGTTTTGTGAATAGCAGCTCCTTTGGCAGGGTGATCCAGCTGCTCAGCCTGGAATAGGGAACATGCTGCTCTGTGTTCTCTTGGTGCTGTTGGCTATGGAGTGATAGAAAAATGGCAAATGAGAAACTATTGTCAGCAGAGAGAAGGAAGGGAAAGGTATCCCACTGATAGTTGAACGACCAGGGAGCTGCTGTGTGTCTAGTACATGACTCCATAGACAAAGGCACCTTGTGGGTTTTTTTTCATCTCCTATAAGGGTCTGCAAGAAAATGTGTCTTGTGCAGGTCCTAGCACCATTCCTCTTTGGCAGCACAGATTGTACTTTCCACTTCAACAGCTGATATTAATTTCAAATTTAGTTTGCCTAGAAAATGAATTAAAAACACTTCTGACTTTTTGTCTCCAGGTTCTTCTGTGATTACATTTGTCTTCAGGTTCTTCTGGTGTTTTAAATCTTTTTTATAGTTTTAAACTGCACCGTTCTGTTTCATGCACCTGTTTGAGTGACCTATACAAAAATAAGGTGAAGCTAGTTAAAATGAGGAAAACTTTTAAGTGTACAAAGTAAAGAAAATGGAAGCATAATTATCTCTACTCTCTTTTGATTCTGGATACCTTTGGTGTTATTTGTAACAGCAGGACTTGAAAAGCATGAAGACAGAGTGTGATCTTTAAGCTCGTGCTGTCTGGAATGAAGGGTCTTGAACGCSTTAAAGGGTCTTGAATATGACCAGGTAGAAGATGTAGACAAAGAATTGAAGAAGAAGAAAGAAGAAAAACTGGAAAAAAAAAAAATTAGGAAATGGGACAAGTCTCTGGAGGCCAGGAAAATAACTAATGTAATGCTCCAATTACTTTTGAAAAGGATCTAAAAGAATAGCAGGAAATTAGACCAGTCAGTTTAACATCGATTTTTTAAGTCTCAGTAGTATTTTTAAAGGATCACATGTGGATACATTCAAAAAGCACAGTTTGAGAGTAGACAATCAGTGTGACATAAAGATAGGGTAATGAGGTTTAAGTAATTTGTTTGTATGAATTCACATGTATCTGTTTTTAAGATATTACCATGTGAAACAGTGGGAGAGCAATGAACAATATGAAACAAAGCAACTGAAACAGCTGAAAAAAGGTCTCTTTGATTCAAGAACTAAGGCATGAAGCCCTCAAAATAGAGGAGAATATGGCAAGTGCAGCTGATGACTGAGTAAGGCAAACAGAGGAATAGATACCTTATCTTTGGCCCATATAGGAGTGGTTCTAGCTCACAAGCCATCAATTCCAGAAAGCTCTGGCAGCACCCTTAATGGTTTCAGAAGCTCCTGGTGATCTTGCAGGAAGGATTTGCCCTTGTGTGTCAGATGTATTAAATACAGAGCACCAGAAAAATTCTGCCTTTTGTTTCAAAGGACTGAGAAAAATTTCCCACAGGAGAGAAAAAAACATGCATCTAAAACATGTTTTCTGATATCAAAAGTATTCAGCTTAATGTGTGGGCTATGCATATGGTTGGTGGAGCATGGAGAGGAGAACTGATGGAACTGGAAGCAGTAGAGAAGCAAGTGCATAAGAAAAGGATGGATCWGAATGTGTGAATGATGTAATTATTTGGTATTTGCATAAAAAGAATATGTGGCTTTACAGAATTTTTTGGAAGCAATGCCCAGGACTTAATAGGCATGGCTGAGAGCAGGGAAGAAGGGCATAATCAGAGGAATCATTTCAGTGAAGTGTAAGACCCCCTGTAGGGATTACAATGAGACGCATATGTCTGATATAAAACTCACTCCTGTAAGCTGAGAGAAATGAAGAGAAGGTTTATCTGCTTTCAGATGCTGCTGAATTAGAAGCCATAGGACTCTGTAGGAAGATGAGAAAACAATTCTGTCACATACATAGATAGTAAACTCTTCAGGTAATATTCAAGTCACAAAACTGGGATGAAGATCTACATTTTAAACATCCCAAAGCTTCACTATATGGATGGAAAAYACTTGCAGAAACTCAGAATTCAGTACAAATTTTTCAAACTCAGCCAAGAATCAATCTTTCTCTAAGAGCTGGGATGAACACAGGACCATAGTGATGACAAATGGCATGCATCAGTAAGTATACATTTATGCTCACACTAACTTTCTGTGGCATTTGTCATCAGAATAATTAGATCATTCTCTTTTGAAAGAATCGAAGAATGGCTTGAGTTGGAAGACACCTTGAAAACCAGCTTGTTCCAATCTCCTTACCATAGGCAGGGACATTCTCCATTAGACCTCTTGTCCTGTCATTACATGCTCTTGTAAAGAGTCTCTCTCCATCTTTCTTGTTAGCTTCCTTCATGTACTGCAAGGCTGCAGCTGAGTCACCCCAAAGCCATCTCTTCTCCAGGATAAGCACTCCTCATTCTCTCAGGCTTTTCTCATAGGAGAGGTTCTCCACCTGTTTTAGTGTTTTTGTGGCCTTCCTCTGGGCTGTGTCCATCAGGTCCCTGTCCCTCCTGTGCCGGGACCCCAGAGCTGGGTTCAGTGTTCCAGGTGGGGTCTCAGCAGAGCAGAGCAGAGGGGCACAATCCCCTCCCTCCCCTGCTGCCCACGCTGCTTTGGATGCAGCCCAGGACACGTTTGGCTCTCTGAGCTGGGATTGCTCATGGCTGGGTCATGTCCAGCCTCTCCTCCATGAACRCCCCAACTCCTTCTCCCCAGGGCTGCTCYSCATCCTTGGAACTGGGGATTTCCCTGATCCAGGTTCAGCACCTTGCTCTTGGTCTTGTTAAACCTCATGGTATTTCCATGGACCCAGCTCTTGAGCTTGTCCAGGTCCCTCTGGATGGCATCTTGTCCTTTGGGTGTGGTAACTGCACCACTCAGCCTGGTGTCATCTGCTCTTTTTGCAGGTGCATTGATCCCTTCATCRCTGACATTAATGAAGATATTAAATGACACTGGTCCTAATACAGACCCCTGAAGGTCTTGTCACTGATGTCCATTAGGATCCCAAACCATTGACCGCTGCTGTGTTACATGTGACTGTCTAGCTGTTTTCTTACAACAATCCATCTGTCAAATCTACCTCTCTACAGTTAAGAGAGAAGGATGCTGTGGAAGACCATGTAAAAGGTTTTACAGAAGTTCAGATATGTCATCTCTCCATTGCCAACTGATGTAGTCATTCCACATAGAAAGCCACAAGGCTGGTTAGGTAGGACTTGCCCTTGCTTATACTGTGTTGGCTGTCTCAGATCACCTCTCTGTGCTCCCCGTGTCTTAGCCCAGCTTCTGGGAGGATCTGTTCTGTGATCTTCTCAGGAAGAGAGGGGAGGCTGACAAATTGGTAGTTCTCAGGGTCCTCCTTTCCACCCTTTTTGAAGATGGGTGCAGTGTTTCCCTTTTTCYGGTCMCCTGGGACTTCACCTAAATGTMATGACTTTTCAGATGTCGGGGAGAGTTTGGGATGCATCTCATCTCATTGGTCCCATAAACTTCTTTACATTCAGGTTCTTCAGATGGTCACCAAACTGATCTTTATTTACAGTGAGAGGGACTTTTCTCCTTCAGGCCCCATCCTGCTGTCCATCCACTCAAGAGGCATGGGAAGAGAGGCTGCCATTGAAGTCAGAGGCAAAAATGTTGTTGAATACCTTGGACTTCTTCTCATCTGTTTCTACACGTTTACCAGCATTTTTGTCCTGCATAAGGAATACTAAAAATAATCTCAGCTGTACATGCAGCCACTGCTCTAAACCAATTAACAACCTGAGCTGGACATATTAATAAGAAAGGGAGAGAGGGTAAATGCAGGCAAATCATCAAGTTCTCTAGAAACSTCAGGGCTGCATGAGAATTCAAAGGAGGTGCATATACTGGATTTGTGTGGCCTATGACACACAAAATTAGCTGAAAAAGAGGACTGAGGAGATGTGAGASAAACAACCTTGTGGAAGACAAGTTCAGTGAAGAAGGAAAAGGAGGAGGTGCACCAGGTGATGGAGCAGAGTTTCCCCTGCAGCAGCCTAAGGTGCAGCCCATGTGAAGCAGGTGTGCCCTGCACCGCATGGAAGTCCATGGGGGTGATGAGATCCACCCCCATCCCACGATGACCCAATTTCAGAGAAGCTGGATGCCCAGAYAGGCTGTGAGCCCATGAAGAGAGGAGCCTGCATTGGGGCAGGTTCCAAGAAGGACCTGTGGCCCCAAGGAGAGAGAAGCACATGCTGGACCGAGTTTACTGGCAGGACTTGTGATCTCTTGGAGGACCCACATTGGAGCAGTCTGATCCTGGACTGCATCCAATGGAAGGGACCCACATTAGAGCAGTTCATTAAGAATGGCAGCCTTTGGGAGGACTCACACTGCTGGAGAAGTTAATGGAGAACTCTGTGTGGCTGGAGGGACCCCATGCTGGAGCAGGGGAAGCTGTGAGGAGTCCTATGGCTGAGGAAAAAAGAGTGACAATGTATCATGAACTGACCACAGCCTCCACTCCCCATCTCCCTGAGGCAGACAATTTGAGAGCCACCTTGAGTCCAGGAAAAAGGAAGGGATTGAGGGATGGTGTTGTAAGATTTGGTTATATTTCTCATTATCCAACTCTAACTTGATTGGTGTGATTGGTAATAAATTTCTTTCCCCATGCTGAGTCAGTTTTGCCTGTGACAATAGTTGGTGAGTGATGTCTTCCTGTCCTTATCTTGACCCACAAGTCTTCTGTCATATTTTCTCCTCCTTGTGCAGCTCAGTAAGGGAGTGACAGAATCACTTTGGTGGCCACCTGGTGTCCAGCCGAGGTCAAGCTATCACAGTGCTTGATGAAGAAACAGTTTTCCGTAGCCATCTGTCTGTCTCTCTTTTACCAAAAACCCCTGCAATTTAAGGAATATTTTYGACTCGGTTGGTCTCAACTGAAATAGCTATGTGGTTCCCTCTGTTAGAGACCATGAGATTAGGTCACGATTTTCTGTGTGTTTACAGAGGGCTCCAGTCTCCCATGCCTGGATACTTCCATAATAATTTCAGCTGCTCTGTGCTGGAGTTCTCTGCTTGTAGAGGGTGGGATGAACTGCACATTAAAGGATGCCTGGCAAAAGCATGAGACCAACTTCTGTGTCATGTAGAGGTTCACATAATCTAGCACCGCACAGACACTGAAGGAAGCAGACTCTGGCACGAACTTGAGAGATTTCAGAACAATTCCTCATACAGGCARTTTTTCTCCCAATGTGAAAGTAAGTGCCTTAGACAGCAGGGTCTCTTGACCCTGCCACTGGGACATGTAGCCACTTAAAATCCTGCAACTAACCAGGCTGGCAAAATAAGAGAGGAAGAATATTACCAAGTTATGCTTTAACCAGTTACAGTGTAAAATATAATACTAATCAGTCCTATTCATGCCATGTTTTTTATGGCTCTCTCAGATGACTGAAGGTACAGAAAACCCTGAGTTGCTGGGTTCTATGCTCGTGGCAAACTGGAATTTATAGCTTTCTGGGCTATCAGAGTAGTTCATGCTGCACTGCTCAGTGAGCCCCCCTAACTCTATTTGTTTTACTTGAGTCCAACTGCGTAGTCCCAGTCCCTAATTCTCTCGCATCCAACATCATTCTTGGTCCGTGGTTGTTGTACTGCTGCCATCTCCACAAATAGCAGGTTACTTCCTGGGGGAGCATCTGCTCCTGCTCTTTGCTGGCCAGGARCAGGGCAGGAGACTGTGCTGTAGCCATTTGTGACCCAGGAGGATGAGAATGGTCATTCCCTGCATGGTAGATTCCTCACAGTCTACTGCCTTCTGGTGTAAAATCATGTCCAAAAGAGAAGTGCAATCAAAGCCTTGCAGATTTTGGAAATCCTAGAGAAATAAAGCAAATTAAGTCCACCTATTTACTTACTTTTYTTATCCAGTTGTCATGACTAGATTCTTTTTTGGCATCTCTCTCTGCAATAAATAGCATGATGGTCTGCTTGTCCTTGCTTGTACTATGTGGGTTCTCACAACTATTGTTTTATTTTCCAGAGATCACCAGAAATTCATTAAGCGTATCATGACTTCTTCAGGTTGAAATRTTTCTTACACTAGCCTACTGGTCAGATTAGAGAAAAGAAAAATCAGAATATGAATGAACAATTTATCCCATGCTTCTAGAAGCAGAAAAAAAATAAAAGCAGGAAGAGAAATCAATCCATGTATTTTACTCTGTGTACGTGTATTCAGGTTGGAAGAAGAGTAAGAGAGAAAATTTTTTAAGACTCCTTATTGCACCCATAAATTCAAAGACTGATTTTTCACCACCTGGTTCCCTGCACAGCAATGATTCATGATACGATTTGAACTCATAATAAAATCAGTTGTACTATCCAGAAGATCTGCCTCAGTTCATGAGCCTGTGTGCATTCTGGAGACTCAAGGCTGCTAAAAAGTATTCCAGTTTCACCCTTATACTGGAGACTCATACACTTGAGTGTTACCCTAATGGCATTTTGTATCTTTGCCCTTTCTTCCTGCTTCCCTTTTCCCAGGGCTGAGCTGCTGGGGTGTCAGGAAAGTCAGCTTTCTTTCAGTACAATTTTTACCTGGTACAATAGGGACTCTAGCRTTGCACCAAACCTGCATACCTGGTATTGCTGTAGCTCTTTTCCAAGAAGTGCACGACAGATGTGGAGTCAAGCACATGGCTCTGCATTTCTAAATTAGTGACAAAGATCCCTGCTGAATTTCAGTCTGACCTGAAAGCTTGAGAGCAACCATATGGCTGCCCTCCATAGCCGAGGTTACTGCCTTTGGATTCAGTTGGCTCTTCAGATTTGAGTAGTCTAATTAAATCTGCCCACTTCTCCACACAGATAATTATCAGCCTTTCTATTACTCATGTTACTGCACAACATCCCCTCTCGATGACTTTATTCATTTCAGACAGGGACAGCAGGTGCCAGATGGCAAACCGATGCTGTGTGATACTCGGTATTTCTATCACTTGGTGCTTAGAGTTTCACCTTGCTCCTGTGCATTAGCCTGATGGGGATGATTGCCTTGGTTTGCTTTAATAAGCTCTGGAGCATGGGAAGTGATAGTGTGTCATTGATTTGGAGGAGCAGTTTAAAGGCAATGAACATTGTTACCGTCTATAGAAAAAGGGWCTGGCTGTAGCCTCTTAGAGTTTCAAGGAAAAGAACAGCTTTCAATTTCAACGAGTATATTAAGTGCTCTTTAGGTGAGGCTGCAATTTAGTAAAGCAACCCTGACTCCAGGTTCAATTATAAAGGCCACATTTTTCCTTAGAAGGAAGTTGAACACAAATAGGCGGCATTCCCTGCTTGCTGATGGTAGTAGCAGCTGTATAGGAAGCCACAGTGGCCACTAGAAGGTGCATTTTCCATTTATTTTAAGCATGCTTTGCAACCAAAGACCCAATGGGTGGGGGTAAGTCTGTTTTCCTTCTGAAACTGTAAATTAAATGAATAAAAAGAAAAGAAAGAAATTGAAACATGAACAGACAAAGACTTTGTTTATTTATTGCCAGGAGAGACCCATTACGATTCAGCGCTGTGTTTCCATGGCATCCCAGAGGCATAAACAGAAAATACAGGCTAATGCATTCAGTTAGACAGAGATTTTAAAGTCTAATGCACAATCTAAATATATRTCACATATGCCCACTATTTATTTATCTATTCTATATATTGCAGTGAGACAGAGAACTCRCTAACTATTCCAGGGCTCTAATCCATTTACATATGTATCTCCTGCAGATGTCCAGGACTCATGGGGGATATATGTAAGCAGTGTTAGTTGGTAGTCTTTCAGATTCCTCTCATTTCTCTCCATGCTATTCTTGACTTTGCTACTATTCTCATGTCTGTAAGTATCTCTCTAGTATTTCTAGTTAGGAAGCCCAAAGTAAGTTCATAGATCCAGCTCTTCAGGACTGGATTCTGCTTCATCCCTTCTTCCTGGTGGGTTAAGCATCCCTGCCTGTTTGTTGAGCATTTCCATTCATGACTACAAATGCCAAGGCTTGTGCCATTTCTCCCTCCTTAGTTTAAAAACACCCTTTCCAAATCTGTGCAATATATCTGAGATTATTCTTTCTCCTTGCAACTTATAGTTAAGCTTCAGAGCATAACAATTACAAAAGCTCATCTCACAACCAAAATGTTATTAATGGTGTGGAGATGATAGCACCTACCTACCCTTCCATCAGATTTCCCCCTGCTTATGGGGAGTATAAGAAGAGTTTGTTCATCATACTGCAAGAAGGTTGCAAGGGTATGCTAGAGTGAAGGATTCCTTGGAGGGAGCATTTTAGGCTTTCCCATGTCTTTCCCATGCAAGGTCTTTTGGTTTGTGAAATTGCCTCCCAAAGGATGTGGTGTAGGCCCATTTGCTGCTTTAAAATGCTCCTAGGCAGCTGTAGAATGCACATAGGGCTCTCTCTGGGTTTGTCTCTTGGGCAGGAATGCTTTTCAAAGGGGATTTCCATTAGAATAAATGCCTTGGTTGATATCAATTGTTGGTAAACATTTCGAGATTCTCTGGGTTTTGGTAAATATTTTTCGGTGAAACGGGRTTTACTAATGACACAAGTTTAGCARCAAAACATCTCTCCATGTCATTTTATCAAACCTTTGATAAAATCTCACAGCTACTACTCAGGCAGCAGCAGCAYAGTTAAGCTGCAGATCTCATGAAAGTTCAAGGCACAGTCTGCAAGTGAGCCTCCATCTAAAACTCCCCTTGCCTCTCGACATCTCAGTGATCTGCTTAACTGGGTCATCAGATCTGAGACTGAGGAAAATTCAGACACTCTGAATGCCTGTTCAACTCAGGGCTTTCTTCCATCTCTGAGCCTGAAGGCCCTGGGATCCTCAGCCCTGGGAGAGCCTTGTCTCYGCAAGTGGGGTGTGATCCACAGGTGATGGGAGAATGTGAAGGTCTGGTGGAATAACGTCTGTCTTTTGAGTTTGCCAATCACTAAATGAGCAACAAAATAAGCTTTGAATGAAAAGTCATTGCATTTAAAATATCTCTACCATTAATTTTTAATGGCACCCTTCTTGAGCACTGTGCTACAGAAGGTTACAGAAGAAGAGCTGGAGCTATTTTTATATACAGTTACCTTTTCTGTTGAAAAGACAAACTGAAGTTTCTTGGGAAAACATAGCTTGGGAAGGAGTGAAATAACCCAGTGTGGTTTTCCAGGTAACCTCTTTCTTGTGGGACCCATACATTTGAGATGGGCAATGGAACAGAAAATGGAGAATAGTTGCACAAAGAAGAGCAAAAAGAGGTTCTATCTATATATCTATCTATCTATAACAAAAAGACTGTCCCTGTGGTTCAAATGTTTTCTGTTTAAATCCTTGGCAAAGAAACATAGAAGAACATTTGTAAATGTCTTTTAGCATTCTTTTCTGTATTAGAGAAAAAGGGAATAAACTCAAGGGAAGAGTAAGGGGAAAAAATTAGAAAAGGGCAGGTGGTGGGGTAGGACGTAACACACATGGAGGAAGAGGAATGTAAAAGGAGTTTTATGAATATGGGTAGAGGAGCTGAAAGAAGTAAAAATCACCCATACTATCCAACAGATTGTGTAAATCTTCTCCACCCCCTTTTCTGTTTACATTGAACAGTTTCATTACATAAGCTCCTCTTACCAGAGCTGATCTGACTGGAAAATATTTTATTTAAATAGAATTTATTATACATAAATGATTAATTGTTATAAATAATTAGATAATTTAAAAAGCACTCCATTGCACATATTATTTACTCTCACTGAAAATATATTTCTTTAGGGTTTCTTCAGAAGACTGTTTTGCCCTTCTAAGAGGTAGAACCTTGGGAGAAAACACTACAACATAAAGCATAGCTTGTACATAGTGAAAAAAATTTCTCCTTTTGAAGTAGAAGGTTACAAGAAAAATGTATGCTTGATAAATTTTAGAATCCAGTTTAGAATCCATACTGACCTTATGATTTGTTTTGTAACATGCAAACTGTCTCCCTCTTAAGCTAACAGGATTTTGGTTTGCTCATCTCTTGCATAATCTACTGCTGGATCAAGTGTGCTCTCATAAACATYGAAGACAATTCTGCTGAAATCAATTCCATCTGTGTTACTTATGTTGCAAGGTTAAAGTTATGCAGTAAAAATAGCACAAAAAGTGATCTTGTACAATGACTTCCACTGAAATTTGTAACAGCAAGTGGGAACTGAGTTTAGTATTCTCTTTCTGGACAGAGTTGTCAAAGACAACTCAGGAGAGAAGGCAGGAGCTTAAAACAAAACCTATTGAGTTTTCGAGCAAAAGAAATGGAAGAGCTTCAAAAAGGAGTTCAGAGGGGTAGCCAAGTTGCATCAGCATTTCCCTCTGGACTCTCTGAAGTCTGATAAGGCTACATACTGCACTGCTGAAAGGTGAATACTCTCACAGGACCAACAGGGATGTTTTCTGTTTCCAGGTTTACTGCCAAGGCTCTGGAATTAGGAGATGCTAACTTGAGCTATTTAATACTTCTAACACAGCTACTGTTGCTGCTTCTAATATTACAGATAATGAAAATATTATCAGTTTGCCAAGGACTTAATATTTGGGAATGAAATAGGATCTGGAAAAGCTCCTATGCTATAGCAGAGAGAGAAATATCATGTCAGAAGAACCAATTTATGAGGTATGAGACTGACACTTAGCTCAAGTTCAGTGAGTAGGGGGTTTAGCCAGGAGATTGCTGGGTTTGAATGGGCTACTGCTGGTGGCACGAATCCTGCCTGGCTCTGCTTCACTGTCTGGCAGTGAGAAACTGCCTCTTCAGGGATAACCCCAGCATGCCCACCTCTGTGGGTGCTGATCACCTCTTCTCAACCCTAGGCCCATTCTCTGCTGTGTGAAAACAAATTTCCTTGTTCATAGTACCTCAGATAAGACAAATGCTATTTTGCTGATAATTGTGAGTTTTGCATTTGTGGGAGTTACTTGGTGGGAACTGTGTGAAGTCTTGAAGTGGACCCGAGTGCAATATTCCAAATTTTTTTCTTACTCTAAAATATTGCAGAATTTGAGAAAGCCAATTTAATGTTGATATGCAGAAGTGAAAAAGATGGTGACCCCATGGCTTAATTTTTAGCTTCAAATGTGTTGGTCCAAGTCTCACTGAAAATTAGCTGGACATTTACATTTAAGACAATAGATTTAATTTATTCAAAGTCCAAGTTACAATTTAAGCACTTTGGAATAGAATCCAGATATGAACACATCACATATTTGTGGTACAAAGAGAATAATTTTTACATTATTTTTATGGCTTTTTTAAAATGAATGGGCAACAGAGAAGTAGATAAAAAGTTTTCATGTCTTTATACTCTCTTAGTTGTGCTGACTATGACATTTTCATTGTCTTTCAAAGAGAAATGAATTATTATTACCCATTGCCTATTAAATCAGCCTGTGTAGACTGGTTATTGTTTCAAATTATAGTGTTATGCACTATTCCATACCTAAAACTCAACTATAAAYATACAAGATAACAGAAATTCTTGAGTTTTAAATTTCAACTTCGTTTCTCCAGAGATCATTTTGTCAGTTCTTTCTGCAAAACATAACATTATAATTTGTGCACCAAATCAGATGCTTAGAACAGATAAGTAAAGGACAATTATACAATATATTTAGATTAAAGAGGGCATGAAACCATCCAAGAATCTTTGTCCAAGTTTTGCATGTCTCTCTTGTTCATATACTAGACCAGAAAGAGATAGGAATGGGCGCTGATTCCCTGACTTTTGGCATTTGTATTATTTTTGGCTGGGATAGCATTAAAATTCTTCACAGTGAGAAACTGCATTTTGGATTTGTGCTGGAAAAAGTGTTGATAACTTGGGAATGTTTTCACTACTTCTGAGCAGTGTTTGCATACCATGAATGCCTCTTCTGCTCCTCACTCCACTAGCAAGGGGGCTGGAKGTGCACAAGTTGTTTGAAAGTGATGCAGCTGGGACAGCTGACCCCASGTGACCAAAGAGATGTTCCATATGCCATGTGATGTCATGCTCAGCAGACAAAGCTGAGGGGTGGAGGATGGTGGGGATGCTGCCTGTCAGGGACAGGATAGACTTGGATCAGTAGGTGGTGAGCAATACTTTTTCTCTTGCATCATTTGTTTTCCTATGTTTTGTTTTGTTCCACTCTTTCCCCTCCCCAAACCACCTTTCAAAATAATTATTAATCTGCCTTTATCTCAAGTCATGAACATTTACACTTTTCCTTCTATTTCACCCCCATCATGCTGAGGGGAGGAGTGTCTGTGTGGTGCTCAGCTGTCTCCTGGGGTTAACAGGAAGAGCAGCATATGTATGGCATCTCAGTGCTCAGACCTTTCCAGAGTGAACAAGCTGCCTCCCTGTGCGACACTGTAATGACTCTCAGTGCAAGCAACAAAGATTAGATTACACCAGGTTTGCCTCTGTCTACCTACAGAGGTTATACTGTCATTTATACACYATCATGTGTCATATCATCACAGAATCACAGACTGTGCTGAGGACCTGAAGGCACCCACATGGATTATCAAATTCAGCTCTGAGCCCTGCACAGCATAACCCCAAAAGTCATACTGTGTGCCTGAGAGCATTGTCCAAATGCTTCTYGAACTCTGTCAGGCTGAGATTCTGAGTCAAGGCAAGGTGAAACACCTGAGCTAAGCAACGCTGGTCTTACATCTGTCATACAAATCCTGGATCCAAGAATATTGTGGAAAAGATGCAGAGAGAGTGTTGAATCTCAAAATAACCTCATTTTCATACACTGAAAAGGAACAAAATATTGTTAAATAGTTCTGGTTGTCCTTCCAGAGAATCCCTAATTGGTATTTCCTGCCCAAGTAAGTTAAGCTTCTGCTGATGTTTAGTGGTCTAACTTCACAGATGGCATTGGAGTTAGACTGGTCCACATCTGCAAAAAGCCCAATGTTCTCTCTATTAATCAGTACAATATTAAGAGACATTTGGTTCCTCTCAGATCRGAGATCAGAAGAAAGACAAAGAAGGTAATTATGTAAAAACATGAATAGGTAAAAAAATCCATTATTATTGTGCCAAATGGCACTTGCAAACTGTGGAATATTTCAGCTATTCAATATTTCTTTGTTTACATCACCTTGGGTTTTTTTTTCAATTGTACATTTATGCATTACATTAACATTTCATATGCTGCACACTGCATTTCATGGTGACACCAAAAATTAAATCCTACTACACTAAGCTCTGGATCAGACAACAAAGAAAAGTGTTACAGGAGCATCCTTAAAATGCTCCATCATTAGGCAGCAACAWGAGGAGCTCTTTTTATAATGGTAAATGTGTTCATAAAATATTTCTTGCTTTCRCTGTTTGCCACATAAATTTTGTATTTTATATGAAAAATTAAAACCCAAACAAATATTTTAAAATAAATGACATCTGTGAAGTGCTTGAAAGGTGCCATTTGACAGTTTACTGTTGAGTTGTTGGGTATGTCATAGCAGYGGCAGCAGCCTGAGCTTATCCACGCCTCGTAATATTGCAGGGCACTAAATTTGGGGGCATGAAATGAGACAGCAGGAGAGGAGCCCTTCACCCAGTAAATGGCTGTGACTGAGCATGGTCCGTTTTCAAAGGCCCAGGTTCCATCTGAAACTCCAGATGTGATTTGCTATATCCTCAGCATGGACTGCTCCACTCTGTGGAAATGGAAGCAGCATCCACTGCTTGAAGGTGGCCTGTTGCCTCTTTCTTCTTCATCTATTGCTGGTAAGCACTTGAGGAAAACATGCCCCACCGATTTTAAGACACAAGTGCAAGTTGTGTCTGCTCACAACCCAAGAGAGGAATGATGCCAATGGTTAGGCCAGCTGGAAGGTGATGGCCTTGGCTTCRCAGATGATGTGCCAGTGAAGAGACCATCTCACACAAAGGATCTGGGCACACTCTTCCTGAGTTCTGGCCAGATCCAGGGGCACTCAAAGAGCAGTGAGGATGTGGGCAGTGGCAGCCTGTGTGCTCAACCTGCCTCTGCCTTTCTCTGGGAGCCTCTTCTGCCTCTTGGGCAGTACTGCTGGCTCTGCTGCTATASAGAAAACTTCTGCAGAGATGGTGGGGTTAAGGGAAGGAAGGAGAAAGCTGGGAGGATGATGACAATGGAGAAGGAAGGAGGAACAGCAGGAAGCCAAGTGTTGCCCAGACCTCCTTGGATGGTGAGGAGAAACAAGGGCTGCAAAGCCACAGCGTGGTACCCAGTRTTCCAGATCAAAAACATTTCCAGATGTGCTTAATTTTCACTCACTTACCAATTCACCCAACTTATCAATTTTCACTCATTTACCACTTTTTATCTTGAATCTGAAACTGTGCATTAGCTGTAATGCATTGGAACATAGGGTATCTTGAATGCTTCCCAGTAAAATGATGAAAAACAGGATAATTTCTTTTACCTTGGTGAATTGTGGTCATTGTGTGAATTTTTGTCCCAAATGAGTTAAAATTCAGGGGTTTTAGCCTAAAAACTTGGTGAAGACTTTTACATGGGAAATGTTAAAATATTGATTTTGGTTCTCAGAGAGCGGAATTTTTAGTGGTTTTTGTGTAACTGAAATTTAATGAATTTCTTGTATTTCTTTGTCTTCTGTGTTTTCAACCCARTTACATAAGGATATAATTTCTCTTTGTTTTAACATATAGTTTTCTGCTTTTAAAAAGTTCCATACTTATGAAGCACTGTTAAAAAACAAAAGAACTTGCCTCTGTGCAAGGTCAGAGAATGTTTCCAGTGCTCCTGACACGGCATAGTCAGAACTTGTGTAAATCTCTCCATGGTATTCCCAGTGTTGCTGGTCTAAAATTATATGCTGGCCCAAGGTTGGCTCAGTATATTCAKTGTGAAAAGAAATGTTTCTTTAAAACTGAACCTGCTGTGTCTCATCAYGTAATTTGTGTTTCATCACATGATACTGGTATATCAGACATCTAACAGCTGAAGTGTCTTGTAGGAGTAGGTAACAATATCACTGTCTGCACATCCAGTTCCTGGGGGTTTTGAAATTATAATAACATTTTTCCTTCTGTGGGAGAAATGGTCTAACCTGGTGAACTCTGCAAGTCTAAACGGGCAAGTACTTTTTCTATGGGTTTGCCAATTGTACAAGGAGCCCAGGTGTCTGTTGTGCAAAAAAAATAATAATCCTGATGCAACAGGATGAAAAATTACCTTAGCCACAATAAACCATGTAGCAATTATTAAGCTGTTTTCCAAATGAGATTTCTGAGGTGCTTCTTGCTTTGTCCTATGTCAGGCTACGTTGTTTCATATAATGCTGCCAGCTCCTTATTTTCCCTTTTTATCCTTGAAGAAAGATTGTTCACAAGGATTACTCTACTTTATTGTCCAGAAATATCAGCTATGATTAATACTCTGCCTTGTACAGTACATCATATTTTCCCTTTGGGGCACTAAGTGCAGTGTCCTTTCATACACCTTTGCATCCTGACAAACAGGTTCAGCTATATTGTGTTTACACAAGGACATATTTTCCAATGTCTACTGTCTGCACGCATTCTCAGATTGGACTGCAGTATCCAGGGCTTGAGATAAATCCAAGTTAAGCAATACATGCCTACGTGGCTATTGAAAACTGAAATTTTAGACACTGAGTGGCATTATCTGGGCTTGCAGTTCACTATAAAGTGAAAGCAAAACATGAAAAAAATAAAATGTGGGTCTGAGTTCACAAGAGAGAACATATAGAAGACTGTTGCTAAATGAGTCAAAGAAATAGTCTGCATTCAGTGAATTAACGGAAAGAAACCAGARTATTTTAGCACAGTCTTAAAAAGTATGTTCTTGTACTAAAGACGCAAAGCAGGATTAACCATCACCAGCAAACTGAGAAAATTCTTTCTTTACCAATAGATACTCTTTGTTAATTCAAGGGCTGCTTTCTTTTTAATTCTTCAGAATTGTATTAAATACCTTCTTTCCTTGTTAAGGGATACAATGTGCATGAACAAGACCAAAAGGTGAAAAAAAATAATGACTTTTGTTCTTCCAGGTATAAAAGCAAAAAAGTACTCTTTCAGGAATTAAAATGCTTCAGGGAAGGGAAG